>NC_140990.1:57794526-57849817 GCF_052327205.1 Somniosus microcephalus | reverse complement strand
CGAATCCCCATGTACAGTCCCAGGGTTAGAATCCCCATGTACAGTCCCAGGGTTAGAATCCCCATGTCCAGTCCAGGGTTAGAATCACAATGTACAGTCCCAGTGTTAGAATCCCCATGTACAGTCCCAGGGTTAGCATTCCCATGTACAGTCCCAGGGTTGGAATCCCCATGTAAAATCCCAGGTTAGAATCCCCATGTACAGTCCGAGGGTTAGAATCCCCATGTACAGTCCCAGGTTTAGAATCCCCATGTAGAGTCCCAGTGTTAGAATCCCCATGTACAGTCCCAGGTTTAGAATCCCCATGTACAGTCTCAGGGTTAGAATCCCCATGTACAGTCGCAAGGTTGGAATCCCCATGTACAGTCCCAGGGTTAGAATCCCCATGTACAGTCCCAGGGTTAGAATCCCCATGTACAGTCACAGGGTTAGAATCACCATGTACAGTCCAAGGGTTGGAATCCACATGCACAGTCCCAGAGTTAGAAACTCCATGTACAGTCCCAGGGTTAGAATCCCCATGTAGAGTCCCAGGGTTGGAATCCCCATGTACAGTCCCAGGGTTAGAATCACCATGTACAGTCCCAGGGTTAGAATCCACATGTACAGTCCCAGGGTTAGAATCCCCATGTACAGTCCCAGGGTTAGAATCACCATGTACAGTCCAAGGGTTGGAATCCACATGCACAGTCCCAGAGTTAGAAACTCCATGTACAGTCCCAGGGTTAGAATCCCCATGTAGAGTCCCAGGGTTGGAATCCCCATGTACAGTCCAGGGTTAGAATCACCATGTACAGTCCCAGGGTTAGAATCCACATATACAGTCCCAGGGTTAGAAACCCCATGTACAGTCCCAGGGTTAGAATCCCCAGGTACAGTCCCAGGGTTAGAATCCCCATGTACAGTCCCAGGGTTAGAATCCCCATCTACAGTCCCAGGGTTGGAATCCCCAAGTACAGTCCTAGGTTTAGAATCCCCATGTACAGTCCCAGTGTTAGAATCTCCATGTACAGTCCCAGGTTTGGAATCCCCATGCACAGTCCCAGGGTTAGAATCCCCATGTACAGTCCCAGGGTTAGAAACCCCATGTATAGTCCCAGGGTTAGAATCCCCATGTACAGTCCCAGGATTATAATCCCCATGTGCAGTCCCAGGATCATAATCCCCATGTACAGTCCCAGGGTTAGAATCCCCATGTACAGTCCCAGGGTTTGAATCCCCATGTACAGTCCCAGTCTTAGAATCCCCATGTACAGTCCCAGCGTTAGAAATCTCCATGTACAGTCCCAGGTTTAGAATCCCCATGCACAGTCCCAGGGTTAGAATCCCCATGTACAGTCCCAGGGTTAGAATACCCATGTAGAGTCCCAGGGTTAGAATCCCCATAGACAGTCCCAGGGTTGGAATCCCCAAGTCCATTCCCAGTGTTAGAATCCCCATGTACAGTCCCAGGCTTAGAATCCCCATGTACAGTCCCAGGGTTAGAATCCCCATATACAGTCCCAGGGTTAGAATCCACATGTACAGTCCCAGGTTTAGAATCCCCATGTACAGTCCCAGGGTGAGAATCCCCATGTACAGTCCCAGGGTTAGAATCCCCATGTCCAGTCTCAGGATTAGAATCGCCATGTACAGTCCCAGGGTTAGAATCCCTATGTACAGTCCCAGGGTTAGAATCCCCATGTGCAGTCCCAGGGTTAGAATCCCCATGTACAGTCCCAGGGTTAGAATCCCCATGTACAGTCCCACGGATAGAATCCCCATGTACAGTCCCAGGGTTAGAATCCCCATGTACAGTCCCAGGGTTGGAATCCCCATGTACAGTCCCAGAGTTAGAAACTCCACGTACAGTCCCGGGGTTAGAATCCCCATGTAGAGTCCCAGGGTTGGAATCCCCAAATACAGTCCCAGGGTTAGAATCACCATGTACAGTCCCAGGGTTAGAATCCCCATATACAGTCCCAGGGTTAGAAACCCCTTTTGCAGTCCCAGGGTTAGAATCCCCATCTACAGTCCCAGGGTTAGAATCCCCATGTACAGTCCCAGGGTTAGAATCCCCATGTACAGCCCCAGGGTTGGAATCCCCAAATACAGTCCCAGGTTTAGAATCCCCATGTACAGTCCCAGTGTTAGAATCTCCATGTACAGTCCCAGCTTTAGAATCCCCATGCACAGTCCCAGTGTTAGAATCCCCATGTACAGTACCAGGGTTAGAATCCCCATGTACATTCCCAGGGTTAGAATCCCCATGTACAGTCCCAGGGTTGGAATCCCCAAGTAGAGTCCCAGGTTTAGAACCCCATGTACAGTCCCAGTGTTAGAATCTCCATGTACAGTCACAGCTTTAGAATCCCCATGCACAGTCCCAGGGTTAGAATCCCCATGTACAGTCCCAGGGTGTGAATCCCCATGTATAGTCCCAGGTTTAGAATCCCCATGTACAGTCCCAGGATTAGAATCCCCATGTACAGTCCCAGGGTTTGAATCCCCATGCACAGTCCCAGAGTTAGAATCCCCATGTACAGTCCCAGGGTTAGAATCCCCTTATACAGTCCCAGGTTTAGAATCCCAATGTACAGCCCCAGGGTTAGAATCCCCATGTACAGTCCCAGGATTAGAATACCCATGTACAGTCCCAGGGTTAGAATCCCCATGTACAGTCCCACGGATAGAATCCCCATGTACAGTCCCAGGGTTAGAATCCCCATGTACAGTCCCAGGGTTGGAATCCCCATGTACAGTCCCAGAGTTAGAAACTCCACGTACAGTCCCAGGGTTAGAATCCCCATGTAGAGTCCCAGGGTTGGAATCCCCAAATACAGTCCCAGGGTTAGAATCACCATGTACAGTCCCAGGGTTAGAATCCCCATATACAGTCCCAGGGTTAGAAACCCCTTTTGCAGTCCCAGGGTTAGAATCCCCATCTACAGTCCCAGGGTTAGAATCCCCATGTACAGTCCCAGGGTTAGAATCCCCATGTACAGCCCCAGGGTTGGAATCCCCAAATACAGTCCCAGGTTTAGAATCCCCATGTACAGTCCCAGTGTTAGAATCTCCATGTACAGTCCCAGCTTTAGAACCCCCATGCACAGTCCCAGTGTTAGAATCCCCATGTACAGTCGCAGGGTTGGAAGCCCCAAGTACTGACCCATGTTTATAATCCCCATGTACAGTCCCAGGATTAGAATCACCATGTACAGTCCCAGGTTTAGAATCCCCATGCACAGTCCTAGGGTTAGAATCCCCATGTACACTCCGAGGGTTAGAATCACCACGTACAATCCCAGGGTTAGAATCCCCATGTACGGTCCCAGGGTTAGAATCCCCATGTACAGCCCCAGGGTTAGAATCCCCATGTACAGTCCCAGGTTTAGAATCCCCATGTACAGTCCCAGGGTTAGAATCCCCATGTGCAGTCCCAGGGTTGGAATCCCCATGTACAGTCCCAGGGTTAGAATTCCCATGTACAGTCCCAGGGTTAGAATCCCCATGTACAGTCCCAGGGTTAGAATCCACATGTACAGTCCCAGGTGTGGAATCCCCATGTACAGTCCCAGGGTTAGAATCCCCATGTACATTCCCAGGGTTAGAATCCCCATGTACAGTCCCAGGGTTAGAATCCCCATGTACAGTCCCAGGGTTAGAATCCCCATGTACACTCCCAGGGTTAGAATCCCCAAGTACAGTCCCAGGGTTAGAATCCCCATATACAGTCCCAGGGTTAGAATCCCCATGTACAGTCCCAGGGTTAGAATCCTCATGTACAGTCCCAGGGTTAGAATCCCCATGTACAGTCCCAGCGTTAGAATCCCCATGTACACTCCCAGGGTTAGAATCCCCATGTCGAGTCCCAGGGTTAGAATCCCCATGTACAGTCCCAGGGTTAGAATCCCCATGTACAGTCCCAGGGTTAGAATCCCCATATACAGTCCCAGGGTTAGAATCCCCATGTACAGTCCCAGGGTTAGAATCCCCATGTACAGTCCCAGGGTTAGAATCCCCATGTACAGTCCCAGGGTTAGAATCACCATGTCCAGTCCCAGGGTTAGAATCACAATGTACAGTCCCAGTGTTAGAAACCCCATGTACAGTCCCAGGGTTAGCATTCCCATGTACAGTCCCAGGGATGGAATCCCCATGTAAAATCCCAGGTTAGAATCCCCATGTACAGTCCCAGTGTTAGAATCCCCATGTACAGTCCCAGGTTTAGAATCCCCATGTACAGTCTCAGGGTTAGAATCCCGCTGTACGTTCCCAGGGTTAGAATCCCCATGTACAGTCCCAGGGTTAGAATCCCCATGTACAGTCCCAAGGTTGGAATCCCCATGTACAGTCCCAGGGTTAGAATCCCCATGTGCAGTCCCAGGGTTAGAATCCCCATGTACAGTCCCAGGGTTAGAATCCCCATGCACAGTCCCAGGGTTAGAATCACCATGTAGAGTCCCAGGGTTCGAATCCACATTTTCAGTCCCAGGGTTAGAAACCCCATGTACCGTCCCAGGGTTAGAATCCCCAGGTACAGTCCCAGGGTTAGAATCCCCATGTACAGTCCCAGGATTAGAATCCCCATGTACAGTCCCAGGGTTGGAATCCCCAAGTACAGTCCTAGGTTTAGAATCCCCATGTACAGTCCCAGTGTTAGAATCTCCATGTACAGTCCCAGGTTTAGAATCCCCATGCACAGTCCCAGGGTTAGAATCCCCATGTACAGTCCCAGGGTAAGAATCCCCATGTATAGTCCCAGGGTTAGAATCCCCATGTACAGTCCCAGGATTATAATCCCCATGTACAGTCCCAGGGTTAGAATCCCCATGTACAGTCCCAGGGTTTGAATCCCCATGTACAGTCCCAGTCTTAGAATCCCCATGTACAGTCCCAGGGTTAGAATCCCCTTGTACAGTCCAAGGTTTAGAATCCCAATGTACAGTCCCAGGGTTAGAATCCCCATGTACAGTCCCAGGATTAGAATCCCCATGTACAGTCCCAGGGTTGGAATCCCCATGTGCAGTCCCAGGTTTAGAATCCCCATGTACAGTCCCAGGGTTAGAATACCCATGTACAGTCCCAGGGTTAGAATCCCCATGTAGAGTCCGAGGGTTAGAATCCCCATGTACAGTCCCAGGGTTGGAATCCCAAAGTACAGTCACAGGGATAGAATCCCCATGTGCAGTCCCAGGGTTAGAATCCCCATGTACAGTTCCAGGGTCAGAATCCCCATGTACAGTCCCAGGTTTAGAATCCCCATGTACAGTCGCAGGGTTGGAAGCCCCAAGTACTGACCCATGTTTATAATCCCCATGTACAGTCCCAGGATTAGAATCACCATGTACAGTCCCAGGTTTAGAATCCCCATGCACAGTCCTAGGGTTAGAATCCCCATGTACACTCCGAGGGTTAGAATCACCACGTACAATCCCAGGGTTAGAATCCCCATGTACGGTCCCAGGGTTAGAATCCCCATGTACAGCCCCAGGGTTAGAATCCCCATGTACAGTCCCAGGTTTAGAATCCCCATGTACAGTCCCAGGGTTAGAATCCCCATGTGCAGTCCCAGGGTTGGAATCCCCATGTACAGTCCCAGGGTTAGAATTCCCATGTACAGTCCCAGGGTTAGAATCCCCATGTACAGTCCCAGGGTTAGAATCCACATGTACAGTCCCAGGTGTGGAATCCCCATGTACAGTCCCAGGGTTAGAATCCCCATATACAGTCCCAGGGTTAGAATCCCCATGTACAGTCCCAGGGTTAGAATCCCCATGTACAGTCCCAGGGTTAGAATCCCCATGTACACTCCCAGGGTTAGAATCCCCAAGTACAGTCCCAGGGTTAGAATCCCCATATACAGTCCCAGGGTTAGAATCCCCATGTACAGTCCCAGGGTTAGAATCCTCATGTACAGTCCCAGGGTTAGAATCCCCATGTACAGTCCCAGCGTTAGAATCCCCATGTACACTCCCAGGGTTAGAATCCCCATGTCGAGTCCCAGGGTTAGAATCCCCATGTACAGTCCCAGGGTTAGAATCCCCATGTACAGTCCCAGGGTTAGAATCCCCATATACAGTCCCAGGGTTAGAATCCCCATGTACAGTCCCAGGGTTAGAATCCCCATGTACAGTCCCAGGGTTAGAATCCCCATGTACAGTCCCAGGGTTAGAATCACCATGTCCAGTCCCAGGGTTAGAATCACAATGTACAGTCCCAGTGTTAGAAACCCCATGTACAGTCCCAGGGTTAGCATTCCCATGTACAGTCCCAGGGTTGGAATCCCCATGTAAAATCCCAGGTTAGAATCCCCATGTACAGTCCCAGTGTTAGAATCCCCATGTACAGTCCCAGGTTTAGAATCCCCATGTACAGTCTCAGGGTTAGAATCCCGCTGTACGTTCCCAGGGTTAGAATCCCCATGTACAGTCCCAGGTTTAGAATCCCCATGTACAGCCCCAGGGTTAGAATCCCCATGTACAGTCCCAGGGTTAGAATCCCCATGTACAGTCCCAGGGTTAGAATCCCCATGTACAGTCCCAGGGTTAGAAACCCCATGTACATTCCCAGGGTTAGAATCCCCATGTACAGTCCCAGGGTATGGAATCCCCATGTACAGCCCCAGGGTTAGAATCCCCATGTACAGTCCCAGGGTTAGAATCCCCATGTACAGTCCCAGGGTTAGAATCCCCATGTACAGTCCCAGTGCCAGAATCCCCATATACAGTCCCAGGATTAGAATCCCCATGTACAATCCCAGTGCCAGAATCCCCATGTACAGTCCCAGGGTTAGAATCCCCATGTACACTCCCAGGGTTAGAATCCCCATGCAGAGTCCCAGGGTTAGAATCCCCATGTACAGTCCCAGGGTAAGAATCCCCATGTACAGTCTCAGGGTTAGAATCCCCATATACAGTCCCAGGGTTAGAATCCCCATGTACAGTCCCAGGGTTAGAATCCCCATGTACAGTCCCAGGGTTAGAATCCCCATTTACAGTCCCAGGGTTAGAATCCCCATGTACACTCCCAGGGTTAGAATCCCCATGTCGAGTCCCAGGGTTAGAATCCCCATGTACAGTCCCAGGGTTAGAATCCCCATGTACAGTCCCAGGGTTAGAATCCCCATATACAGTTCCAGGGTTAGAATCCACATGTACAGTCCCAGGGTCCGAATCCCCATGTACAGTCCCAGGGTTAGAATCCCCATGTACAGTCCCAGGGTTAGAATCCCCATGTCCAGTCCCAGGGTTAGAATCACAATGTACAGTCCCAGTGTTAGAATCCCCATGTACAGTCCCAGGGTTAGCATTCCCATGTACAGTCCCAGGGTTGGAATCCCCATGTAAAATCCCAGGTTAGAATCCCCATGTACAGTCCGAGGGTTAGAATCCCCATGTACAGTCCCAGGTTTAGAATCCCCATGTAGAGTCCCAGTGTTAGAATCCCCATGTACAGTCCCAGGTTTAGAATCCCCATGTACAGTCTCAGGGTTAGAATCCCCATGTACAGTCGCAAGGTTGGAATCCCCATGTACAGTCCCAGGGTTAGAATCCCCATGTACAGTCCCAGGGTTAGAATCCCCATGTACAGTCACAGGGTTAGAATCACCATGTACAGTCCAAGGGTTGGAATCCACATGCACAGTCCCAGAGTTAGAAACTCCATGTACAGTCCCAGGGTTAGAATCCCCATGTAGAGTCCCAGGGTTGGAATCCCCATGTACAGTCCCAGGGTTAGAATCACCATGTACAGTCCCAGGGTTAGAATCCACATGTACAGTCCCAGGGTTAGAATCCCCATGTACAGTCCCAGGGTTAGAATCACCATGTACAGTCCAAGGGTTGGAATCCACATGCACAGTCCCAGAGTTAGAAACTCCATGTACAGTCCCAGGGTTAGAATCCCCATGTAGAGTCCCAGGGTTGGAATCCCCATGTACAGTCCCAGGGTTAGAATCACCATGTACAGTCCCAGGGTTAGAATCCACATATACAGTCCCAGGGTTAGAAACCCCATGTACAGTCCCAGGGTTAGAATCCCCAGGTACAGTCCCAGGGTTAGAATCCCCATGTACAGTCCCAGGGTTAGAATCCCCATCTACAGTCCCAGGGTTGGAATCCCCAAGTACAGTCCTAGGTTTAGAATCCCCATGTACAGTCCCAGTGTTAGAATCTCCATGTACAGTCCCAGGTTTGGAATCCCCATGCACAGTCCCAGGGTTAGAATCCCCATGTACAGTCCCAGGGTTAGAAACCCCATGTATAGTCCCAGGGTTAGAATCCCCATGTACAGTCCCAGGATTATAATCCCCATGTGCAGTCCCAGGATCATAATCCCCATGTACAGTCCCAGGGTTAGAATCCCCATGT
The DNA here is from genome assembly GCF_052327205.1 of Somniosus microcephalus. Lineage (NCBI taxonomy): Eukaryota > Metazoa > Chordata > Chondrichthyes > Squaliformes > Somniosidae > Somniosus > Somniosus microcephalus. The sequence goes on along the minus strand of NC_140990.1, from coordinate 57,841,466 downwards.
ACAGTCCCAGGGTTTGAATCCCCATGTACAGTCCCAGTCTTAGAATCCCCATGTACAGTCCCAGCGTTAGAATCTCCATGTACAGTCCCAGGTTTAGAATCCCCATGTACAGTCCCAGGGTTAGAATCCCCATGTACATTCCCAGGGTTAGAATCCCCATGTACAGTCCCAGGGTTAGAATCCCCATGTACAGTCCCAGGGTTAGAATCCCCATGTACACTCCCAGGGTTAGAATCCCCAAGTACAGTCCCAGGGTTAGAATCCCCATATACAGTCCCAGGGTTAGAATCCCCATGTACAGTCCCAGGGTTAGAATCCTCATGTACAGTCCCAGGGTTAGAATCCCCATGTACAGTCCCAGCGTTAGAATCCCCATGTACACTCCCAGGGTTAGAATCCCCATGTCGAGTCCCAGGGTTAGAATCCCCATGTACAGTCCCAGGGTTAGAATCCCCATGTACAGTCCCAGGGTTAGAATCCCCATATACAGTCCCAGGGTTAGAATCCCCATGTACAGTCCCAGGGTTAGAATCCCCATGTACAGTCCCAGGGTTAGAATCCCCATGTACAGTCCCAGGGTTAGAATCACCATGTCCAGTCCCAGGGTTAGAATCACAATGTACAGTCCCAGTGTTAGAAACCCCATGTACAGTCCCAGGGTTAGCATTCCCATGTACAGTCCCAGGGATGGAATCCCCATGTAAAATCCCAGGTTAGAATCCCCATGTACAGTCCCAGTGTTAGAATCCCCATGTACAGTCCCAGGTTTAGAATCCCCATGTACAGTCTCAGGGTTAGAATCCCGCTGTACGTTCCCAGGGTTAGAATCCCCATGTACAGTCCCAGGGTTAGAATCCCCATGTACAGTCCCAAGGTTGGAATCCCCATGTACAGTCCCAGGGTTAGAATCCCCATGTGCAGTCCCAGGGTTAGAATCCCCATGTACAGTCCCAGGGTTAGAATCCCCATGCACAGTCCCAGGGTTAGAATCACCATGTAGAGTCCCAGGGTTCGAATCCACATTTTCAGTCCCAGGGTTAGAAACCCCATGTACCGTCCCAGGGTTAGAATCCCCAGGTACAGTCCCAGGGTTAGAATCCCCATGTACAGTCCCAGGATTAGAATCCCCATGTACAGTCCCAGGGTTGGAATCCCCAAGTACAGTCCTAGGTTTAGAATCCCCATGTACAGTCCCAGTGTTAGAATCTCCATGTACAGTCCCAGGTTTAGAATCCCCATGCACAGTCCCAGGGTTAGAATCCCCATGTACAGTCCCAGGGTAAGAATCCCCATGTATAGTCCCAGGGTTAGAATCCCCATGTACAGTCCCAGGATTATAATCCCCATGTACAGTCCCAGGGTTAGAATCCCCATGTACAGTCCCAGGCTTTGAATCCCCATGTACAGTCCCAGTCTTAGAATCCCCATGTACAGTCCCAGGGTTAGAATCCCCTTGTACAGTCCAAGGTTTAGAATCCCAATGTACAGTCCCAGGGTTAGAATCCCCATGTACAGTCCCAGGATTAGAATCCCCATGTACAGTCCCAGGGTTGGAATCCCCATGTGCAGTCCCAGGTTTAGAATCCCCATGTACAGTCCCAGGGTTAGAATACCCATGTACAGTCCCAGGGTTAGAATCCCCATGTAGAGTCCGAGGGTTAGAATCCCCATGTACAGTCCCAGGGTTGGAATCCCAAAGTACAGTCACAGGGATAGAATCCCCATGTGCAGTCCCAGGGTTAGAATCCCCATGTACAGTTCCAGGTTCAGAATCCCCATGTACAGTCCCAGGTTTAGAATCCCCATGTACAGTCGCAGGGTTGGAAGCCCCAAGTACTGACCCATGTTTATAATCCCCATGTACAGTCCCAGGATTAGAATCACCATGTACAGTCCCAGGTTTAGAATCCCCATGCACAGTCCTAGGGTTAGAATCCCCATGTACACTCCGAGGGTTAGAATCACCACGTACAATCCCAGGGTTAGAATCCCCATGTACGGTCCCAGGGTTAGAATCCCCATGTACAGCCCCAGGGTTAGAATCCCCATGTACAGTCCCAGGTTTAGAATCCCCATGTACAGTCCCAGGGTTAGAATCCCCATGTGCAGTCCCAGGGTTGGAATCCCCATGTACAGTCCCAGGGTTAGAATTCCCATGTACAGTCCCAGGGTTAGAATCCCCATGTACAGTCCCAGGGTTAGAATCCACATGTACAGTCCCAGGTGTGGAATCCCCATGTACAGTCCCAGGGTTAGAATCCCCATATACAGTCCCAGGGTTAGAATCCCCATGTACAGTCCCAGGGTTAGAATCCCCATGTACAGTCCCAGGGTTAGAATCCCCATGTACACTCCCAGGGTTAGAATCCCCAAGTACAGTCCCAGGGTTAGAATCCCCATATACAGTCCCAGGGTTAGAATCCCCATGTACAGTCCCAGGGTTAGAATCCTCATGTACAGTCCCAGGGTTAGAATCCCCATGTACAGTCCCAGCGTTAGAATCCCCATGTACACTCCCAGGGTTAGAATCCCCATGTCGAGTCCCAGGGTTAGAATCCCCATGTACAGTCCCAGGGTTAGAATCCCCATGTACAGTCCCAGGGTTAGAATCCCCATATACAGTCCCAGGGTTAGAATCCCCATGTACAGTCCCAGGGTTAGAATCCCCATGTACAGTCCCAGGGTTAGAATCCCCATGTACAGTCCCAGGGTTAGAATCACCATGTCCAGTCCCAGGGTTAGAATCACAATGTACAGTCCCAGTGTTAGAAACCCCATGTACAGTCCCAGGGTTAGCATTCCCATGTACAGTCCCAGGGTTGGAATCCCCATGTAAAATCCCAGGTTAGAATCCCCATGTACAGTCCCAGTGTTAGAATCCCCATGTACAGTCCCAGGTTTAGAATCCCCATGTACAGTCTCAGGGTTAGAATCCCGCTGTACGTTCCCAGGGTTAGAATCCCCATGTACAGTCCCAGGTTTAGAATCCCCATGTACAGCCCCAGGGTTAGAATCCCCATGTACAGTCCCAGGGTTAGAATCCCCATGTACAGTCCCAGGGTTAGAATCCCCATGTACAGTCCCAGGGTTAGAAACCCCATGTACATTCCCAGGGTTAGAATCCCCATGTACAGTCCCAGGGTATGGAATCCCCATGTACAGCCCCAGGGTTAGAATCCCCATGTACAGTCCCAGGGTTAGAATCCCCATGTACAGTCCCAGGGTTAGAATCCCCATGTACAGTCCCAGTGCCAGAATCCCCATATACAGTCCCAGGATTAGAATCCCCATGTACAATCCCAGTGCCAGAATCCCCATGTACAGTCCCAGGGTTAGAATCCCCATGTACACTCCCAGGGTTAGAATCCCCATGCAGAGTCCCAGGGTTAGAATCCCCATGTACAGTCCCAGGGTAAGAATCCCCATGTACAGTCTCAGGGTTAGAATCCCCATATACAGTCCCAGGGTTAGAATCCCCATGTACAGTCCCAGGGTTAGAATCCCCATGTACAGTCCCAGGGTTAGAATCCCCATTTACAGTCCCAGGGTTAGAATCCCCATGTACACTCCCAGGGTTAGAATCCCCATGTCGAGTCCCAGGGTTAGAATCCCCATGTACAGTCCCAGGGTTAGAATCCCCATGTACAGTCCCAGGGTTAGAATCCCCATATACAGTTCCAGGGTTAGAATCCACATGTACAGTCCCAGGGTCCGAATCCCCATGTACAGTCCCAGGGTTAGAATCCCCATGTACAGTCCCAGGGTTAGAATCCCCATGTCCAGTCCCAGGGTTAGAATCACAATGTACAGTCCCAGTGTTAGAATCCCCATGTACAGTCCCAGGGTTAGCATTCCCATGTACAGTCCCAGGGTTGGAATCCCCATGTAAAATCCCAGGTTAGAATCCCCATGTACAGTCCGAGGGTTAGAATCCCCATGTACAGTCCCAGGTTTAGAATCCCCATGTAGAGTCCCAGTGTTAGAATCCCCATGTACAGTCCCAGGTTTAGAATCCCCATGTACAGTCTCAGGGTTAGAATCCCCATGTACAGTCGCAAGGTTGGAATCCCCATGTACAGTCCCAGGGTTAGAATCCCCATGTACAGTCCCAGGGTTAGAATCCCCATGTACAGTCACAGGGTTAGAATCACCATGTACAGTCCAAGGGTTGGAATCCACATGCACAGTCCCAGAGTTAGAAACTCCATGTACAGTCCCAGGGTTAGAATCCCCATGTAGAGTCCCAGGGTTGGAATCCCCATGTACAGTCCCAGGGTTAGAATCACCATGTACAGTCCCAGGGTTAGAATCCACATGTACAGTCCCAGGGTTAGAATCCCCATGTACAGTCCCAGGGTTAGAATCACCATGTACAGTCCAAGGGTTGGAATCCACATGCACAGTCCCAGAGTTAGAAACTCCATGTACAGTCCCAGGGTTAGAATCCCCATGTAGAGTCCCAGGGTTGGAATCCCCATGTACAGTCCCAGGGTTAGAATCACCATGTACAGTCCCAGGGTTAGAATCCACATATACAGTCCCAGGGTTAGAAACCCCATGTACAGTCCCAGGGTTAGAATCCCCAGGTACAGTCCCAGGGTTAGAATCCCCATGTACAGTCCCAGGGTTAGAATCCCCATCTACAGTCCCAGGGTTGGAATCCCCAAGTACAGTCCTAGGTTTAGAATCCCCATGTACAGTCCCAGTGTTAGAATCTCCATGTACAGTCCCAGGTTTGGAATCCCCATGCACAGTCCCAGGGTTAGAATCCCCATGTACAGTCCCAGGGTTAGAAACCCCATGTATAGTCCCAGGGTTAGAATCCCCATGTACAGTCCCAGGATTATAATCCCCATGTGCAGTCCCAGGATCATAATCCCCATGTACAGTCCCAGGGTTAGAATCCCCATGTACAGTCCCAGGGTTTGAATCCCCATGTACAGTCCCAGTCTTAGAATCCCCATGTACAGTCCCAGCGTTAGAATCTCCATGTACAGTCCCAGGTTTAGAATCCCCATGCACAGTCCCAGGGTTAGAATCCCCATGTACAGTCCCAGGGTTAGAATACCCATGTAGAGTCCCAGGGTTAGAATCCCCATAGACAGTCCCAGGGTTGGAATCCCCAAGTCCATTCCCAGTGTTAGAATCCCCATGTACAGTCCCAGGCTTAGAATCCCCATGTACAGTCCCAGGGTTAGAATCCCCATATACAGTCCCAGGGTTAGAATCCACATGTACAGTCCCAGGTTTAGAATCCCCATGTACAGTCCCAGGGTGAGAATCCCCATGTACAGTCCCAGGGTTAGAATCCCCATGTCCAGTCTCAGGATTAGAATCGCCATGTACAGTCCCAGGGTTAGAATCCCTATGTACAGTCCCAGGGTTAGAATCCCCATGTGCAGTCCCAGGGTTAGAATCCCCATGTACAGTCCCAGGGTTAGAATCCCCATGTACAGTCCCACGGATAGAATCCCCATGTACAGTCCCAGGGTTAGAATCCCCATGTACAGTCCCAGGGTTGGAATCCCCATGTACAGTCCCAGAGTTAGAAACTCCACGTACAGTCCCGGGGTTAGAATCCCCATGTAGAGTCCCAGGGTTGGAATCCCCAAATACAGTCCCAGGGTTAGAATCACCATGTACAGTCCCAGGGTTAGAATCCCCATATACAGTCCCAGGGTTAGAAACCCCTTTTGCAGTCCCAGGGTTAGAATCCCCATCTACAGTCCCAGGGTTAGAATCCCCATGTACAGTCCCAGGGTTAGAATCCCCATGTACAGCCCCAGGGTTGGAATCCCCAAATACAGTCCCAGGTTTAGAATCCCCATGTACAGTCCCAGTGTTAGAATCTCCATGTACAGTCCCAGCTTTAGAATCCCCATGCACAGTCCCAGTGTTAGAATCCCCATGTACAGTACCAGGGTTAGAATCCCCATGTACATTCCCAGGGTTAGAATCCCCATGTACAGTCCCAGGGTTGGAATCCCCAAGTAGAGTCCCAGGTTTAGAACCCCATGTACAGTCCCAGTGTTAGAATCTCCATGTACAGTCCCAGCTTTAGAATCCCCATGCACAGTCCCAGGGTTAGAATCCCCATGTACAGTCCCAGGGTGTGAATCCCCATGTATAGTCCCAGGTTTAGAATCCCCATGTACAGTCCCAGGATTAGAATCCCCATGTACAGTCCCAGGGTTTGAATCCCCATGCACAGTCCCAGAGTTAGAATCCCCATGTACAGTCCCAGGGTTAGAATCCCCTTATACAGTCCCAGGTTTAGAATCCCAATGTACAGCCCCAGGGTTAGAATCCCCATGTACAGTCCCAGGATTAGAATACCCATGTACAGTCCCAGGGTTAGAATCCCCATGTACAGTCCCACGGATAGAATCCCCATGTACAGTCCCAGGGTTAGAATCCCCATGTACAGTCCCAGGGTTGGAATCCCCATGTACAGTCCCAGAGTTAGAAACTCCACGTACAGTCCCAGGGTTAGAATCCCCATGTAGAGTCCCAGGGTTGGAATCCCCAAATACAGTCCCAGGGTTAGAATCACCATGTACAGTCCCAGGGTTAGAATCCCCATATACAGTCCCAGGGTTAGAAACCCCTTTTGCAGTCCCAGGGTTAGAATCCCCATCTACAGTCCCAGGGTTAGAATCCCCATGTACAGTCCCAGGGTTAGAATCCCCATGTACAGCCCCAGGGTTGGAATCCCCAAATACAGTCCCAGGTTTAGAATCCCCATGTACAGTCCCAGTGTTAGAATCTCCATGTACAGTCCCAGCTTTAGAACCCCCATGCACAGTCCCAGTGTTAGAATCCCCATGTACAGTCGCAGGGTTGGAAGCCCCAAGTACTGACCCATGTTTATAATCCCCATGTACAGTCCCAGGATTAGAATCACCATGTACAGTCCCAGGTTTAGAATCCCCATGCACAGTCCTAGGGTTAGAATCCCCATGTACACTCCGAGGGTTAGAATCACCACGTACAATCCCAGGGTTAGAATCCCCATGTACGGTCCCAGGGTTAGAATCCCCATGTACAGCCCCAGGGTTAGAATCCCCATGTACAGTCCCAGGTTTAGAATCCCCATGTACAGTCCCAGGGTTAGAATCCCCATGTGCAGTCCCAGGGTTGGAATCCCCATGTACAGTCCCAGGGTTAGAATTCCCATGTACAGTCCCAGGGTTAGAATCCCCATGTACAGTCCCAGGGTTAGAATCCACATGTACAGTCCCAGGTGTGGAATCCCCATGTACAGTCCCAGGGTTAGAATCCCCATGTACATTCCCAGGGTTAGAATCCCCATGTACAGTCCCAGGGTTAGAATCCCCATGTACAGTCCCAGGGTTAGAATCCCCATGTACACTCCCAGGGTTAGAATCCCCAAGTACAGTCCCAGGGTTAGAATCCCCATATACAGTCCCAGGGTTAGAATCCCCATGTACAGTCCCAGGGTTAGAATCCTCATGTACAGTCCCAGGGTTAGAATCCCCATGTACAGTCCCAGCGTTAGAATCCCCATGTACACTCCCAGGGTTAGAATCCCCATGTCGAGTCCCAGGGTTAGAATCCCCATGTACAGTCCCAGGGTTAGAATCCCCATGTACAGTCCCAGGGTTAGAATCCCCATATACAGTCCCAGGGTTAGAATCCCCATGTACAGTCCCAGGGTTAGAATCCCCATGTACAGTCCCAGGGTTAGAATCCCCATGTACAGTCCCAGGGTTAGAATCACCATGTCCAGTCCCAGGGTTAGAATCACAATGTACAGTCCCAGTGTTAGAAACCCCATGTACAGTCCCAGGGTTAGCATTCCCATGTACAGTCCCAGGGATGGAATCCCCATGTAAAATCCCAGGTTAGAATCCCCATGTACAGTCCCAGTGTTAGAATCCCCATGTACAGTCCCAGGTTTAGAATCCCCATGTACAGTCTCAGGGTTAGAATCCCGCTGTACGTTCCCAGGGTTAGAATCCCCATGTACAGTCCCAGGGTTAGAATCCCCATGTACAGTCCCAAGGTTGGAATCCCCATGTACAGTCCCAGGGTTAGAATCCCCATGTGCAGTCCCAGGGTTAGAATCCCCATGTACAGTCCCAGGGTTAGAATCCCCATGCACAGTCCCAGGGTTAGAATCACCATGTAGAGTCCCAGGGTTCGAATCCACATTTTCAGTCCCAGGGTTAGAAACCCCATGTACCGTCCCAGGGTTAGAATCCCCAGGTACAGTCCCAGGGTTAGAATCCCCATGTACAGTCCCAGGATTAGAATCCCCATGTACAGTCCCAGGGTTGGAATCCCCAAGTACAGTCCTAGGTTTAGAATCCCCATGTACAGTCCCAGTGTTAGAATCTCCATGTACAGTCCCAGGTTTAGAATCCCCATGCACAGTCCCAGGGTTAGAATCCCCATGTACAGTCCCAGGGTAAGAATCCCCATGTATAGTCCCAGGGTTAGAATCCCCATGTACAGTCCCAGGATTATAATCCCCATGTACAGTCCCAGGGTTAGAATCCCCATGTACAGTCCCAGGGTTTGAATCCCCATGTACAGTCCCAGTCTTAGAATCCCCATGTACAGTCCCAGGGTTAGAATCCCCTTGTACAGTCCAAGGTTTAGAATCCCAATGTACAGTCCCAGGGTTAGAATCCCCATGTACAGTCCCAGGATTAGAATCCCCATGTACAGTCCCAGGGTTGGAATCCCCATGTGCAGTCCCAGGTTTAGAATCCCCATGTACAGTCCCAGGGTTAGAATACCCATGTACAGTCCCAGGGTTAGAATCCCCATGTAGAGTCCGAGGGTTAGAATCCCCATGTACAGTCCCAGGGTTGGAATCCCAAAGTACAGTCACAGGGATAGAATCCCCATGTGCAGTCCCAGGGTTAGAATCCCCATGTACAGTTCCAGGGTCAGAATCCCCATGTACAGTCCCAGGTTTAGAATCCCCATGTACAGTCGCAGGGTTGGAAGCCCCAAGTACTGACCCATGTTTATAATCCCCATGTACAGTCCCAGGATTAGAATCACCATGTACAGTCCCAGGTTTAGAATCCCCATGCACAGTCCTAGGGTTAGAATCCCCATGTACACTCCGAGGGTTAGAATCACCACGTACAATCCCAGGGTTAGAATCCCCATGTACGGTCCCAGGGTTAGAATCCCCATGTACAGCCCCAGGGTTAGAATCCCCATGTACAGTCCCAGGTTTAGAATCCCCATGTACAGTCCCAGGGTTAGAATCCCCATGTGCAGTCCCAGGGTTGGAATCCCCATGTACAGTCCCAGGGTTAGAATTCCCATGTACAGTCCCAGGGTTAGAATCCCCATGTACAGTCCCAGGGTTAGAATCCACATGTACAGTCCCAGGTGTGGAATCCCCATGTACAGTCCCAGGGTTAGAATCCCCATATACAGTCCCAGGGTTAGAATCCCCATGTACAGTCCCAGGGTTAGAATCCCCATGTACAGTCCCAGGGTTAGAATCCCCATGTACACTCCCAGGGTTAGAATCCCCAAGTACAGTCCCAGGGTTAGAATCCCCATATACAGTCCCAGGGTTAGAATCCCCATGTACAGTCCCAGGGTTAGAATCCTCATGTACAGTCCCAGGGTTAGAATCCCCATGTACAGTCCCAGCGTTAGAATCCCCATGTACACTCCCAGGGTTAGAATCCCCATGTCGAGTCCCAGGGTTAGAATCCCCATGTACAGTCCCAGGGTTAGAATCCCCATGTACAGTCCCAGGGTTAGAATCCCCATATACAGTCCCAGGGTTAGAATCCCCATGTACAGTCCCAGGGTTAGAATCCCCATGTACAGTCCCAGGGTTAGAATCCCCATGTACAGTCCCAGGGTTAGAATCACCATGTCCAGTCCCAGGGTTAGAATCACAATGTACAGTCCCAGTGTTAGAAACCCCATGTACAGTCCCAGGGTTAGCATTCCCATGTACAGTCCCAGGGTTGGAATCCCCATGTAAAATCCCAGGTTAGAATCCCCATGTACAGTCCCAGTGTTAGAATCCCCATGTACAGTCCCAGGTTTAGAATCCCCATGTACAGTCTCAGGGTTAGAATCCCGCTGTACGTTCCCAGGGTTAGAATCCCCATGTACAGTCCCAGGTTTAGAATCCCCATGTACAGCCCCAGGGTTAGAATCCCCATGTACAGTCCCAGGGTTAGAATCCCCATGTACAGTCCCAGGGTTAGAATCCCCATGTACAGTCCCAGGGTTAGAAACCCCATGTACATTCCCAGGGTTAGAATCCCCATGTACAGTCCCAGGGTATGGAATCCCCATGTACAGCCCCAGGGTTAGAATCCCCATGTACAGTCCCAGGGTTAGAATCCCCATGTACAGTCCCAGGGTTAGAATCCCCATGTACAGTCCCAGTGCCAGAATCCCCATATACAGTCCCAGGATTAGAATCCCCATGTACAATCCCAGTGCCAGAATCCCCATGTACAGTCCCAGGGTTAGAATCCCCATGTACACTCCCAGGGTTAGAATCCCCATGCAGAGTCCCAGGGTTAGAATCCCCATGTACAGTCCCAGGGTAAGAATCCCCATGTACAGTCTCAGGGTTAGAATCCCCATATACAGTCCCAGGGTTAGAATCCCCATGTACAGTCCCAGGGTTAGAATCCCCATGTACAGTCCCAGGGTTAGAATCCCCATTTACAGTCCCAGGGTTAGAATCCCCATGTACACTCCCAGGGTTAGAATCCCCATGTCGAGTCCCAGGGTTAGAATCCCCATGTACAGTCCCAGGGTTAGAATCCCCATGTACAGTCCCAGGGTTAGAATCCCCATATACAGTTCCAGGGTTAGAATCCACATGTACAGTCCCAGGGTCCGAATCCCCATGTACAGTCCCAGGGTTAGAATCCCCATGTACAGTCCCAGGGTTAGAATCCCCATGTCCAGTCCCAGGGTTAGAATCACAATGTACAGTCCCAGTGTTAGAATCCCCATGTACAGTCCCAGGGTTAGCATTCCCATGTACAGTCCCAGGGTTGGAATCCCCATGTAAAATCCCAGGTTAGAATCCCCATGTACAGTCCGAGGGTTAGAATCCCCATGTACAGTCCCAGGTTTAGAATCCCCATGTAGAGTCCCAGTGTTAGAATCCCCATGTACAGTCCCAGGTTTAGAATCCCCATGTACAGTCTCAGGGTTAGAATCCCCATGTACAGTCGCAAGGTTGGAATCCCCATGTACAGTCCCAGGGTTAGAATCCCCATGTACAGTCCCAGGGTTAGAATCCCCATGTACAGTCACAGGGTTAGAATCACCATGTACAGTCCAAGGGTTGGAATCCACATGCACAGTCCCAGAGTTAGAAACTCCATGTACAGTCCCAGGGTTAGAATCCCCATGTAGAGTCCCAGGGTTGGAATCCCCATGTACAGTCCCAGGGTTAGAATCACCATGTACAGTCCCAGGGTTAGAATCCACATGTACAGTCCCAGGGTTAGAATCCCCATGTACAGTCCCAGGGTTAGAATCACCATGTACAGTCCAAGGGTTGGAATCCACATGCACAGTCCCAGAGTTAGAAACTCCATGTACAGTCCCAGGGTTAGAATCCCCATGTAGAGTCCCAGGGTTGGAATCCCCATGTACAGTCCCAGGGTTAGAATCACCATGTACAGTCCCAGGGTTAGAATCCACATATACAGTCCCAGGGTTAGAAACCCCATGTACAGTCCCAGGGTTAGAATCCCCAGGTACAGTCCCAGGGTTAGAATCCCCATGTACAGTCCCAGGGTTAGAATCCCCATCTACAGTCCCAGGGTTGGAATCCCCAAGTACAGTCCTAGGTTTAGAATCCCCATGTACAGTCCCAGTGTTAGAATCTCCATGTACAGTCCCAGGTTTGGAATCCCCATGCACAGTCCCAGGGTTAGAATCCCCATGTACAGTCCCAGGGTTAGAAACCCCATGTATAGTCCCAGGGTTAGAATCCCCATGTACAGTCCCAGGATTATAATCCCCATGTGCAGTCCCAGGATCATAATCCCCATGTACAGTCCCAGGGTTAGAATCCCCATGTACAGTCCCAGGGTTTGAATCCCCATGTACAGTCCCAGTCTTAGAATCCCCATGTACAGTCCCAGCGTTAGAATCTCCATGTACAGTCCCAGGTTTAGAATCCCCATGCACAGTCCCAGGGTTAGAATCCCCATGTACAGTCCCAGGGTTAGAATACCCATGTAGAGTCCCAGGGTTAGAATCCCCATAGACAGTCCCAGGGTTGGAATCCCCAAGTCCATTCCCAGTGTTAGAATCCCCATGTACAGTCCCAGGCTTAGAATCCCCATGTACAGTCCCAGGGTTAGAATCCCCATATACAGTCCCAGGGTTAGAATCCACATGTACAGTCCCAGGTTTAGAATCCCCATGTACAGTCCCAGGGTGAGAATCCCCATGTACAGTCCCAGGGTTAGAATCCCCATGTCCAGTCTCAGGATTAGAATCGCCATGTACAGTCCCAGGGTTAGAATCCCTATGTACAGTCCCAGGGTTAGAATCCCCATGTGCAGTCCCAGGGTTAGAATCCCCATGTACAGTCCCAGGGTTAGAATCCCCATGTACAGTCCCACGGATAGAATCCCCATGTACAGTCCCAGGGTTAGAATCCCCATGTACAGTCCCAGGGTTGGAATCCCCATGTACAGTCCCAGAGTTAGAAACTCCACGTACAGTCCCGGGGTTAGAATCCCCATGTAGAGTCCCAGGGTTGGAATCCCCAAATACAGTCCCAGGGTTAGAATCACCATGTACAGTCCCAGGGTTAGAATCCCCATATACAGTCCCAGGGTTAGAAACCCCTTTTGCAGTCCCAGGGTTAGAATCCCCATCTACAGTCCCAGGGTTAGAATCCCCATGTACAGTCCCAGGGTTAGAATCCCCATGTACAGCCCCAGGGTTGGAATCCCCAAATACAGTCCCAGGTTTAGAATCCCCATGTACAGTCCCAGTGTTAGAATCTCCATGTACAGTCCCAGCTTTAGAATCCCCATGCACAGTCCCAGTGTTAGAATCCCCATGTACAGTACCAGGGTTAGAATCCCCATGTACATTCCCAGGGTTAGAATCCCCATGTACAGTCCCAGGGTTGGAATCCCCAAGTAGAGTCCCAGGTTTAGAACCCCATGTACAGTCCCAGTGTTAGAATCTCCATGTACAGTCCCAGCTTTAGAATCCCCATGCACAGTCCCAGGGTTAGAATCCCCATGTACAGTCCCAGGGTGTGAATCCCCATGTATAGTCCCAGGTTTAGAATCCCCATGTACAGTCCCAGGATTAGAATCCCCATGTACAGTCCCAGGGTTTGAATCCCCATGCACAGTCCCAGAGTTAGAATCCCCATGTACAGTCCCAGGGTTAGAATCCCCTTATACAGTCCCAGGTTTAGAATCCCAATGTACAGCCCCAGGGTTAGAATCCCCATGTACAGTCCCAGGATTAGAATACCCATGTACAGTCCCAGGGTTAGAATCCCCATGTACAGTCCCACGGATAGAATCCCCATGTACAGTCCCAGGGTTAGAATCCCCATGTACAGTCCCAGGGTTGGAATCCCCATGTACAGTCCCAGAGTTAGAAACTCCACGTACAGTCCCAGGGTTAGAATCCCCATGTAGAGTCCCAGGGTTGGAATCCCCAAATACAGTCCCAGGGTTAGAATCACCATGTACAGTCCCAGGGTTAGAATCCCCATATACAGTCCCAGGGTTAGAAACCCCTTTTGCAGTCCCAGGGTTAGAATCCCCATCTACAGTCCCAGGGTTAGAATCCCCATGTACAGTCCCAGGGTTAGAATCCCCATGTACAGCCCCAGGGTTGGAATCCCCAAATACAGTCCCAGGTTTAGAATCCCCATGTACAGTCCCAGTGTTAGAATCTCCATGTACAGTCCCAGCTTTAGAACCCCCATGCACAGTCCCAGTGTTAGAATCCCCATGTACAGTACCAGGGTTAGAATCCCCATGTACATTCCCAGGGTTAGAATCCCCATGTACAGTCCCAGGGTTGGAATCCCCAAGTAGAGTCCCAGGTTTAGAACCCCATGTACAGTCCCAGTGTTAGAATCTCCATGTACAGTCCCAGCTTTAGAATCCCCATGCACAGTCCCAGGGTTAGAATCCCCATGTACAGTCCCAGGGTGTGAATCCCCATGTATAGTCCCAGGGTTAGAATCCCCATGTACAGTCCCAGGATTAGAATCCCCATGTACAGTCCCAGGGTTTGAATCCCCATGCACAGTCCCAGAGTTAGAATCCCCATGTACAGTCCCAGGGTTAGAATCCCCTTGTACAGTCCCAGGTTTAGAATCCCAATGTACAGCCCCAGGGTTAGAATCCCCATGTACAGTCCCAGGATTAGAATACCCATGTACAGTCCCAGGGTTAGAATCCCCATGTACAGTCCCAGGGTTGGAATCCCCATGTAGAGTCCCAGGGTGAGAATCCCCATCTACAGTCGCAGGGTTAGAATTCCCATGTACAGTCCCAGGGTTAGAATCCCCATGGACAGTCCAAGGGTTAGAATTCCCATGTAGAGTCCCAGGGTTAGAATCCCCATGGACAGTCCAAGGGTTAGAATTCCCATGTACAGTCCAAGGTTTGGAATCCCCATGTAAAATCCCAGGGTTAGAATCCCCATCTACAGTCCCAGGGTTAGAATTCCCATGTACAGTCTCAGGGTTAGAATCCCCATGTACAGCCCAGGGTTAGAATCCCCATGTACAGTCTCAGTGTTAAAATCCCCATGTACAGTCCCAGGGTTCGAATCCCCATGTACAGTCCCAGGGTTAGAATCCCCATGTACAATGCCAGGGTTAGAATCCCCATATACAGTCCCAGGGTTAGAATCCCCATGTACAGTCCCAGGGTTAGAATCGCCATGTACAGTCCCAGGGTTAGAATCCCTATGTACAGTCCCAGGGTTAGAATCCCCATGTGCAGTCCCAGGGTTAGAATCCCCATGTACAGTCCCAGGGTTAGAATCCCCATATACAGTCCCAGGGTTAGAATCCCCATGTACAGTCCCAGGGTTAGAATCCCCATGTACAGTCCCAGGGTTAGTATCCCCATGTACAGTCCCAGGGTTAGAATCCCCGTGTACAGTCCCAGGGTTAGAATCCCAATGTACAGACCCAGGATTAGAATCCCCATGTACAGTCCCAGGGTTAGAATCCCCATGTACAGTCCCAAGGTTGGAATCCCCATGTACAGTCCCAGGGTTAGAATCCCCATGTACAGTCCCAGGGTTAGAATCCCCATGTACAGTCCCAGGGTTAGAATCCCCATGTACTGTCCCAGGGTTGGAATCCCCAAGAACAGTCCTAGGTTTAGAATCCCCATGTACAGTCCCAGTGTTAGAATCTCCATGTACAGTCCCAGGTTTAGAATCCCCATGCACAGTCCCAGGGTTTGAATCCCCATGTACAGTCCCAGGGTTAGAATCCCCATGTATAGTCCCAGGTTTAGAATCCCCATGTACAGTCCCAGGATTATAATCCCCATGTACAATCCCAGGGTTAGAATCCCCATGTACAGTCCCAGGGTTTCAATCCCCATGTACAGTCCCAGTCTTACAACCCCCATGTACAGTCCCAGGGTTAGAATCTCCATGTACAGTCCCAGGTTTAGAATCCCCATGCACAGTCCCAGGGTTAGAATCCCCATGTACAGTCCCAGGGTTAGAATACGCATGTACATTCCCAGGGTAAGAATCCCCATGTAGATTCCCAGGGTTAGAATCCCCATATACAGTCCCAGGGTTGGAATCCCCAAGTACAGTCCCAGTGTTAGAATCCCCATGTACAGTCCCAGGGTTAGAATCCCCATGTACAGTCCCAGGGTTAGAATCCCCATGTCCAGTCCCAGGGTTGGAAGCCCCAAGTACAGTCCCATGTTTATAATCCCCATGTACAGTCCCAGGATTAGAATCACCATGTACAGTCACAGGTTTAGAATCCCCATGCACAGTCCCAGGGTGAGAATCCCCATGTACAGTCCCAGGGTAAGAATCCCCATGTACAGTCCCAGGGTTAGAATCCCCATGTGCAGTCCCAGGGTTAGCATCCCCATGTACAGTCCCAGGGTTAGAATCCCCATGTACAGTCCCAGGGTTAGAATCCCCATGTACAGTCCCAGGGTTGGAATCCCCATGTACAGTCCCAGGGTTAGAATTCCCATGTACAGTCCCAGGGTTAGAATCACCATGTACAGTCCCAGGGTTAGAATCCACATGTACAGTCCCAGGGTTAGAATCCCCATGTACAGTCCCAGGGTTAGAATCACCATGTACAGTCCAAGGGTTGGAATCCACATGCACAGTCCCAGAGTTAGAAACTCCATGTACAGTCCCAGGGTTAGAATCCCCATGTAGAGTCCCAGGGTTGGAATCCCCATGTACAGTCCCAGGGTTAGAATCACCATGTACAGTCCCAGGGTTAGAATCCACATATACAGTCCCAGGGTTAGAAACCCCATGTACAGTCCCAGGGTTAGAATCCCCAGGTACAGTCCCAGGGTTAGAATCCCCATGTACAGTCCCAGGGTTAGAATCCCCATCTACAGTCCCAGGGTTGGAATCCCCAAGTACAGTCCTAGGTTTAGAATCCCCATGTACAGTCCCAGTGTTAGAATCTCCATGTACAGTCCCAGGTTTAGAATCCCCATGCACAGTCCCAGGGTTAGAATCCCCATGTACAGTCCCAGGGTTAGAAACCCCATGTATAGTCCCAGGGTTAGAATCCCCATGTACAGTCCCAGGATTATAATCCCCATGTGCAGTCCCAGGATCATAATCCCCATGTACAGTCCCAGGGTTAGAATCCCCATGTACAGTCCCAGGGTTTGAATCCCCATGTACAGTCCCAGTCTTAGAATCCCCATGTACAGTCCCAGCGTTAGAATCTCCATGTACAGTCCCAGGTTTAGAATCCCCATGCACAGTCCCAGGGTTAGAATCCCCATGTACAGTCCCAGGGTTAGAATACCCATGTAGAGTCCCAGGGTTAGAATCCCCATAGACAGTCCCAGGGTTGGAATCCCCAAGTCCATTCCCAGTGTTAGAATCCCCATGTACAGTCCCAGGCTTAGAATCCCCATGTACAGTCCCAGGGTTAGAATCCCCATGTACAGTCCCAGGGTTAGAATCCACATGTACAGTCCCAGGTTTAGAATCCCCATGTACAGTCCCAGGGTGAGAATCCCCATGTACAGTCCCAGGGTTAGAATCCCCATGTCCAGTCTCAGGATTAGAATCGCCATGTACAGTCCCAGGGTTAGAATCCCTATGTACAGTCCCAGGGTTAGAATCCCCATGTGCAGTCCCAGGGTTAGAATCCCCATGTACAGTCCCAGGGTTAGAATCCCCATGTACAGTCCCACGGATAGAATCCCCATGTACAGTCCCAGGGTTAGAATCCCCATGTACAGTCCCAGGGTTGGAATCCCCATGTACAGTCCCAGAGTTAGAAACTCCACGTACAGTCCCAGGGTTAGAATCCCCATGTAGAGTCCCAGGGTTGGAATCCCCAAATACAGTCCCAGGGTTAGAATCACCATGTACAGTCCCAGGGTTAGAATCCCCATATACAGTCCCAGGGTTAGAAACCCCTTTTGCAGTCCCAGGGTTAGAATCCCCATCTACAGTCCCAGGGTTAGAATCCCCATGTACAGTCCCAGGGTTAGAATCCCCATGTACAGCCCCAGGGTTGGAATCCCCAAATACAGTCCCAGGTTTAGAATCCCCATGTACAGTCCCAGTGTTAGAATCTCCATGTACAGTCCCAGCTTTAGAATCCCCATGCACAGTCCCAGTGTTAGAATCCCCATGTACAGTCCCAGGGTTAGAATCCCCATGTACATTCCCAGGGTTAGAATCCCCATGTACAGTCCCAGGGTTGGAATCCCCAAGTAGAGTCCCAGGTTTAGAACCCCATGTACAGTCCCAGTGTTAGAATCTCCATGTACAGTCCCAGCTTTAGAATCCCCATGCACAGTCCCAGGGTTAGAATCCCCATGTACAGTCCCAGGGTGTGAATCCCCATGTATAGTCCCAGGGTTAGAATCCCCATGTACAGTCCCAGGATTAGAATCCCCATGTACAGTCCCAGGGTTTGAATCCCCATGCACAGTCCCAGAGTTAGAATCCCCATGTACAGTCCCAGGGTTAGAATCCCCTTGTACAGTCCCAGGTTTAGAATCCCAATGTACAGCCCCAGGGTTAGAATCCCCATGTACAGTCCCAGGATTAGAATACCCATGTACAGTCCCAGGGTTAGAATCCCCATGTACAGTCCCAGGGTTGGAATCCCCATGTAGAGTCCCAGGGTGAGAATCCCCATCTACAGTCGCAGGGTTAGAATTCCCATGTACAGTCCCAGGGTTAGAATCCCCATGGACAGTCCAAGGGTTAGAATTCCCATGTAGAGTCCCAGGGTTAGAATCCCCATGGACAGTCCAAGGGTTAGAATTCCCATGTACAGTCCAAGGTTTGGAATCCCCATGTAAAATCCCAGGGTTAGAATCCCCATCTACAGTCCCAGGGTTAGAATTCCCATGTACAGTCTCAGGGTTAGAATCTCCATGTACAGCCCAGGGTTAGAATCCCCATGTACAGTCTCAGTGTTAAAATCCCCATGTACAGTCCCAGGGTTCGAATCCCCATGTACAGTCCCAGGGTTAGAATCCCCATGTACAATGCCAGGGTTAGAATCCCCATATACAGTCCCAGGGTTAGAATCCCCATGTACAGTCCCAGGGTTAGAATCGCCATGTACAGTCCCAGGGTTAGAATCCCTATGTACAGTCCCAGGGTTAGAATCCCCATGTGCAGTCCCAGGGTTAGAATCCCCATGTACAGTCCCAGGGTTAGAATCCCCATATACAGTCCCAGGGTTAGAATCCCTATGTACAGTCCCAGGGTTAGAATCCCCATGTACAGTCCCAGGGTTAGTATCCCCATGTACAGTCCCAGGGTTAGAATCCCCGTGTACAGTCCCAGGGTTAGAATCCCAATGTACAGACCCAGGATTAGAATCCCCATGTACAGTCCCAGGGTTAGAATCCCCATGTACAGTCCCAAGGTTGGAATCCCCATGTACAGTCCCAGGGTTAGAATCCCCATGTACAGTCCCAGGGTTAGAATCCCCATGTACAGTCCCAGGGTTAGAATCCCCATGTACAGTCCCAGGGTTGGAATCCCCAAGAACAGTCCTAGGTTTAGAATCCCCATGTACAGTCCCAGTGTTAGAATCTCCATGTACAGTCCCAGGTTTAGAATCCCCATGCACAGTCCCAGGGTTTGAATCCCCATGTACAGTCCCAGGGTTAGAATCCCCATGTATAGTCCCAGGGTTAGAATCCCCATGTACAGTCCCAGGATTATAATCCCCATGTACAATCCCAGGGTTAGAATCCCCATGTACAGTCCCAGGGTTTCAATCCCCATGTACAGTCCCAGTCTTACAACCCCCATGTACAGTCCCAGGGTTAGAATCTCCATGTACAGTCCCAGGTTTAGAATCCCCATGCACAGTCCCAGGGTTAGAATCCCCATGTACAGTGCCAGGGTTAGAATACGCATGTACATTCCCAGGGTAAGAATCCCCATGTAGATTCCCAGGGTTAGAATCCCCATATACAGTCCCAGGGTTGGAATCCCCAAGTACAGTCCCAGTGTTAGAATCCCCATGTACAGTCCCAGGGTTAGAATCCCCATGTACAGTCCCAGGGTTAGAATCCCCATGTCCAGTCCCAGGGTTGGAAGCCCCAAGTACAGTCCCATGTTTATAATCCCCATGTACAGTCCCAGGATTAGAATCACCATGTACAGTCACAGGTTTAGAATCCCCATGCACAGTCCCAGGGTGAGAATCCCCATGTACAGTCCCAGGGTAAGAATCCCCATGTACAGTCCCAGGGTTAGAATCCCCATGTGCAGTCCCAGGGTTAGCATCCCCATGTACAGTCCCAGGGTTAGAATCCCCATGTACAGTCCCAGGGTTAGAATCCCCATGTACAGTCCCAGGGTTGGAATCCCCATGTACAGTCCCAGGGTTAGAATTCCCATGTACAGTCCCAGGGTTAGAATCCCCATGTACAGTCCCAGGGTTAGAATCCACATGTACAGTCCCAGGTTTAGAATCCCCATGTACAGTCCCAGGGTGAGAATCCCCATGTACAGTCCCAGGGTTAGAATCCCCATGTACAGTCCCAGGATTAGAATCCCCATGTACAGTCCCAGGGTTAGAATCCCCATGTACAGTCCCAGGGTTAGAATCCCCATGTACAGTCCCAGGGTTAGAGTCCCCATGTACAGTCTGAGGGTTAGAATCCCCATATACAGTCCCAGGATAAGACTCCCCATGTACAGTCCCAGGGTTAGAATCCCCATGTACAGTCCCAGGGTTAGTATCCCCATGTACAGTCCCAGGGTTAGAATCCCCGTGTACAGTCCCAGGGTTAAAATCCCAATGTACAGACCCAGGGTTAGGATCCCCATGTACAGTCCCAGGGTTAGAATCCCCATGTACAGTCCCAAGGATAGAATCCCCATGTACAGTCCCAGGGTTAGAATCCCCATGTACAGTCCCAGGGTTGGAATCCCCATGTACAGTCCCAGAGTTAGAAACTCCACGTACAGTCCCAGGGTTCGAAACCCCATGTGCAGTCCCAGGGTTAGAATCCCCATGTACAGTCCCAGGGTTAACATAGAAACATAGAGATAGGAACAGGAGTAGGCCATTCGGCCCTTCGAGCCTGCTCCGCCATTCAATGAGATCATGGCTGATCTTCGTCTGAGATCATAGCTGATCTTACCAGTTCAGTACCCCATCCCCGCCTTTTCTCCGTAACCCTTAATCCCCTTAGCCTTCAGAAATATATCCAATTCTCTCTTGAAAATATTTATTGAATTAGCCTTCACAGCCCTCTGTGGCAGGGAATTCCACAGGCTCACCACTCTTTGAGTGAAGAAATTCTTCCTCATCTCTGTTTTAAATGATTTGCCCGCTATTTTTAGACTGTGGCCCCTGGTTCTGTGCTCCCCTGCCATTGGAAACATTCTCTCTGAATTCAGCCTGTCCAGGCCTGCCATAATTTTATATGTTTCGATGAGATCCCCTCTCAATCTTCTAAACTCCAGTGAGTACAAGCCCATCTATTCAATCTCTCCTCATAGGTCATTCCCGCCATTCCAGGTATCAGCCTGGTGAATCGCCGCTGCACTCTTTCCATGGCAAGAACATCCTTCCGCAGATGGGGCGACCAAAACTGTACACAATACTCCAGATGCGGTCTCACCAGCACCTTGTCCAGCTGTAGTAAGGTATCCCTATTCCTATACTCGAACCCCCTTGATATGAAGGCCAACATACCATTTGCCTTCTTGATCGCCTGTTGCACCTGCATGCTCTCCTTCAGTGACTGGTGCACAAGAACACCCAGGTCCCTCTGCACTTCCCCATCTCCCAATCTATTGCCATTTAGATAATAATCCACCCTCCTGTTTTTACCCCCAAAGTGGATAACCTCGCATTTATCCACATTATAGTGCATCTGCCACGTATCCGCCCATTCCCCCAACCTGTCCAAATCGCACTGTAGCCTCCTGACATCCTCATCAGAGCCCACCCCTCCTCCTAGTTTAGTGTCGTCAGCGAATTTGGAAATATTGCATCCAATTCCCTGATCCAGATCATTTATATATATTGTGAACAGCTGGGGTCCCAGGACAGATCCTTGCGGCACCCCGCTGGTCACAGCCTGCCACTCCGAAAACGAGCCGTTTATTCCAACTCTCTGTTTTCTATCCGCCAGCCAGTTCTCTATCCACGTTAATACTTTGCCCCCAATCCCATGAGCCTTAATTTTGCATGATAATCTTTTGTGTGGAACCTTATCGAAGGCTTTCTGGAAGTCAAGGTACGCCACATCCACTGGCTCTCCCCCATCTATTTTACCAGTTACTTCCTCAAAAAATTCCAGCAGATTAGTCAAACACGATTTACCCTTTGTAAATCCATGTTGACTCTGTCCGATCCTTTCCCCATTTGTCAAGTGCTCCGCTATTTTATCCTTAATAATGGACTCTAGCATTTTGCCCACAACCGATGTAAGGCTTACTGGTCTATAATTCCCTGCTTTCTCTCTACCCCCCTTTTTAAATATTGGGGTAACATTAGCTACCCTCCAATCCACGGGTACTGTTCCCGAGTCAATGGAGTTCCGGAAGATGATCCTTAGAGCATCTGCTATCTCCAGGGCCACCTCCTTAAGTACCCTAGGATGTAGTTTATCAGGCCCCGGGGATTTGTCGGCCTTCAGTCCCCTCAACTTACCCAACACCATATCCCTAGAGATACGAATTTCTGTCAGCTCCTCCCTCTCATTAGTCCCTATGCTTGTCGATATTCCTGGGAGGTTATTTGTGTCCTCCTTTGTGAATACAGAACCAAAGTATGAGTTTAATTGGTCAGCCATTTCCTTATTCTCCATTATATATTCTCCCGAATCGGACTGCAAGGGACCGACTTGGGATTTTACCAGTCTTTTCCTCCTGATATACCGATAAAAGCTTTTGCAGTCTGTCTTTATGTTTGCTGCAAGTTTACTTTCGTATTCTATTTTCCCCTTCCTGATTAATCCCTTTGTCCTCTTTTGCTGTATCCTGTACTGCCCCCAATCTTCCGGTCTGGTGCTTTTTTTTGCCAGTTGATATGCCCTTTTTTTTGATTTTATGCTGTCCCTAATTTCCATCCTTATCCACGGTTGAGTCACCTTTTTAGGTTTATTTTTATGCCAAACCGGTATAAACATGTTCTGGAATTCTTCCATTCTATCTTTGAATGCTTGCCATTGTCTATCCACTGTCAATCCCCCCAGAAACACCACCCAATCAATCTTACCCAATTCCCGTCTCATACCCTCGTAATTCCCTTTATTTAAGTTCTGGACCTTAGTCTCTGATTCAATTTCCTCACTCTCCATCTCGACTGAGAGCTCAATCATATTATGATCGCTCTGACCCAAGGGGCCTCGTACAAGAAGATTGCTGATAAGTCCCTTCTCATTGCACAATACCCAGTCTAAAATGGCCTGATCTCGAGTCGGCTCCTCGACATATTGGTCCAGATAACCGTCCCGAAAACATTCCAGGAATTCCTCCTCCTCAGAATTTTTACTAATTTGGGTAGTCCAATCAATATGTAAATTAAAGTCACCCATGATGACAGCTGTGCTCTTATTGCACGCTTCTCTAATTTCCCTTTTTATGCCTTCCCTCACCTCCATATTACTATTTGGAGGCCTATATATCACACCCACTAACGTTTTCCTCCCCTTGCTATTTCTCATTTCTACCCATACAGATTCCGTTTCATCCGAGTTAATATCCTTCCTTTCCATTGCATTAATCCCCTCCTTTACCAGCAATGCTACCCCACCTCCCCTACCTTTTTGCTGATCCTTCCTAAATATTGTATATCCCTGGATGTTAAGTTCCCAGCCTTGCCCACCCTGCAGCCACGTTTCTGTAATCCCAATCAAATCATACTTGTTTACCTCTATTTCCACAACTAATTCATCCACCTTGTTCCTAATGCTTCTAGCATTAAGATACAAAGCCTTCAGGCTTGCTTTTTTCACACTCTCATTATGAATTAGTTTGGCCCTTTGTGTTTCTCTCCTTTGCTTATTGCTTCTCACCTTTCTACCATCTATTTCTAACTTCATATGACTTCCCTCTTTTCCACTACCTAGGTTCCCATCCCCCTGCCAAATTAGTTTAAATCCTCCCGAACCGCCCTAGAAAATATTACCCCGAGGACATCGGCTCCCTCACAGTTCAGGTGTAGACCGTCCCCTTGGTACAGGTCACTCCTCCCCAAGAACTGGTTCCAATGCCTCAAGAATTTAAATCCCTCTCCCTTGCACCACTGCTCAAGCCACGTATTTAGCTTATCTATCTTACTCTCTCTAAACTTATTAGCTCGTGGCACTGGTAGCAATCCAGAGATTACTACCTTTGAGGTCCTACTTTTCAATTTAGCTCCTAACTCCCTAAATTCAGCTTGTAGGACCTCCTCCCTCTTTTTACCTACATCGTTGGTACCTACATGTACCACGACAACTGGCTGATCCCCCTCCCCCTTCAGAATGCTCTGCACCCGCTCCGAGACATCCTTGACCCTTGCACCAGGGAGGCAACATACCATCTTGGAGTCTCGGTCTCGGCCACAGAAACTCCTATCTATCCCCCTTACAATTGAATCCCCTATCACTATAGCCCTATCCCTCTTTTTCCCGCCCTTCTGTGCAGCAGAGCCAGTCATGGTGCCCTGAACCTGGCTGCTGGTGCCTTCCCCTGATAAGTCATCTCCCCCAACAGTACCCAAAACGGTAAACCTGTTTTGGAGGGAGATGACCGCAGGTGACTCCTGCACTACCTTCCTGCCTTTACCCTGCCTTTTGGTCACCCATTTACTGTCTGAGCTAGCCTTTACCTGCGGTGTGACCAACTCACTGAATGTGCTATCCACAACATCCTCAGCATCGCGTATGCTCCAGAGTGAGTCCATTCGCAGCTCCAGCACCGCCATGCGGTCTGCTAGGAGCTGCAGCTGGACACACTTCCTGCACACATAGTTGTCAGGGACAGTGTCCCTGATTTCCCACATGGCACAGGAGAAGCATGACACGGGTCCGAGCTGCCCTTCCATGACTTAACCCTTACAATACCCTTTTATTTACTACGATTTAGCTTAATTATTGAATTCTACTTAGAATAAGTTTGTGAAAGTACTCACCAACCAGTCACCTACCTGTTTTCTGGTGTTGTATTTTCACTGCCGCCTCCTGTCCTGGAACCTTTTCCACCTAGGTTAGGCTCCTGAAATAAAATAAATTGAACCTACCTTTTCAACTTCCCCTAACCCCTAAAAGGTTAGAGGAGGTGGAAGGGTGGGAGACACTACACTGTAGTGTTTCGGGTTTAGCAACAGCTCCACCTATATAAGAGTTACTGGCCTCCTGCTCTCCCGACTGCACCAGCTGCGAAAGAAAAAGCCCGCGAAAGGTGAGCTTTTAAACTCACCAGTTACTGGCCTCCTGCTCTCCCGACTGCCCCAGCAGTTACTGGCCTCCTGCTCTCCCGACTGCCCCAGCTGTGGTCTCGGGCCTCGCCTCTCTCCGGTTTTTATACCGGGCTCCGACTCACTGCTCCCGACTGGTCCCAACTCCGCCTCCACCCACTGCCGATGCCGCACTGAGGCCTACCTGAGCCTCTGGGGCCTCTTGTAGTCGCTCTGCCGCTCAGCTCCGCCTCCACCCGCTGCCGATGCCGCACTGGGGCCTACCTGAGCCTCTGGGGCCTCTTGTAGTCGCTCTGCCGCTCAGCTCCGCCTCCACCCGCTGCAGATGCAGCGGTTAGAATCCCCATGGACAGTCCAAGGGTTAGAATTCCCATGTACAGTCCAAGGGTTAGAATCCCCATGTACAGTCCCAGGGTTAGAATCCCATGTACAGCCCCAGGGTTGGAATCCCCAAATACAGTCCCAGGTTTAGAATCCCCATGTACAGTCCCAGTGTTAGAATCTCCATGTACAGTCCCAGCTTTAGAATCCCCATGCACAGTCCCAGGGTTAGAATCCCCATGAACAGTCCCAGGGTTAGAATCCCCATGTACAGTCCCAGGGTTAGAATCCCCATGCACAGTCCCAGGGTTGGAATCCCCAAGTACAGTCCCAGGTTTAGAAACCCCATGTACAGTCCCAGTGTTAGAATCTCCATGTACAGTCCCAGCTTTAGAATCCCCTTGCACAGTCCCAGGGTTAGAATCCCCATGTACAGTCCCAGGTTTTGAATCCCCATGTGTAGTCCCAGGGTTAGAATCCCCATGTACAGTCCCAGGATTAGAATCCCCATGTACCGTCCCAGGGTTTGTATCCCCATGTACAGTCCCAGAGTTAGAATCCCCATGTACAGTCCCAGGTTTAGAATCCCCTTGTACAGTCCCAGGTTTAGAATCCCAATGTACAGCCCCAGGGTTAGAATCCCCATGTACAGTCCCAGGATTAGAATACCCATGTACAGCCCCAGGGTTGGAATCCCCATGTACAGTCCCAGGGTTAGAATCCCCATGTACAGTCCCAGGGTTAGAATCCCCATGTACAGTCGCAGGGTTGGAATCCCCATGTGGAGTCCCAGGGTTAGAATCCCCATCTACAGTCCCAGGGTTAGAATTCCCATGTACAGTCCCAGGGTTAGAATCCCCATGGACAGTCCAAGGGTTAGAATTCCCATATACAGTCCAAGGGTTTGAATCCCCATGTAAAATCCCAGGGTTAGAATCCCCATCTACAGACCCAGGGTTAGAATTCCCATGTACAGTCTCAGGGTTAGAATCCCCATGTACAGTCCCAGGGTTAGAATCCCCATGTACAGTCTCAGTGTTAAAATCCCCATGTACAGTCCCAGGGTTCGAATCCCCATGTACAGTCCCAGGGTTAGAATCGCCATGTACAGTCCCAGGGTTAGAATCCCTATGTACAGTCCCAGGGTTAGAATCCCCATGTACAGTCCCGGGGTTAGAATCCCCATGTACAGTCCCAGGGTTAGTATCCCCATGTACAGTCACAGGGTTAGAATCCCCGTGTACAGTCCCAGGGTTAGAATCCCAATGTACAGACCCAGGGATAGAATCCCCATGTACAGTCCCAGGGTTAGAATCCCCATGTACAGTCCCAAGGTTGCAATCCCCATGTACAGTCCCAGGGTTAGAATCCCCATGTACAGTCCCAGGGTTAGAATCCCCATGTACAGTCCCAGGGTTAGAATCCCCATGTACAGTCCCAGGGTTGGAATCCCCATGTACAGTCCCAGAGTTAGAAACTCCATCTACAGTCCCAGGGTTAGAATCCCCATGTAGAGTCCCAGGGTTGGATTCCCCATGTACAGTCCCAGGGTTAGAATCACCATGTACAGTCCCAGGGTTAGAATCCACATTTACAGTCCCAGGGTTAGAAACCCCATGTGCAGTCCCAGGGTTAGAATACCCAGGTACAGTCCCAGGGTTAGAATCCCCATGTACAGTCCCAGGATTAGAATCCCCATGTACAGTCCCAGGGTTGGAATCCCCAAGTATAGTCCTAGGTTTAGAATCCCCATGTACAGTCCCAGTGTTAGAATCTCCATGTACAGTCCCAGGTTTAGAATCCCCATGCACAGTCCCAGGGTTAGAATCCCCATGTACAGTCCCAGGGTTAGAATCCCCAAGTATAGTCCCAGGGTTAGAATCCCCATGTACAGTCCCAGGATTATAATCCCCATGTACAGTCCCAGGGTTAGAATCCCCATGTACAGTCCCAGGGTTTGAATCCCCATGTACAGTCCCAGTCTTAGAATCCCCATGTACAGTCCCAGGGTTAGAATCCCCTTGTACAGTCCAAGGTTTAGAATCCCAATGTACAGTCCCAGGGTTAGAATCCCCATGTACATTCCCAGGATTAGAATCCCCATGTACAGTCGCAGGGTTGGAATCCCCATGTGCAGTCCCAGGGTTAGAATCCCCATGTACAGTCCCAGGGTTAGAATACCCATGTACAGTCCCAGGGTTAGAATCCCCATGTAGAGTCCGAGGGTTAGAATCCCCATGTACAGTCCCAGGGTTGGAATCCCAAAGTACAGTCACAGGGATAGAATCCCCATGTGCAGTCCCAGGGTTAGAATCCCCATGTACAGTTCCAGGGTCAGAACCCCCATGTACAGTCCCAGGTTTAGAATCCCCATGTACAGTCACAGGGTTGGAAGCCCCAAGTACTGACCCATGTTTATAATCCCCATGTACAGTCCCAGGATTAGAATCACCATGTACAGTCCCAGGGTTAGAATCCCCATGTACACTCCGAGGGTTAGAATCACCACGTACAATCCCAAG
Organism: Somniosus microcephalus; assembly: GCF_052327205.1. Classification (NCBI taxonomy): domain Eukaryota; kingdom Metazoa; phylum Chordata; class Chondrichthyes; order Squaliformes; family Somniosidae; genus Somniosus; species Somniosus microcephalus. Next base: position 57,813,500 of record NC_140990.1, on the reverse strand, counting down.
GTTAGAATCCCCATGTACGGTCCCAGGGTTAGAATCCCCATGTACAGCCCCAGGGTTAGAATCCCCATGTACAGTCCCAGGTTTAGAATCCCCATGTACAGTCCCAGGGTTAGAATCCCCATGTGCAGTCCCAGGGTTGGAATCCCCATGTACAGTCCCAGGGTTAGAATTCCCATGTACAGTCCCAGGGTTAGAATCCCCATGTACAGTCCCAGGGTTAGAATCCACATGTACAGTCCCAGGTTTAGAATCCCCATGTACAGTCCCAGGGTTAGAATCCCCATGTACAGTCCCAGGGTTAGAATCCCCATGTACAGTCCCAGGGTTAGAATCCCCATGCACAGTCCCAGGGTTAGAATCCCCATGTACACTCCCAGGGTTAGAATCCCCATGAAGAGTCCCAGGGTTAGAATCCCCATGTACAGTCCCAGGGTTAGAATCCCCATGTACAGTCCCAGGGTTAGAATCCCCATATACAGTCCCAGGGTTAGAATCCCCATGTACAGTCCCAGGGTTAGAATACCCATGTACAGTCCCAGGGTTAGAATCCCCATGTACAGTCCCAGGGTTAGAATCCCCATGTACACTCCCAGGGTTAAAATCCCCATGTCGAGTCCCAGGGTTAGAATCCCCATGTACAGTCCAGGTGTTAGAATCCCCATGTACAGTCCCAGGGTTAGAATCCCCATATACAGTCCCAGGGTTAGAATCCCCATGTACAGTCCCAGGGTTAGAATCCCCATGTACAGTCCCAGGGTTAGAATCCCCATGTACAGTCCCAGGTTTAGAATCCCCATGTCCAGTCCCAGGGTTAGAATCACAATGTACAGTCCCAGTGTTAGAATCCCCATGTACAGTCCCAGGGTTAGCATTCCCATGTACAGACCCAGGGTTGGAATCCCCAAGTAAAATCCCAGGTTAGAATCCCCATGTACAGTCCCAGGGTTAGAATCCCCATGTACAGTCCCAGGTTTAGAATCCCCATGTAGAGTCCCAGTGTTAGAATCCCCATGTACAGTCCCAGGTTTAGAATCCCCATGTACAGTCTCAGGGTTAGAATCCCGCTGTACGTTCCCAGGGTTAGAATCCCCATGTACAGTCCCAGGTTTAGAATCCCCATGTACAGCCCCAGGGTTAGAATCCCCATGTACATTCCCAGGGTTAGAATCCCCATGTACAGTCCCAGGGTTAGAATCCCCATGTACAGTCCCAGGGTTAGAATCCGCATGTACATTCCCAGGGTTAGAATCCCCATGTACAGTCCCAGGGTATGGAATCCCCATGTACAGTCCCAGGGTTAGATTCCCCATGTACAGTCCCAGGGTTAGAATCCCCATGTACAGTCCCAGGGTTAGAATCCCCATGTACAGTCCCAGTGCCAGAATCCCCATATACAGTCCCAGGGTTAGAATCCCCATGTACAGTCCCAGTGCCAGAATTCCCATGTACAGTCCCAGGGTTAGAATCCCCATGTACACTCCCAGGGTTAGAATCCCCATGCAGAGTCCCAGGGTTAGAATCCCCATGTACAGTCCCAGGGTTAGAATCCCCATGTACAGTCCCAGGGTTAGAATCCCCATGTACACTCCCAGGGTTAGAATCCCCATGTCGAGTCCCAGGGTTAGAATCCCCATGTACAGTCCCAGGGTTAGCATTCCCATGTACAGTCCCAGGGTTGGAATCCCCATGTAAAATCCCAGGTTAGAATCCCCATGTACAGTCCCAGGTTTAGAATCCCCATGTACAGTCTCAGGGTTAGAATCCCGCTGTACGTTCCCAGGGTTAGAATCCCCATGTACAGTCCCAGGTTTAGAATCCCCATGTACAGCCCCAGGGTTAGAATCCCCATGTACAGTCCCAGGGTTAGAATCCCCATGTACAGTCCCAGGGTTAGAATCCCCATGTACAGTCCCAGGGTTAGAATCCCCATGTACAGTCCCAGTGCCAGAATCCCCATATACAGTCCCAGGGTTAGAATCCCCATGTACAGTCCCAGTGCCAGAATCCCCATGTACAGTCCCAGGGTTAGAATCACCATGTACAGTCCCAGTGCCAGAATCCCCATGTACTGTCCCAGGGTTAGAAACCCCATGTACAGTCCCAGGGTTAGAATCCCCATGTACAGTCCCAGGGTTAGAATCCCCATGTACAGTCCCAGGGTTAGAATGCCCATGTACAGTCCCAGGGTTAGAATCCCCATGTACAGTCCCAGGATTAGAATCCCCATGTATAGTCCCAGGGTTAGAATCCCCATGTACAGTCCCAGGGTTGGAATACCCATGTACAGTCCCAGGGTTTGTATCCCCATGTGTAGTCCCAGGGTTGTAATCCCCATGTGCAGTCCCAGCATTAGAATCCCCATGTACAGTCCCAGGGTTGGAATCCCCATGTAAAATCCCAGGGTTAGAATCCCCATGTATAGTCCCAGGGTTAGAATCCCGATGTATAGTCCCAAGGTTAGAATCCCCATGTACAGGCCAAGGGTTTGAATCCCCATGTAAAATCCCAGGGTTAGAATCCCCATGTATAGTCCCAGGGTTAGAGTCCCCATGTACAGTCTCAGGGTTAGAATCCCGCTGTACGTTCCCAGGGTTAGAATCCCCATGTACAGTCCCAGGTTTAGAATCCCCATGTACAGCCCCAGGGTTAGAATCCCCATGTACAGTCCCAGGTTTAGAATCCCCATGTACAGTCCCAGGGTTAGAATCCCCATGTACAGTCCCAGGGTTAGAATCCCCATGTACATTCCTAGGGTTAGAATCCCCATGTACAGTCCCAGGGTTAGAATCCACATGTACAGTCCCAGGGTTGGAATCCCCATGTACAGTCCCAGGGTTAGAATCCCCATGTACAGTCCCAGGGTTAGAATCCCCATGTACAGTCCCAGGGTTAGGATCCCCATGTACAGTCCCAGTGCCAGAATCCCCATATACAGTCCCAGGGTTAGAATCCCCATGTACAGTCCCAGTGCCAGAATCCCCATGTACAGTCCCAGTGCCAGAATCCCCATGTACAGTCCCAGGGTTAGAATCCCCATGGACAGTCCCAGTGCCAGAATCCCCATATACAGTCCCAGGGTTAGAATCCCCATGTACAGTCCCAGTGCCAGAATCCCCATGTACAGTCCCAGGGTTAGAATCACCATGTACAGTCCCAGTGCCAGAATCCCCATGTACAGTCACAGGGTTAGAATCCCCATGTACAGTCCCAGGGTTAGAATCCCCATGTACAGTCCCAGGGTTGGAACCCCATATACAGTCCCAGGGTTAGAATCCCCATGTACAGTCCCAGTGCCAGAATCCCCATGTACAGTCCCAGGGTTAGAATCTCCATGTACAGTCCCAGGGTTAGAATCCCCATGTACTGTCCCAGGGTTAGAAACCCCATGTACAGTCCCAGGGTTAGAATCCCCATGTACAGTCCCAGGGTTACAATCCCCATGTACAGTTCCCAAGGTTAGAATACCCATGTACAGTCCCAGGGTTAGAATCCCCATGTACAGTCCCAGGGTTAGAATCCCCATGTATAGTCCCAGGGTTAGAATCCCCATGTACAGTCCCAGGGTTGGAATACCCATGTACAGTCCCAGGGTTTGTATCCCCATGTGTAGTCCCAGGGTTGTAATCCCCATGTGCAGTCCCAGGGTTAGAATCCCCATGTACAGTCCCAGGGTTGGAATCCCCATGTAAAATCCCAGGGTTAGAATCCCCATGTATAGTCCCAGGGTTAGAATCCCGATGTATAATCCCAAGGTTAGAATCCCCATGTACAGGCCCAGGGTTTGAATCCCCATGTAAAATCCCAGGGTTAGAATCCCGATGTACAGTCCCAGGGTTGGAATCCCCATGTACAGTCCCAGGGTCTAGATGCTGGAAGGATGTTCCCGATGGTCGGGGAGTCCAGAACCAGTGGTCACAGTCTAAGGATAAGGGGTAAGCTATGTATGAGAGAGATGACGAGGAAGTTCTTCACCCAGAGAGTGGTGAACCTGTGGAATTCTCTACCACAGAAGGCAGTAGAGGCCAATTCATTAAATATATTCAAGAAGGAGTTGGATATATTTCTTAAGGCTAAAGGGATCAAGGGATATGGAGAGAAGGCAGGAACAGGGTACTGAATTTGGATGATCAGCCATGATCTCATTGAATGGTGGAGCAGGCTCAAGGGGCCGAATGGCCTACTCCTGCTCCTATCTTCTATGTTTCTATGTTTGAATAATGGGGCCTGGGGCCGCACTCGGGGTGTGTGCAGCCCGCGCCCCCCCAGGGTTCATTAACCCACTCCCTGAGCTCTCTCACCTGATGTGTCAGCGGCTGCTGCCAAGGTCCGCACATGCTCAGCTCACACTGCCCGGGTGATTGACGGGAGCTCCGGACCAATAGAAAGAGCTGGGCGGGGCTGGAGGACCGACCGGGCAGCGGGTCCTCCAACCAATCGGAGTGTGTGAGGGGCGGGGCTTGACCGTTAACCTGAACAACAGAAGGTGAACTGAGCATGCGCGGACCTTGGCAGCAGCCGCTGACACATCAGGTGAGAGAGCTCAGGGAGCGGATTCATGAGCCCCGGGGGGACGCGGGCTGCTCACCCCCCAAGCTCAGGGAGCGGGTTCATGAACCCCGGGGGGACGCGGGCTGCTCACACCCCGAGTGCGGCCCCAGGCCCCATTATTAAAACACTCAACATTATCCACCCGCCGTTTCCCGGCGAGAGTGGCGGCGGGAATCTCGGCAGCGACGAGGAGCAGGTGCGCCTCAGAGAGAGGGAGAGAAGTAAAAAGTAATCGAAATGTGACGTCACCAGAAAGCAGGTAAGTGATTGGTTGGTGAGTATTTCTCTCTTTTTAAACTTAAACTCTGTGTTTTATAGCTTCTAAGGTCTCTGTGCTGTAGCATGGACTGTTGGTAAACAAGGGCCCTTAAATATACCATTTAACTGTAGTGTAATTGGTGGGATTGATTTGATTTAATTTAATTTCAATTAATTAAAGGGTAAGTCATGGCAGGAGAGCCTGGCGCTGTGGTATGCTGCTCCTGCGCTATGTGGGAACTCACTGACAACTATGTGTGCAGGAAGTGTGTCCAGCTGCAGCTACTGGCAGACCGCATTGCGGCGCTGGAGCTGCGATTGGATACATACTGCACCATTCGCGATGCTGAGGACTTCGTGGATATCACGTTTAAGCAGTTGGTCACACCGCAGGCAAAGGTTGGACAGGCAGAAAGGGAAGGTGTGACTAGCAGATAGAGTAGTAGGCGCAGGCAGGTAGTGCAGGGGTCCCCTGTGGACATCCCCCTCTCAAACAGATACACCACTCTGAGTACTGTTGCGGGGGATGGCTTATCAGAGGAAGGCGGCAGCAGCCAACTTGCTGGTACCAGGGGTGGCTCTGCTGCACAGGACTGGAGGAAAAAGAGGGGTAGAGCTATAGTAATAGGGGATTCTATGGTAGAAACATAGAAGATAGGAGCAGGAGTAGGCCATTCGGCCCTCGAGCCTGTTCTGCCATTTAATGAGATCATGGCTGATCATCCAATTTCAGTACCCGGTCCTTGCTTTCTCCCCATACCCCTTGATCCCTTTAGCCTTAAGAAATATATCCAACTCCTTCTTGAATATATTTAATGAATTGGCCTCCACTGCCTTCTGTGGTAGAGAATTCCACAGGTTCACCACCCTCTGGGTGAAGAAATTCCTCTTCATCTCTGTCCTAAATGACTTACACCTTATCCTTAGACTATGACCCCTGGTTCTGGATTCCCCGACCATTGGGAACATCTTTCCTGCATCTAGCCTGTCCAGTCTTGTCAGAATTTTATAAGTATCAATGAGATCCCCTCTCATTCTTCTAAACTCCAGCGAGTACAAGCCCAATCATCCCAATCTCTCCTCATACGTCATTCCTGCCATCCCAGGTATCAGCCTGGTGAATCTTCGCTGAACTCCTTCCATGGCAAGAACATCCTTCCTCAGATAAAGTGACCAAAACTGCACACAATACTCAAGATGTAGTCTCACCAAGGCCCTGTACAACTGCAGCAAGACATCCTTGTTCCTGTACTCGAACCCTCTCGCTACGAAGGCCAACATACCATTTGCCTTCTTAACCGCCTGCTTCACCTGCATGCTTACCTTCAGCGACTGGTGCACAAGGACACCCAGGTCTCGTTGCACTTCTCCTTCTCCCAATCTATCGCCATCCAGATAATAATCTGCCTTCCTGTTTTTGACACCAAAGTGGATAACCTCACATTTATCCATGTTATATTGCATCTGCCATGTTTTTGCCCAATCACCCAACCTGTCCAAATCATCCTGGAGTTTCTCGGCATCCTCCTCACAGCACACACACACACCCAGCTTTGTGTCGTCGACAAATTTGGAGATCTTACATCTAGTTCCCTTGTCTAGATCATTAATATATATTGTGAATAGCTGGGGTCCAAGGACCGATCCCTGCAGTACCCCACTAGTCACTGCCTGCCACTCGGAAAAAGACCTGTTTATTCCAACTCTTTGCTTTCTGTCCGCCAACCAGTTCTCTATCCAAGTCAATACCTTGCCCCCAATCCCATGTTCCTTAACTTTACACCCAAATCTCTTGTGCGGGACCTTATCGAAAGCCTTCTGAAAGTCCAAATTCACCACATCCACTGGTTCTCCCTTATCTATTTTACCAGATACATCCTCAAAATATTCCAGTAGATTAGTCAAGCACGATTTACCTTTTGTAAATCCATGTTGACTTTGTCCGATCCTGTCACTGTCCCACCAAACACTCCCAGGGCAGGTACAGCACGGGTTAGATACAGAGTAAAGCTCCCTCTGCACTGTCCCATCAAACACTCCCAGGGCAGGAACAGCACGGGTTAGATACAGAGTAAAGCTCCCTCTACACTGTCTCATCAAACACTCCCAGTGCAGATACAGCACGGGTTTGATACAGAGTAAAGCTCCCTCTACACTGTCCCATCAAACACTCCCTGGGCAAGTACAGCACGGGTTAGATACATAGAAACATAGAAACAAAGAAGATAGGAGCAGGAGTAGGCCATTCGGCACCGTGAGCCTGCTCCGCCATTCAATGGACTTGAGTAAGGGGTCGGTACTAGGACCACTGCTTTTCTTGATATATATTAATGACTTAGACTTGGGTGTACAGGGCACGGTTTCAAAATTTGCAGATGATACAAAACTTGGAAGTATAGTGAACAGTGGGGAGGATAGTGATAGACTTCAAGAGGACATAGACAGGCTGGTGGAAAGGGCGGACACGTGGGAGATGAAATTTAATGCAGAAAAGTGCGAAGTGATACATTTTGGTAGGAAGAATGAGGAGAGGCAATATAAACTAAAGGGTACAATCCTAAAGTGGGTGCATGAACAGAGAGACCTGGGGGTATGTGTGCACAAATCGTTGAAGGTGGCAGGGCAGGTTGAGAAAGTGGTTAAAAAAGCATACAGGATCCTGGGCTTTATAAATAGAGGCATAGAGTCCAAAAGCAAGGAAGTTATGATGAACCTTTATAAAACACTGGTTCGGCCTCAACTGGAGTATTGTGTCCAATTCTGGGCACCGCACTTTAGGAAGGATGTGAAGGTCTTAGAGAGGGTGCAGAAAAGATTTACAAGAATGGTTCCAGGGATAAGGGATGAGGGACTTCAGTTACGTGGATAGACTGGAGAAGCTGGGGTGGTTCTCCTTAGAGCAGAGAAGGTTGAGATGAGATTTGATAGAGGTGTTCAAAATCATGAGGGGTCTAGACAGAGTAGAGAGAGAGAAACTGTTCCCATTGGCGGAAGGGTCGAGAACCAGAGGACACAGATTTAAGGTGGTTGGCAGAAGAACCAAAGGCGACATGAGGAAAAACTTTTTTACGCAGCGAGTGGTTAGGATCTGGAATGCACTGCCTGAAAGGGTGGTGGAGGCAGATTCAATCACGGCTTTCAAAAGGGAATTGGATAAGTATCTGAAGTAAAGAAATGTGCAGGGTTACGGGGAAAGGGCGGGGAGTGGGACTAGCTGAAGTGGTCTTGCAGAGAGCCGGCACGGGCTCGACGGGCCGAATGGCCTCCTTCTGTGCTGTAACCATTCTATGATTCTATAAATTATTAGAAAGTTTGTTCCACAGAAGCACGGGGTTTATCTGCTTTCATTCCTGAATTTAAAAAGTCTCTATTAAAACCTGAGCCAGTGTGTTGTGAGAGAAAGAGCCTTGTGTCCAATAAGGGGAATAAAGGCCCACAGCCTCCCCTGGCCCCGGGCCCTGAACAAGGGACTGGAGAAACTCACTGCCCTGCGGATCAGACAATCAGCCGGCGCTAGTCCCGCCCTCGGGCTCCCCGATTGTTTGGAGGACCCGCCGCCGGCTCGCTCCTCCAGCCCCGTCCCGCTCGCTCCCTATTGGTCGGAAGCTCCCGTCAATCAGGCCGTGAGCCCGGGTCACGTGTCCCCGAGGAGATCACGTGCTCCGTCCAACTGACGCTGCTCGGTCCGGGGCCTCGCGGACTCTGAGGTTTTTCTATTTCTCTTTATTCTCTCCCGATCCACCCCTCCCCCCACCCCGCGCGATTCTCCACCCAATCGGAGCGGAGAACACTCACTTTGCATCACCGATTGTGACTCTGTAACCGACACCAAGGCCTTTCCCTGGAATGCCCCGCGCCGACTCCGTCCGACAGGATCCGAGTGCGCAGGCGCAGCTCCGAGTGGGGGAGGGGGTTGGTCTCCTCTGGGCATGCGCGGTTATTACCCTTGGTGACCGGCAGGGGTCGCTGTGCCGGACCCGGCCCGAAGCGGACTCTCGGCAGTCAATCAACCGTCAGGCAGAAGAGGCCGCTGGTGAGACCAGTGAAGAAAGAAACACTTGCATTTCTATAGCGCCTTTCACCACCACCGGACATCCCAAAGCGCTTTACAGCCAATTAAGTGCTGTTTGAGGTGTCGTCACTGTTGTAATGTAAGAAACGCAGCAGCCAATTAGCGCACAGCAAGCTCCCACCAACAGCAATCTGATAATCTATCATTTTATGTTAATTGAGGGATAACCATAGAAATATAGAAGATAGGAGCAGGAGTAGGCCATTCAGCCCCTCAAGCCTGCTCCACCATTCAATGCGATCATAATAATAATAATAATAATAATAATCATAATCAACTTTATTGTCATTGTTAGTGCACAAGTGCAGTACAACGAAATGTAGGCTTGCGGCTCCCGAGAGTGTACATTTTGATTAAGACATTTAACATTCAACATTCATTTGGCTTGTAATACATTAACATAAACATAATAAAGTGCATTGGCAGATGTGCAGGCTTTAGAGTTTATTTGTGGAGTTCAGTAGGATGACAGCCCTGGGAAAGAAGCTGTTCCGAAATCTGGTCGTGCGGGTGCGAATGTATCTGTAGCGTCTCCCAGATGGCAGGGGGGTGAACAAACTGTGGCTGGGGTGGGTAGGGTCTTTGATGATGGTCAGTGACCTCCGTAAACAGCGTTTCTGGTAGATGTTCTCTATGGTCGGTAGCTGGGTGCCGGTAATGCGTTGGGCAGTTTTGACTACCCGCTGCAGGGCTTTCTGGTCATAGGAGCTACAGCTGCCATACCACACTGTGATACAGTTCATCAGCATGCTCTCCATTGTGCAGCGGTAAAAGTTAGAGAGGATCAGGGGTGACAGGTTACATCCCTTCATCCTCCTTAGGAAATATAGGCGCTGCTGGGCCTTCTTCACCAAAGAGGAGGTGTTGAGGGACCAGGAGAGGTCTTCCGTGATGAGGACTCCGAGGAACTTAAAGCTGTCCACCCTTTCCACCACAGCCCCATGGATGTGGATGGGGGTGTGGCTTCCGCCTTTAGACTTCCTTAAGTCCACAATGATTTCCTTGGTTTTCTTGATGTTAAGGGCCAGGTTGTTATCGGCGCACCACTTCACGAGATGCTGGACCTCCTCCCTGTAGGCTGACTCATCGTTGTTGGTGATCTGGCCTACCACCGTGGGATCATCCGCAAACTTGATGATGGTGTTGGAACCATGAACAGCCACACAGTCGTGGGTGAAGAGGGAGTGGAGGAGGGGGCTCAGCACACAACCTTGTGGGGCCCCCGTGTTCAGGGTCAGGGGGGGGAGGTGTGGTTACCTAATTTGACAGACTGGGGTCTGTTAGTTAGGAAGTCCAGGGTCCAGTTGCAAAGGGAAGTGTTCAGGCCAAGAGAGTGGAGTTTGGTGGCCAGCTTGTTGGGGACGATAGTGTTGAATGCTGAGCTGTAGCCTATGAACAGCATTCTGATGTAGGTCTCTTTACCGTCTAGGTGATTCAATGCAGAATGTAGAGCAGTTGTGATTGCATCCTCCGTTGATCTGTTTGCACGATAGGCAAACTGGTGTTGGTCAAGAGAGGCGGGAACACTGCCTTTGATGTGAGCCAGGACCAGTCTCTTGAAACACTTCATTATGATGGGTGTGAAGGCTGATCATCCAAACTCAGTACCCTGTCCCTGCTTTCTCCCCATACCCCTTGATCCCTTTAGCCTTAATAAATATATCTAACTCCTTCTTGAATATATTTAATGAATTGGCCTCAACTGCCTTCTGTGGTAGAGAATTCCACAGCTTCACCACTCTCTGGGTGAAGAAATTCCTCCTCATCTCTGTCCTAAATGGCTTACCCCTTATCCTTAGACTGTGACCCCTGGTTCTGGACTCCCCGGCCATCGGGAACATCCTTCCTGCATCTAGTCTGTCTAGTCCTGTTAGAATTTTATAAGTTTCAATGTGATCCCCCCTCATTCTTCTAAACTCTAGCGAATATAAGCCTAATCGACCCAATCTCTCCGCATACGTCATTCCTGCCATCCCAGGTATCAGTCTGGTGAATCCTCGCTGCACTCCCTCCATGGCAAGAACATCCTTCCTCAGATAAGGCGACCAAAACTGCACACAATACTCAAGGTGCGGTCTCACCAAGGCCCTGTACAACTGCAGCAAGACATCCTTGTTCCTGTACTCGAACCTTCTCGCTATGAAGGCCAACATACCATTTGCCTTCTTAACCGCCTGCTGCACCTGCATGCTTATCTTCAGCGACTGGTGCACAAGGACACCCAGGTTTCATTGCACTTCCCCTTCTCCCAATCTATTGCCATTCAGATAATAATCTGCCTTCCTGTTTTTGCCACCAAAGTGGATAACCTTGCATTTATCCACATTATACTGCATCTGCCATGCATCTGCCCAATCGCCCAACCTGTCCAAATCATACTGGAGTTTCTCGGCATCCTCCTCACAGCACACATGCCCACCCAGCTTTGTGTTGTCTGCAAACTTGGAGATATTACATCTAGTTCTTTACATAGGAGTAGAAGTGGGCCATTCGGCCCCTCGAGCTTGATCATGGCTGGTCTTCTGCCTCAACTCCATTCACTGGCCCTATCGCCATATCCCTTGATGCCCTTACTGGTCAGAAATCTATCGACTTCTGTTTTGAATATACCCAATGACTGAGCCTCCACAGCCCTCTGGGGTAGAGAATTCCAAAGATTCACCACCCTCTGTGTGAAGAAATGTCTTCTCATCTCAGTCCTGAATGGCTGACCCTTTATCCTGAGGCTGTGGCCCCTGGTTCTAGACTCCCCAGCCAAGGGAAACATTCTCCCAGCATCCACCCTATCAAGCCCTGTAATAATTTTGTATGCTTCAATGAGATCCCCTCTCATTCTTCTGAATTCAAGAGAATACAGGCCTAGTTTACTCAATCTCTTCTCATACGACAGTCCCGCCATCCCAGGAATCAATCTCGTGAACCTTCGTTGCACTCCCTCTGTGGCAAGTAAGTGTAAGATGGTACAAGAGCAGTGGTCTACATTCAAGGAGATATTTCACATCTTTCAAGATAAATATATTCCACTGAGGAAAAAGGGGAATAAAAGAAAAGACAGCCATCCGTGGCTTAGTAAAGTAATAAAGGATAGTATCCGACTGAAAATAAGGGCATACAAAGTAGCCAAATCTAGTGGGAGGATAGAGGATTGGGAAGCATTTAAAAGCCAGCAAACAATAACTAAAAGATTAATTAAGAAAGGGAAGATAGATTATGAAAGTAAACTAGCAAAAAATATAAAAACAGACAGCAAGAGTTTCTACAGCTATATAACAAGAAAAAGGGTGGCTAAAGTGAACGTTGGTCCCTTAGAGGATGGGATCGGGAAACTAGTGGTGGGGAACATGGAGATGGCAAAGACGCTGAACAAATATTTTGTATCAGTCTTTACAGCAGAGGACACTAAAAATATCCCAACACTGGACAAACAGGGGGCAATGGTGGGGGGGGGAGGAGCTAAACACGATTAAAATCACTAAGGAGATGGTACTCGGTAAAATAATGGGACTTAAGGCGGATAAATCCCCCGGACCTGATGGCCTACATCCTAGGGTCTTGAGAGAAGTGGCGGTAGGGATTGTGGATGCATTGGTGATTATTTTCCAGAACTCCCTGGACTCAGGAAAGGTCCCGGCAGATTGGAAAACTGCTAATGTAACACCCTTATTTAAGAAGGGAAGTAGGCAAAAAGCTGGAAACTATAGACCAGTTAGCCTAACATCTGTGGTTGGCAAAATGTTGGAGTCCATTATTAAGGAAACAGTAACAGAGCATTTGGATAAACATAATTTAATAGGACAGAGTCAGCATGGTTTTATGAAGGGGAAGTCATGTTTGACAAATTTGCTCGAATTCTTTGAGGATGTAACATACAGGGTGGATAAAGGGGAACCAATGGATGTCGTGTATTTGGACTTCCAAAAGGCATTTGACAAGGTTCCACACAAAAGATTACTGATCAAGATAAGAAATCACGGGATTGGGGGTAATATACTGGCATGGGTGGAAGATTGGCTATCTAACAGAAAACAAAGAGTTGGGATAAATGGTTCATTCTCGGGCTGGCAATCAGTAACTAGTGGTGTTCCGCAGGGGTCAGTGCTGGGACCCCAACTCTTTACAATCTATATTAACGATTTGGAAGAAGGGACCGAGTGCAACATATCCAAGTTTGCCGACGATACAAAGATGGGAGGGAAAGCAGTGAGTGAGGAGGACATAAAAAACCTGCAAAAGGACATAGACAGGCTAAGTGAGTGGGCAGAGATTTGGCAGATGCAATATAATGTTGGAAAGTGTGAGGTTATGCACTTTGGCAGAAAAAATCAAAGAGCAAGTTATTATCTAAATGGAGAGAAACTGCAAAGTGCTACAGTACAAAGGGATCTGGGGGTCCTGGTGCATGAAACACAAAAAGTTAGTATGCAGGTGCAGCAGGTGATCAGGAAGGCCAATGGAATCTTGGCTTTTATTGCAAGGGGGATGGAGTATAAAAACAGGGAAGTCTTGCTGCAGTTATACAGGGTATTGGTGAGGACACACCTGGAATACTGCGTGCAGTTTTGGTTTCCATATTTAAGAAAAGATATACTTGCTCTCGAAGCGGTTCAGAGAAGGTTCACTCAGTTGATTCCGGAGATGAGGGGGTTGATGTATGAGGAAAGGTTGAGTAGGTTGGGACTCTACTCATTGGAGTTCAGAAGAATGAGAGGCGATCTTATCGAAACATATAAGATTGTGAGGGGGCTTGATCGGGTGGATGCGGGGAGGATGTTTCCAATGATGGGTGAGACTAGAACTAGGGGGCATAATCTAAGAATAAGGGGCTGCCCTTTCAAAACTGAGATGAGGAGAAACTTCTTCAGTCAGAGGGTAGTAAATCTATGGAATTTGCTACCCCAGAGAGCTGCGGAAGCTGCAACATTAAATAAATTTAAAATGGAGATGGACAGTTTCCTAGCAGATAAGGGAATTAGGGGTTACGGGGAAAGGGCAGGGAAGTGGACGTGAGTCTAGATTTGGATCAGCCATGATCCTATTGAATGGCGGAGCAGGCCCGAGGGGCCGTATGGCCTACTCCTGCTCCTACTTCTTATGTTCTTATGTAAGTATATCCTTCCTTAGGTAAGGAGACCAAAACTGTACACAGTACTCCAGGTCTGGTCTCACCAAGGCCCTGTACAATTGGAGTAAGACTTCTTTATCCTGTACTCAAATCCTCTTGTAATGTCAATCAACCAACAGTCAGAAGAGGTCGCTGGTGAGACCAGTGAAGAAAGAAAGGCTTGCATTTATATAGCGCCTTTCACCACCACTGGATGTCCCAAAGTGTTGTACAGCCAATGAAGTACTTTTGAAGTGTAGTCACTATTGTAATGTAGGAAACGCGGCGGTCAGTTAGAGCACAGCAAGCTCCCACAAACAGCAATGTGATAATGACCGGATAATCTATCTTTTTATGTTGATTGAGAGATAAACATTGGCTAGGAGACTGGGGATAACTGCCCTGCTATTTCCCACATTACAACAGTGACTACTTCATTGTAGTACTTCATTGGCTGTAAAACACTTAAAGACATATGGTGGTCATGAAAGCACAATATAAATGTAAGTCTTTCTTTCTCGAAATAGTGCCATGGGATCTTTTACATCCACCTGAGAGAGCAGACGGGGCCTCCGTTTAACGTCTCATCCAAAAGACGCCACCTCCAACAGTGCCGCACTCCCTCAGTACTGCACTGGAGTGTCAGCCTAGATTTTTGTGCTCAAATCTCTGGAGTGGGACTTGAACCCACAACCTTATGCCTCAGAGGCGAGAGTGCGACCAACTGAGCCACTGGCTGACACTAAAGAACAAGCAGTTCTGACGAAAGGTCATCGACCTGAAACGTTAACTCTGTTTCTCTCTCCACAGATGCTGCCTGACCTGCTGAGTATTTCCAACATTTTCTGTTTTTATTAAAGAAACGAGGGAGTGATTGCTGACAGTAAGAACACTGGGTCGTCCTGCGCATGCGCACCTCCCTCCGGCTGAGGTGAAACACTGACTCGCCCCCACCTGAGCCGCGCACATGTACCAGATGTTGTAGCTTCGCATGTACACCCGATGTTCCAACCGCGGGGTTTTGTCTGCTGAGCATGCGCGTTGCGGACCGATCGGGACGGGCGATTGTGGAGCAGGAGGGAAAGTGCGGGGGCCATGAGCACATGCGCGGGGCTCAGTGTCAACAGAGCGTTTCTGGAGCTTGTGGGTATTACAGCCACCATTACTGCTGATCCTTACAACCAACCTGTGCAGCAGCTGGGGCCTGAAAATCAGCTTCACTGCCCCTAGGTTCGGAAAGAGGAAAATTAAACAACAGTTTGCCTCTGATCCTTTTTTGATCTGAATTTACAGGGTTATAGAATTGGAGCAGTTACAGGCGGGAAGCTCAGACCAAACATCACGTCAAGATCTGACAGAGTCGCTCGATTCATCAGGACCTGAATATCATTGGCCTTTGCACATGGAAGGAGAAAGCAGTGATCGCAGCGATGACAAACCTCACACGTGTTCAGTGTGTGGACGCGGATTCAGCCGATCGCCTGACCTGGCGAGACACATGCACCTTCACACCGGGGAGAAACCGGGTAAAGGTGGGGATGGCGGGAAGGGATTCAGTTCCCCATCTGCAATAGAAGTTCAACAGCGCAGTCGCACTAGGGGCAGTTCATTCACCTGCTCCGTGTGTGGAAAGGGATTTGTTTGTTCATCCCACCTGCAAACACACCAGCGAGTTCACACTGGGGAGAGACCATTTCAGTGTTCTGACTGTGGGAAGAGCTTTAAAAGCCCCCAGTATCTGAAGGAACACCAGTGAGCTCACACTGATGAGAGACCATTGCAGTGTCCTGACTGTGGGAAGAGCTTTAAAAGCTCCAGGGAACTGATGCGACACCAGCGAGCTCACACTGATGAGAGACCGTTTCAGTGTTCTGACTGTGGGAAGAACTTTAAAAGCGCCAGGGATCTGAAGGAACACCAGCGAGCTCACACTGACGAGAGACCATTTCAGTGTCCTGACTGCGGGAAGAGCTTTAAAAGCCCCCAGGATCTGAAGCAACACCAGCAAGCTCACACTGATGAGAGACCATTTCAGTGTTCTGACTGTGGGAAGAGCTTTAAAAACTCTGGGGAACTGAAGCGACACCAGCGAGTGCACACTGATGAGAGACCATTTCAGTGTTCTGACTGTGGGAAGAGCTTTAAAAGCCCCGGGGAACTGAAGGAACACCAGCGAGCTCACAATGGTGAGAGGTCGTTCACCTGCTCCGTGTGTGGGAAGGAATTCACTCAGTCATCCAACCTGCTGACACATCAGCGAGTTCACACTGGAGAGAAACCCTTTAAATGTTCTGACTGTGGTAAGAGCTTTAAACGCTCCGGGGAGCTGAAGAGACACCAGCGAGTTAACACTGGGGAGAGGCCGTTCATCTGCTCCGTGTGTGGGAAGGGATTCAATAAATCATCCACCCTCCTGTCACACCAGCTTGTTCACACTGATGAGAGACCCTTTAAATGTTCTGACTGTGGGAAGAGTTTTAAAAGCCCCAGGGATCTGAAGGAACACCAGCTTGTTCACACTGACGAGAGACCCTTTGAATGTTCTGACAGTGGGAAGAGTTTTAAAAGCTCGAAGAACCTTAAGAGACACCAGCGTGTTCACACTGATCATAGAATCTCACAGCACAGAAGGAGGTGATTCGGCCCATCGTGTCTGTGCCGGCTCTTTGAAAGAGCTGTCCAATTTAGTCCCAACCCCAGCTTTATCCCCAGAACTCTGCAAACTAGTCCTCTTCAAGTACATGTCCAATTAACGTTTGAAAGTTCTTGTGGAACCTGATTCCAGCATCCTTTCAGATGGTGCGTTCCAGATCTTAACAACCTCTGTGTGAAAACAATTCTCCTCATTTCCCTCTAGTTCTTTTAGCAACTATTTTAAATCTGTGACCTTTGGTTACCGACCCACTTGCCAGAGTGAACAGTGTCTCCCCTACTTGCTCGATCAAAACCACTCATCATTTATGCGCTGCCATCTTGTGGAAGCGAAGACGGACCATGTCCACCTGCAGCTCAAGGCGGCCTAATGCGAGGCAGGCTCATTTCGCAGCCTCTTGGTACAGAACAGAGAGTGGGCGGCTTCACAGTCTCAGTGACCAGGAGAGACAATCATTTGACTCATTGATTTTATTCTCAACTCTGCACACTGTGGGTGGAGAACTGACCCC
Source organism: Somniosus microcephalus (assembly GCF_052327205.1). NCBI lineage: Eukaryota > Metazoa > Chordata > Chondrichthyes > Squaliformes > Somniosidae > Somniosus > Somniosus microcephalus. The sequence goes on along the minus strand of NC_140990.1, from coordinate 57,796,357 downwards.
AACCAGAGTAGAGAGGAGGGGGAGAAACTGGGAGTGGAGGAAAGAAATGTTGTAGATGGTGCGATGGGTTTGGATTTCAGCACAGGAGAGGTGGAGGAGAGTGTGTGGGACGGGGATTTAAGCTCTTGGGAGGAACAAGAGAGGAAAGAATGTTCCATAGAAACTAGAATTGTCTGTTCTGAATTTCTATCCTGTACTTACAGTGATGGCTTTTGTAAACTCCTTTTACAAGGTGTTAGAAGGGGAGGATTTACAGACGGGAAACTCAAACCAAACATCACATCAAGACCTGACAGTCACTCGATTCATCAGGACCTGAATATCATCGGCCCTTTGAATGTGAAGGAGAAATGTTTGTCTGTTCTGTCTGTGGGAAAAGATCCAAAACATCAGCAGTGACTGGAAAAGCACCGAGACATCCATACAAAGTGAGAGTGTTCCAGAGCACTGATTGTGGAAAAAGCTTTAACCAGTTACAACAACCTGAAAAAACATCGCACCATTCACAGTGGGGAGAAACCGTACACCCGTTGTTCTGTGTGTGGACGAAGCTCAACCGATCGTCCAACCTGGAGAGAACACACAGACACCCACACCACGGAGAAATGTGTGAAATGTGGGGACTGTTGGAAGGGATTCAATATCCATCCAAGCTGGAAACTCATCGGCGCACTCACTCCGGGGAGAGGCCGTTCTCCTGCTCCTTGTGTGGGAAGGGATTTGCAGGAGTTATCCAAGCTCCAGATACACCAGCGAGTTCACACCGGGGAGAGTCCGTTCACCTACTCCATGTGTGGAAGGGATTCGCAGAGTTATCCAAGCTCCAGATACACCAGAGAGTTCATACTGGCAAGAGAGGAAGTTCACGTGTATTGAATGTGGAAGGGATTCACTCAGTTTATACCATCTCCAGATAACACCTGCGAGTTTCACACTGGGGAGAGCTGTTCACCTGCTCTGTGTGTGGGAAGGGATTCACTCAGTCATCCCATTCTTCTCTGACTCACCAACTTGTTCGCACTGTTATAAGACCATTTAGATGTTCTGACTGTGAGAAGAGCTTTAAAAACACAAGCGACTCTGCTGACCCCACAACGCACTCACACTGGGGAGAGACCATTCACCTGCTCCGTGTGTAGGAAGGGATTCACTCAGTCATGCACTCTGCTGAGAAACCAGAGAGTTCACACTGAGGAGCGATCTTTCACCTGCTCTTATTGTGGGAAGCTTTTCACTTGGAAGTCTAACCTGCTCAATCACCAGCGAGTTCACACTGGGGAGAGACCGTTCACCTGCTCCATGTGTGGGAAGGGATTCACTCAGTCATGCACTCTGCTGAGACACCAGTAAGTTCACCAGTGATGGCAGAGGTTGGATCTGCAGTTATTGCTGCTGTTAATCACATCCAGGACTGAACCATGTTCACTCTGGCAATTGGGCTTTGTTTCTGCTGATATTAATAACTAGAATAACTGGGCTTGAGATTAATACTCTGGACAAATTTTATATTTATATATATAAAAGGATATGTCTGTCTCTCTGTCCGGCTATACAATCAAAAGTTATAGAGCGTACCTAAACATATGTTATATCAAAAGAAAGCTCATCATTAGGGGACTCTTGTAGGCATATTCTACTTTTTGCTCGGAACAAAAATTGTGCCGACGGTCGGACAACAATTGTGCCGTTATCCAAAAAATGTTCAAAATTCCGCTCATTATCCGCTCATTTGCATGTGTGGGCGGGCCTTATCATTCTGAACCGAGGTGAGTGGCTGCCATCTTGATTCCAAACTGTTCATCTTCTTTTTCCCACTTTCTGCGTGTTTCTT
>NC_140990.1:57713029-57794026 GCF_052327205.1 Somniosus microcephalus | reverse complement strand
GTAACATAGTGTGCTGCTAAGGTTACACAATTTCTCTCTTCCCCTAGTAGGTATGGGAGTTTTTGGTCGTCATTCAAATTTCTGAATTCTGGGCATATTTTTGCGAATTTTGGGTAGAAATTCTCCCTTATGCCCTGATATTTTCTACAAGCTGTGAGGAAGTGCATCTCTGTCTCCACCACTCCCTGACCGCAGTGAGAGCATATCCTGTCCTCTCTTGGTAGCCAGGTCTGCCTGTGTCTACCTTTTTCGATCGCCAGGCTATGTTCACTAAGTCTGTACATTGTCAAGGTTTTTCTCAGTTTGCTATCCTTTACCATGGTCAGGTAATCAGCCATGTTGTATTGTCTGTTTCGGGCCAAGTAGCAATTGAGTTTGTTTTATAATGTGGTAAACCACTGTTAACCTGTACATGCCTGTGTGGTAAACCACTGTTAACCCTGTACAAGTCCAGGCATGTCTCAGCCCCTGGCTCCACCCCTAAGCCCGGGTATAAAGGTGACTCACCACCCTTCCCCCGGGAGCTCTTAGGATGGATTCACTAGCAGAGGCATGCTCTAGTTCTTAGTCAATAAAAGCCTACTTCATATAAGTCCATTTCGTAGTCTTTGGTGTTGTTGATAGCGCATCAATTTTATTGACTAATTTTCAACATGGAGCAAAACTTGAAGCCGGAACGTTTAGACCTGGATCCTCAAGCAGCAGATGCAGCCAATAACTTTGAACACTGGCTGAGCTGTTTCGAAGCCTTCCTGGAGGCCTCCAGCACTACTGTCACTACAGATGACGCGAAACGGCTTGTCTTGAACTCAGGGTGAGCCACCAAGTCTACTCGATCATCCGAGACGCCACTACTTACGCGGCCGCCATCGCGACGCTAAAGGAACAATATGTGAGGCCTGTTAACGAGGTCTACGCCAGACACCTCCTGGCTACCCGAAAACAGCGCCCCGGGGAATCGGGCGCTGAATATTTACTGGTTCTGAGAGTCCTCGGCCGGGACTGTAATTGCAAAGCGGTGACGGCCAAGGAATGCACGGAAGACCTGATCCGAGACGCCTACGTAGCCGGCATCAGGTCCAACTATACTCGGCAGAGGCTGCTGGAACAGAGGGGGCTCGACCTGCAGAAGACGGTGGCCCTCGCTAACTCGTTAGACATGGCCCTCCAGAACATGGACGCCTACCCCCCTGACCGGATGGCCACGTGGATGCCACGGGAGCAGCCATCTTGGGACCCGGTAAGGCCACAAGCCGCCAGCAGCCCAACTACAGCTGCAATGACCAGAGGCCAGAAATGCTACTTCTGCGGCCAGGCCAAGCACCCCAGACAGCAATGCCCAGCAAAGGACGTGACCTGCTCCAAATGTGGCAAGAAAGGCCACTACGCGAGAGTGTGCAAGGCGAAATCGACCCCCAATTCCAGCAGCGCCGCGTGTGAACCGTACAGGCCGCCATTTTGGACCCCACCAACCACGTGTGAGCCGTGCGGGCCGCCATTTTGGACACCACCAGCCGAGGGGGAGCCGCCATCTTGGACACCATCTCGGGACCAGGCCCTCGGCGCGGGCGAATACTACAGCGACCCACCGACCTCGACGATGGCCTCCATCACCCTGGACCAATCTAGGCCCCATCAACTAGCCAGGTCCATGATGAACGTAAAGGTAAATGGCCATGCCACAAATTGCCTTTTCGACTGCGGAAGTACGGAGAGCTTCATCCACCCCGACACGGTGCGACGCTACTCCCTATCGGTTATGCGCACACGCCACCAGGTCTTTATGGCCTCAAAGTCCCATACGGCGGACGTCGGCGGCTACTGTGTAGCGACTCTGACAGTGAACGGCGTGGAGTACAGAGAGTTTAAATTCCTCGTCCTGCCACAGCTCTGCGCTCCCGTACTGCTAGGATTAGACTTCCAGTGCCATCTGGAGAGCGTCACGATGGCATATGGCGGGCCCCTGCCCCCACTTACAGTCTGCAGCCAGCAGAATTTAAACACGGCGCCGCGCAAAGTATGCAGCCTGTCCACCCTGAAGGTCAACCCCCCCCCCGTTGTTCGCTAACCTCGCCAAAGACTGCAAGCCAATTGCTACTAAAAGCAGGCGGTACAGTGCCGGGGATAGGAGCTTTATTAAATCAGAAGTACAAAGACTCCTGAGGGAAGGGATTATCGAGGGCAGCACCAGCCCATGGCGAGCCCAAGTGGTGGTAGTAAAGACCGGCGAAAAACAGCGCCTGGTTATTGATTACAGCCAGACGATCAATCGATACATGCAATTAGACGCATACCCACTTCCCCGCATATCTGACATGGTCAACCAGATAGCACAATACCGGGTATTCTCGACGATTGATCTGAAGTCGGCATACCACCAGCTCCCCATCAGACCTGAGGACCGCCAGTACACGGCCTTCGAGGCTGACGGTCGCCTCTACCACTTCCTCCGAGTCCCCTTCGGCGTCACCAACGGGGTCTCGGTCTTCCAAAGGGAGATGGACCGGATGGTTGACCAGAACGCACTGCAGGCCACCTTCCCCTATCTAGACAACGTCACCATCTGCGGCCATGACCGGCAGGACCACGACGCCAACCTAGAAAAATTCCTCCGTACGGCCCAACGGCTGAATCTGACATACAACAGAGAAAAATGTATGTTCCGCACCACGCGCCTCGCTATTCTTGGCTGCGTGGTGGAAAACGGAGTCATCGGCCCCGACCCCGACCGAATGTGCCCCCTCCTGGAACTACCCCCCCCCCCCCACTGCCTAAAAGCCCTGAAGAGATGCCTAGGGTTCTTCTCTTACTACGCCCAGTGGGTGCCCAACTATGCGGACAAAGCCCGGCTCCTCATCAAGTCAACCTCCTTCCCTCTGACGGCAGAGGCCCGTGCGGCCTTCACCCTCATAAAAGAGGACATTGCGAAGGCCACAATGCACGCAGTGGATGAGTCCATCCCTTTCCAAGTGGAGAGCGATGCATCCGACTTCGCCCTAGCCGCAACCCTTAACCAGGCGGGGAGACCCGTGGCCTTCTTTTCACGGACCCTTCAGGGCCCCGAAATTCGACACTCCTCAGTCGAGAAGGAGGCCCAGGCGATAGTGGAGGCTGTACGGCACTGGAGGCATTACCTGGCCGGTAAACGTTTCACCCTGCTCACTGACCAACGGTCAGTAGCATTTATGTTTAACAACAGACAAAGGGGGAAAATCAAAAATGATAAGATATTGCGGTGGAGGATCGAGTTATCCACCTACAACTACGATATCTTATACCGGCCCGGGAAACTTAATGAGCCCCCAGACGCCCTATCCCGTGGGACATGTGCCAACGCACAAGTCGATAGGCTACGGACCCTCCACAATGATCTCTGCCACCCGGGGGTCACCAGGTTCTTCCACTTTATTAAAGCTCGCAACCTGCCTTACTCCATCGAGGAGGTCAGGACCATGACCAGGAACTGCCAGGTCTGCGCCGAATGCAAACCGCATTTTTATAGGCCAGGCAGGGCACACCTGATTAAAGCCACCCGCCCCTTCGAACGTCTCAGCGTCGATTTCAAGGGGCCCCTTCCCTACTCTGACCGCAACACGTACTTCCTCAATATTATTGACGAGTACTCCTGTTTCCCCTTCGCCATCCCCTGCCCGGACATGACCAGCGCCACAGTCATCAGGTGCCTCCACGACCTGTTCGCCATATTTGGCTTCCCCAATTACATCCACAGCGACAGGGGCTCGTCGTTCATGAGCGACGAGCTGCGCCAGTACCTGCTCGAGAAGGGCATAGCCACGAGCAGGACTACCAGCTACAACCCCCGGGGTAACGGACAGGTAGAGAGGGAGAACGCAACGGTGTGGAAGACCGCCATGCTCGCCCTAAAATCCAAGGGCCTCCCAATCTCCCGCTGGCAAGATGTCCTCCCCGATGCGCTCCACTCCATACGATCACTGCTCTGTACTGCCACAAACGCCACCCCTCATGAGAAGATGTTCGTCTTCCCCAGGAAATCCACCTCGGGGACATCACTACCGCCATGGCTGACGTTTCCGGGACCCGTCCTGCTCAGGACCATCCACTACCTCCACCCACCACCACTACCCACGACGCACCACCGGGGTGTCTACCACGAACTGACGACATGCCGGTGCCATCCCTACCCCGAGAGGACGACACGCCAGTGCTCCGTCCCACGCGAGAAGCGGCCGCGGGCAAAGAACCGCCGCAACCGGCACCACGAAGATCATTACGGCAGACAAGACCCCCGGAGAGACTTTCGTATCCGAACTTTTGAAACACTTCACCCCGCCGGACTCTTTTTTAAACGAGGGGTGAATGTGGTAAACCACTGTTAACCTGTACATGCCTGTGTGGTAAACCACTGTTAACCCTGTACAAGTCCAGGCATGTCTCAGCCCCTGGCTCCACCCCTACGCCCGGGTATAAAGGTGACTCACCACCCTTCCCCCGGGAGCTCTTAGGATGGATTCACTAGCAGAAGCATGCTCTAGTTCTTAGTCGATAAAAGCCTACTTCATATAAGTCCATTTCGTAGTCTTTGGTATTGTTGATAGCGCATCAGCTATCCTTTACCATGGTCAGGTAATCAGCCATGTCGTATTGTCTGTTTAGGGCCAAGTAGCAATTGAGTTTGTTTTGGGTTTTTGTTGTTTCTGCCCAATATGACAGATATTTTTCCTTTTGCTTAGTGACAATTGTGTTGGGTCGAATTCTTTGTGTTACGCTGTCACTGTCCTGGGGCTGGTTATTGTTAGTGGTGTTAGTAGTTACTTCACTGAGTCCCAGGACTAGTTGACTGAGGGTATTCTTCTTTATGGTCCTCTCTTGGCATTTCAGGGCTTCGTAATGATAGCAGTGGGGGTTGCTCATTTTTAGGTGTTTCCAAAATTTGGTGGCTCTTTTTTGGATAGTGATTATTAATGGATATTGGCCTAGTTCTGCCCTGCATGCATTGTTTACGGTTTTCCTTTGAGTCCGGAGGATACTTTTACAGAATTCTGCATGTAGGATCTCAACTGGGTGTTTGTCCCATTTTGCAAATTCTTGTTGTGTTAGTGGTCCCCACGCCTCACTGCCATAGAGTGCAATTGGTTCAATTACTGATTAAAAATTTTGAGCCAAATGCTAATTGGGATTTCTATTTGGATTGATTTTTTAATCTCTCTCTCTCTCCCCGAGTGGTCTCTCTCTCACACTCTGTCACTCACTCTCTCCCCAGGTGGTCACTCTCTCTCTCTCTCCCCGGGTGCTCTCTCTCTCTCCCCCCCCCGGGTGGTCACTCTCTCTCTCCCTGCCGGGTGGTCACTCTCTCTCTCTCTCCGGATGCTCTCTCTCTCTCTCTCTCCCCGGGTAGTCACTCTCTCTCTCTCTCCCCCCGGGTGGTCACTCTCTCTCTCTCTCTCTCTCCCCCCGGGTGGTCACTCTCTCTCTCTCTCTCTCTCACACACTCACTCTCACTCCCCGGGTGGTCACTCTCTCTCTCTCTCACACACACTCACTCTCACTCCCCGGGTGGTCACACTCTCTCTCTCTCTCCCCGGGTGGTCTCTCTCTCTCCCTCCCCGGGTGGTCTCTCTCTCTCTCCCCCCCCGGGTGGTCACTCTCTCTCTCTCCCCCCGGGTGGTCACTCTCTCTCTCTCCCTCTCTCCCCGGGTGGTCACTCTCTCTCTCTCTCTCTCTCTCTCTCCCCGGGTGGTCACTCTCTCTCTCTCTCTCTCTCTCTCTCCCCGGGTGGTCTCTCTCTCTCTCTCTCTCCCCAGGTGGTCTCTCTCTCTCTCTCCCCGGGTGGTCTCTCTCTCTCTCTCTCTCTCCGGGTGGTCACTCTCTCTCCCCGGGTGGTCTCTCTCTCTCTCTCTCTCTCTCACCCCCGGGTGGTCTCTCTCTCTCTCTCTCTCTCCGGGTGGTCACTCTCTCTCCCCGGGTGGTCTCTCTCTCTCTCTCTCTCTCTCACCCCCGGGTGGTCACTCTCACTCTCTCTCTCTCTCTCTCCCCGGGTGGTCTCTCTCTTTCTCTCCCCCCAGGTGGTCACTCTCACTCTCTCAATTCAATTCAATTCAATTCAAATCGCTTTATTGGCATGGCAAGGTACATCTTATGTTGCCAAAGCATCGAAAAACATTCATGGTTGTACACAAAAATACAGATCTATCCATACAGTGTATAAACAGATATATCCCCAAGTGTATAAATATACATTCATATATAATTTGTATATACTCTTTTCTTATATTTAGTGGTTGTCCCTCTGTTTATGGCAAGCTGTAACATAGTGTGCCGCTAAGGTTACACAATTTCTCTCTTCCCCTAGTAGGTATGGGAGTTTTTGGTCATCATTCAAATTTCTGAATTCTGGGCATATTTTTGTGAATTTTGGGTAGAAATTCTCCCTTATGCCCTGATATTTTCTACAAGCTGTGAGGAAGTGCATCTCTGTCTCCACCACTCCCTGACTGCAGTGAGAGCATATCCTGTCCTCTCTTGGTAGCCGGGTCTGCCTGTGTCTACCTTTTTCGATCGCCAGGCTATGTTCACTAAGTCTGTACATTGTCAAGGTTTTTCTCAGTTTGCTATCCTTTACCCTGGTCAGGTAATCAGCCATGTTGTATTGTCTGTTTAGGGCCAAGTAGCAATTGAGTTTGCTTTGGGTTTTTGTTGTTTCTGCCCAATATGACAGATATTTTTCCTTTTGCTTAGCGACGATTGTGTTGGGTCGAATTCGTTGTGTTACGCTGTCACTGTCCTGGGGCTGGTTATTGTTAGTAGTGTTAGTAGTTACTTCACTGAGTCCCAGGACTAGTTGACTGAGGGTGTTCTTCTTTATGGTCCTCTCTTGGCATTTCAGGGCTTCGTAATGATAGCATTGGGGGTTGCTCATTTCTAGGTGTTTCCAAAATTTGGTGGCTCTTTTTTGGATAGTGATTATTAATGGATATTGGCCTAGTTCTGCCCTGCATGCATTGTTTATGGTTTTCCTTTGAGTCCGGAGGATACTTTTACAGAATTCTGCATGTAGGATCTCAATTGGGTGTTTGTCCCATTTTGCAAATTCTTGTTGTGTTAGCGGTCCCCACACCTCACTGCCATAGAGTGCAATTGGTTCAATTACTGATTTGAAAATTTTGAGCCAAATGCTAATTGGGATTTCTATTTGGATTGATCTTTTAATGGCATAGAAAGCCCTTCTAGCTTTCTCTCTCAGTTCATTCACAGCCAGATGAAAATTTCCCGTAGAACTGATTTTTAAGCCCAAGTATGTGTAGTTAGTGGTTTGTTCAATTTTGGTTGTTCCTAGTGTGAAATTTATTTTGGGTCCCTGATGTCTGGATCTTTGCTGGAACACAAGGACTTTGGTTTTTTGGGGATTTATTGTCAGGGCCCAAGTCTGGCAGTACGACTCCAGCAGATCCAGGTTCTGCTGTAGACCCTCCTTAGTTGGTGACAGCAGAACCAGGTCATCTGCATAGAGGAGGAATTTAACCTTGGATTCATATAGGGTGAGGCCGGGTGCTGTAGGTTGTTCAAGTAGTTTTGCCAAATCATTTATGTAAATATTAAAGAGTGTCGGTGAGATGGGCGAGCCCTGTGTCACCCCCCGCCCCTGTGGGAAGTATTTTGTTTGTTTGTCTCCAATTTTAACTGCACATTTGTTGTTTGTATACATTGATTTAATTACATCATATGTTTTTCCCCCTACCCCGCTTTCGATGAGTTTCAGGAATTCTCTCTCCAATTCCAATTCCAATTCAAATGCTTTATTGGCATGAAAGTTTACAGAGAACCATATTGCCAAAGCTTACATAGCAAAAAGGTACAGTTTTCCAACATTCTGTAGGTGTCAATCGATTTGACATTTGTTGGGTACAAACAATATTACTTTTAAACAATATTAATTTTAAACAGTCTTTCTACTTCATTTGGTACGTTCAATATTAATTTTAAACAGTCCTCAGGTTGTGACATGTTGTTACATATTTGGCCCCAAGGTATGGTCTGTCTCCTTCTCCCAGGACTAATCTCAATTTTGACAGGTCATCCAATTCCTTGAAATCTGGGGTTGTTTGGCTTAGCTTGTTGAATAATATGTTTCTTGATGTGTTGAATTTTTCGCATTTTAGGAGGAAATGCATTTCTGTTTCAACCTCGCCGGCCAGACATTGATCGCATATTCTATTCTCTCTAGGCTGCCAGGATTTCTTGTATCTGCCTTTTTCAATTTCCAGTTGGTGGTCGCTTAGTCTGTACCTGGTGAGGGTCTGTCTCTGTTTTGTGTCTCTGAGGTAGTCTGCCAGTTTATATTCTCTTTTTAGGGCCCGGTAACATTCTAATCTGCTTTGGCTTTCGGTTATTTTGTTCCAATGTTCCAGGTAGGTTTCTTTGCATTGTTTAATGATTTGGTTCACTCGGATTGGTGTTTGGACGGCTGTGTTGGTCTGGGGCTGGTCAGGGTCCGGCTGAGTACTTAGTTTCAGTAGCAGCTGACTCAGGGGACTCTTTTCTGGGTTTAGCTCTTGGGTCTGAAAGGCTTTGAAATGAAGGGTGTCTGGGGAGCTAGATTTGAGGTGATTTAGGAAGTTTAGTGCTCGTTTTTGGATGTTTATTATCAGTGGGTATCTGCCTAGTTCGGCTCTGCATGCATTTGTTGGCGTTTTTCTTTGGGTGCGAAGGATGCTTCGGCAGAATTCTGCATGTAGGGCTTCTATTGTGTGTTTTTCCCATTTAGTGTAGCTTTGGTGATTTAGCGGGCCCCATACTTCACTACCGTACAGTGCAATGGGCAGGATTATGCTGTCAAATATTTTGAGCCAGATTTTGATTGGGATTTGGATGTTGTAGAATTTTCTTTTTATTGCATATAGGGCTCTTCGGGCTTTTTCTTTTAGTGCATTCACTGCTATGCTGAAGCTCCCTGATGCTGTAATAGTTAGACCAAGGTAGGTGTAGCTCATAGTGTGTCCTATAGTGGTATCACTGAGGGTAAACTGGTATTTGTTTTCCTGACATCTGGGCCTTTTTTGAAAAATCATGATGTTGGTTTTCTTTAGATTTACTGTTAGAGCCCAATTTTGGCAGTATTTGTCGAGTAGGTCTAGTTGTTGCTGTAATCCCTGTTCTGTGGGAGACAGCAGAACCAGGTCGTCCGCATAGAACAGGGATTTCACTTCTCCATCCAGGAGACGGAGACCTGGTGACTCGCTTTGCTCCAGCATGTCTGCTAATTCATTTATGTATATGTTGAACAGGGTCGGGCTCAAATTGCAGCCCTGCCGGACGCCTCTTCTCTGGGTGAAGAAATCGGTGCGTTTGTCTCCAATTTTGACCCCGCATTTGTTTTTCAGATACATTGATTTAATAAGGTCATAGACTTTGCCCCCTATTCCACACTGAAGCAGTTTATAATAGAGCCCTTCGTGCCATATAGAGTCAAAGGCTTTCTTGAAGTCGATGAAACAGGCGAATATTTTCCCATTTTTTGTTTGGTGTATATGTTTTCCAATGAGGGTGTGAAGGGTATAGATATGGTCGGCGGTGCGGTGTTTTGGAAGAAAACCTATTTGGTTTTTTCTGAGGATATTATGTTTGTTAAGAAAATCAAGTAATCTACTATTTAGAATACTGCAGAATAACTTCCCTAGACAACTGTTGACACAGATGCCGCGGTAGTTATTTGGGTCTGATTTGTTTCCACTTTTATATATGGGGGAGATTAGTCCTTGGCACCAGATATCGGGAAAACAGCCTGAACGTAATATGATGTTGAATAATTTGAGTACCGCACCCTGCATCTCCATATTGCTGAACTTGAGCATTTCATTTTTGATGTTGTCTGGGCCACAGGCTTTCTTTAGGTGGAGAGATTTTGTTTTTGTGGCCAGTTCTTTCCATGTGATTGGGGAGTCTAGAGGGTTTTGGTTGTCTTTAATTGTTGCTTCTAATGTGTGGAGTTTTTCTGTGACCTGATGTTGACTTGGGTTTGTTTCGTTTATTGGGATGTCTTTGTAGAGGTTTTCAAAATGTGTTCTCCAGATGTCGCCATCTTGGATTGGTAATGCTTGCAATTGTGTTGTACTCAGGTTATTCCACATTTCCCAGAATTGTTTTGGATTGGTGGAGTTTTCAATTTCTTCGAGTATTTTGTGGGTATAGTTTTGTGTTTTGTTCCTAATGGTGTGTTTATATCTTTTGAGGGTTTCATTGTATCTAGTACGTAGGTCCGGATTGTTTGGTTGCCGATGCTTTGGTTTTGCTCTCTCTCTCCCCCCCCCCTTGGTGGTCTCCCTCCCTCCCCGGGTGGTCACTCAATTCACAATTCACAATTCAAATCGCTTTATTGGCATGATAATCACAGAAATCACAGAAACCCCACAGTGCAGATAGAGGCCATTTCGGCCCATCGAGCCTGCACCGACACATATCCCACCCTATCCCCGTAACCCCACATATTTAATCCCCCTAACACTAAGGGTCAATTTATCATAGCCAATCAACCTAACCCGCACATCTTTGGACTGTGGGAGGAAACCGGAGCACCCGGAGAAAACCCACGCAAACACGGGGAGAATGTGCAAACTCCACACAGACAGTCACCCGAGGCCGGATTCGAACCCGGGTCCCTGGCGCTGTGAGGCAACAGTGCTAACCACTATGCCACCGTGCTGCCCGTTACATCTTATGTTGCCAAAGCATCAAAATACATTTATGGTTTAGCACATAAACGCAGTTCTATTCATACAGTCTCTCTCTCTCTCCCCGGTGATCTCTCTCTCTCTCTCTCTCTCTCTCCCCGGGTGATCTCTCTCTCTCTCCCCGGGTGGGATCTCTCTCTCTCTCCCCGGTGGGATCTCTCACACTCTCTCTCTCTCCCTCCCTCCCCGGGTGGTCACTCTCTCTCTCTCTCTCTCTCTCTCTCCCCGGTGATCTCTCTCTCTCTCTCCCCGGGTGGTCTCTCTCTCTCTCTCCCCCCCCCCCCCGGGTGGTTGGTCGGTCTCCCTCTCCCTCCCCGAGTGGTCACTTACCGGGACGTTGCCCTGGAAACCGCCTGCGCGCACGGTTCTGACGTGAACACGGATGTTGGTGACGTGCTGCGACCTGTGTGCTCAGGCGGAAGGTGATGTAATGCCCCAGCGGGCCGGGCCTAGCCGGGCGGGTGAAGCGCTGGATTGGCGATGATGAGAATTACACCATGGTTCACGGGGAGTTTAGAATCAGTAAATACCTTGGCTGGCCATTTCTGATGTTAAATAGCTGCAGTCACAGTACAACACACAAGGAGGCCATTCCACCCAGTGGGTCGACACAGGTGCAAGCACCACAGTAGAAACCTGTAGTGAAAGTTGCTGTAAAACATTTAATTTAACTGGAGATTCACAAATGAGGTTTTGTGGAACAGAATGTGAAGAGACATTCGGTGCTGTGCCAGATTAAAACTAAAAATGTTGCCATTTCTGTGCTTGTTAAGATCACTTAGAATCATAGAACAGTACAGCCATTCGGCCCATCGAGCCTGCACCGGCTCTTTGAAGAGCAATCCAGTTAATCCCACTCCCCCGCTCTTTCCCCACAGGCCTGCAATCTTTTCTCCTTCAAGTATATCAAGTATTTATCCAATTCCCTTTTGAAGGCTAGTATTGAATCTATATCCACCGCCCTATTAGGCTGTGCATTTCTCATGTCTGGTTCTTTTGTCAATCATCTTAAATCTGTGCCCTCGTTATCAACCCTTCGGCCATTGGAAATAGTTTCTCTTTAAATTGACCAAATGGCCTCCTTCTGTGCTGTAAATTTCTATGATTCTATGATTAAATACTCTATCTAAACCCTTCATAGAAACATAGAAGATAGGAGCAGGAGTAGGCCATTCGGCCCCTCGAGCCTGCTCCGCCATTCAATGCGATCATGGCTGATCATCCAAACTCAGTACCCGGTCCCTGCTTTCACCCCATATCCCTTGATCCCTTTAGCCTTAAGAAATATATCTAACTCCTTCTTGAATATATTTAATGAATTGGCCTCTACTGCCCTGTGTGGTAGAGAATTCCACAGGTTCACCACTCTCTGGGTGAAGAAATTCCTCCTCATTTCTGTCCTAAATGGCTTACCCCTTATCCTTAGTCTGTGACCCCTGGTTCTGGACTCCCCAATGATTTTAAACAACGCTATCAAACCTCCTCTTAGCCTTCTCTGCTCTAAGGAGAACAATCCCAGCTTCTCTAGTCTATCCACGTAACTGTAATCTCCTCTGTACCCTCTCCAAAGCCTTCACATCATTCCTAAAGTGTGGTGCCCAGAATTGGACACAATACTCCAGCTGGGGCCAAACTAGTGTTCTATATAGATTTAGCATAACCTCCTGGCTTTTGTACTCTGTGCCTCTATTTATAAAGCCCAGGATCCCGTATGCTTTATTAACTGCTTTCTCAACCTGTCCTGCCACCTTCAAAGATTTGTGCACATATACCCCCAGGTCTTTCTGTTCTTGCACCCCCTTTAAAATTGTACCAATTAGTGTGTGATCTCATCTCATTTTTCCTACCAAAATGTATCACTTCACACTTCTCTATGTTGAATTTCATCTGTCATGCATCCGCCCATTCCACCAGCCTGTCTATGTCCTCTTGAAGTCTATTACTATCTTCCTCACTATTTACTGCACTTCCAAGTTTTTTGTCATTTGCAAATTTTGAAATTGTGCCCTGTACACCAAGTCCAAGTCATCAATGTATATCAAAAACAGTAGTGGTCCTAGTACTGAACCTTGGGGAATTCCACTATATACCTCCCTCCAGTCTGAAAAACAACTCTCTGTTTTCTATCCCTTAGCCAATTTTGTATCCATGCTGCTACTGCTCTGATAAAGCCATAGGCTTCAATTATAGTAATTTATAGATAAAATGACAATGAAAGCTACCAGATAATTATAAAAACCCAACTGGTTCACTCATATCCTTCACAGATAGGAACCTGCTATTCTGGCTGACGTGATTCTGGCTGTAAAGTTCTTTGGGACGTCCTGAGGTCATGAAAGGCGCTATATAAATGCAAGTCTGATTTTTCTTTTATTATTAACGCTGAACTTTATCATTGCCTCCCTCTTAAGTTTAATTTTAGTTTTAATCTCCCTATTTATCCACAAAACTCTTTACTTTGATGCATTCCCATCATTGCCTTATAAGAAGGAAAGAAAGAAGAATGTAATACAAAGGAAGTCAAGGTAATTCTAGGACTTTGCTATCGACCAGGTCAAAATAAAAACAAGGACAGGTTACTGTATAGAGTGAGAAGGGAGACAAGCACAGACAGAAAGATAAACTAATGGAGGCTTTTAACAGCCTAACATAAGGTCCAGGCAGCTGAAGGAATGGATGCCAATGGTGGAACGATTAAAATTAGGGATGCACAAGAGGCCAGACGAGGCTTATATTCCCTGAAATATAGATGGCTAAGGGTGATTGATTGCGGTTTTTAGGATTTTGAAAGGAATTGATAGGGTAGAGAGAGAAACCTTTTCTACTGGTGGGGGAGTCCAGGACAAGGGGACCTAACCTTAAAATCAGTGCCAGGCCATTCAAGAGAGAAGTTAGGAAACACTCCTTAATGCAAAGGGTGGTAGAAGTGTGGAACTCTCTCCCACAAAAAGCAGTAGATGCTGGGGCTCAATTAATAATTTTCAATCTGAGATCAATAGATTTTTGCTAGCCAAGGGTATTAAGGGATATGGAGCCAAGGTGGGTGGATGGAGTTAGGATACAGATCAGCCATGATCTCATTGAATGGCGCAACAGGCTCGAAAGAAAAAAAAAAGACTTGCTTTAATTTAGTGTCTTTCACGTCTCAAAGCGCTTTACAGCCAATGAAGTATTTTTGAAGTGTAGTCATTGTTGCAATGTGGGAAACGCAGCAGCTAATCCGCAAACAGCATGCTCCCACAAACAGCATGGCTAACAAAAGAAATTAAGGATAGTATTAGATCCAAAGAGGAATCATATAAAGTTGCCAGAAAAAGTAGCAAGCCTGAGGATTGGGAGCAGTTTAGAGTTCAGCAAAAAAGGACCACATGATTGATTAAAAGGGGAAAATAGAGTATGAGAGTAAACTTGCAAGGAACATAAAAGCGGATTGTAAAAGCTTCTACAAGTATGTAAAAAGAAAAAGATTAGTGAAGACAAATGTAGGTCCCTTACAGTCAGAAACGGGAGAATTTATAATGGGGAACAAGGAAATGGCAGAGCAATTAAACAAATACTTTGGTTCTGCCTTCACAGAAGAGGACACAAATAACTTCCCAGAAATGCTAGGGAACCAAGGGTCTAGTGAGAAGGAGGAATTAAAGGAAATTAGTATTAGTAAAAAAATAGTGCTGGAGAAATTAATGGGACTGAAAGCTGATAAATTCCCAGGGCCTGATAATCTGCATCCCAGAGTGCTAAAAGAGGTAGCCATGGAAATAGTGGATGAATTGGATGCCATCTTCCAAAATTCTATAGGTTATGGAACAGTTCCTGCAGATTGGAGGGTGGCAAATGTAACCCCACTATGTAAAAAAGGAGGGAGAGAGAAAACAGGGAACTACAGATCGGTTATCCTAACATCAGTAGTAGGAAAAATGCTAGAGTCTATTATAAAGGATATGATAACAGGACACTTAGAAAATATCAATTGGATTAGACAAAGTCAGCATGGATTTATGAAAGGGAAATCATGTTTGACAAACCTACTGGAGTTTTTTGAGGATGGAACTGGTAGAATAGATAAGGGAGAACCAGTGGATGTGGTGTATTTGGATTTTCAGAAGGCCTTTGATAAAATCCCAAATAAGAAGTTAGTATGCAAAATTAAAGCACATGGGATTGGGGGTAATATACTGGTGTGGTAAACCACTGTTTGTATTCCACTGTGTACATGTCTGTACATGCCTCGGCTGACTCCTCCCACGAGTCCAGGTATAAAGGTGACTGCTCCACAGTCCCTCTGTATTCTGGACTGGTCGACCACTCGAGGCACACCTTCATTCTCTTATTAATAAAAGCCTGTTAGTTACTCGCTTAACCTCAGTCTTTTGAGTGATTGATAGCGCATCAATTTTATTAACAAGATTTTTTATAATGGAGAAGATCCTCACACCAGCATGCCTGGACTTAGACCATCGGGAGGCGGACGCATCCACCAAGTTTGCTCACTGGCTTAAGTGCTTTGAAAAATTCCTGATCGCCTCCGCTGCAACGGTCAAATCGGATGAGGACAAACTGGATGTCCTGATCTCCAAAGTGAACCACCGAGCGTACTCGGTCATCCAGGACGCGACCTCGTACGCGGCTGCTCTCAAGCTCCTCAAGGACCAGTACACGCGCCCAGTGAACGAGGTGTACGCCAGGCACCTCCTGGGGAGTCGTAAACAACAACCTGGGGAATCGACCGAGGAATACCTTCAGGCACTGTCTGTGCTTGGCCGGGCCTGTGGTTGTAAGGATGTAAAGGCCGCCGTGTACACAGAGGAACTTATCCGGGATGCTTTTGTGGCGGGCCACAGGTCCAATTACACCCGACAGCGACTGTTGGAGCAGAGTGACCTCAACCTCAACAAGGCCTCTGAACTCGCACTATCATTGGACGCAGCCTACCGGGGCATGGATGCCTACTCCTCTGCACCGTGGACGCCGCGGGGAACGACAGCCTGGGACGCTGTAGGACCGTCTCATAGCGCCGTGCCACCCCAGCCACATCCCAGCAACGGCCCAACTACCGCAGCAGTGTCCCAAGGCCAGAAATGCTACTTCTGTGGCCAGGCCAAACACCCCAGAGCGCGCTGCCCGGCGAAAAATTCGGGCTGCGGGAAGAAGGGACACTACGCCAGCGTCTGCAGGGCCAAAGCCACCCCGAACCCCAGCAGCGCCGCGTGTGGGCCGTGCGGGCTGCCATCTTGGGCCTCCCCAGCCATGTGCGAACCACCGGAACAGCAGCCATTTTGGACGCCTCCAGCCACATGGGGATCATGGACGCCGCCATCTTGGACGCCAGCCGCCATCTTGGCCCCCAACACCGCCTCATCTGATACCCGCAACGACACACCGACCCCTACGCTGGCCTCCGTTACGCTGGACCAAGCGAGACCGCACCAACTGGCCCGGTCCACAATGGACATTAAGGTAAATGGTCACGAAACAATCTGCCTTTTTGACTCTGGGAGCACGGAGAGCTTCATCCACCCCGACACGGTGCGGCGTTGCTCTCTCCCAGTCCTGCCTGCGCACCAGCGGATTTCTATGGCCTCCGAGTCCCAGTCGGCGGACATTGGCGGCTACTGCGTGGTGACACTCTTAGTAGATGGGACTGTGTACGATAATTTTAAACTTCTGGTCCTGCCCCACCTCTGCGCTGCCGTCCTACTGGGGTTAGATTTTCAGTGCCACCTTAAAAGTGTTACGATGGCATACGGTGGACCCCTCCCCCCACTCACAGTCCGCAGCCAGCAGTTTCCAAATTGCCCGCCGCGCACCAGGTGCAACCTCTCCACACTCAGAGTCACCTCCCCCCCCCCCCCACTGTTTGCTAACCTCACCCCCGACTGTAAGCCCATCGCCACAAAGAGCAGGCGATACAGTGCCGAGGACAGGGTTTTCATTAAAACCGAAGTGGAGCGGCTCCTGAAGGAGGGGATCATTGAGGGCAGCACCAGCCCCTGGCGAGCCCAGGTTGTGGTCGTTAAGACCGGCGAGAAGCAGCGCCTGGTCATCGACTGCAGCCAGGCAATAAATCGCTACACCCTGCTGGACGCTTACCCACTCCCCCGCATAGCTGATATGGTCAACCAGATCGCGCAGTACCGCGTCTTCTCGACCATTGACCTGAAATCAGCGTACCACCAGCTCCCTATCCGCCCTGAGGACCGCCAGTATACTGCCTTTGAGGCAAACGGCCGCCTCTATCACTTCCTTAGGGTTCCCTTTGGCGTCACCAACGGGGTCTCTGTCTTCCAAAGGGAGATGGACCGGATGGTCGATCAGAATGCGTTGCAGGCCACTTTCCCATATCTGGACAATGTGACCATCTGTGGCCATGACTTGCAGGACCATGACGCAAACCTCGAAAAATTCCTCTGCACCGCCCAACTCCTGAACCTGACGTATAACAAGGAGAAGTGCATATTCCGCACAACCCGCCTCGCCATCCTTGGCTGTGTTGTGGAACACGGAGTCATCGGTCCCGACCCCAACCGAATGCGTCCCCTTATGGAACCCCCATTGCCTCAAGGCCCTGAAGAGGTGCCTAGGGTTTTTCTCCTATTACGCCCAGTGGGTCCCCTACTATGCGGACAAGGCCCGTCCGCTAATCAAGTCCACCTCTTTTCCCTTGACGGCAGAGGCCCGCTTAGCCTTCCACCGTATCAAGGAAGACATTGCCAAAGCCACCATGCACGCAGTGGACGAATCCATCCCCTTTCAGGTGGAAAGCGACACGTCCGACTTTGCCCTGGCCGCTACCCTTAATCAGGCGGGGAGACCCGTGGCCTTCTTTTCACGAACCCTCCAGGGCCCGGAGACCAGACACTCCGCTGTTGAGAAGGAGGCCCAGGCTATTGTGGAGGCTGTGCGTCATTGGAGGCACTACCTGGCCGGAAAATGATTTACCCTGCTCACTGACCAGCGTTCAGTTGCTTTTATGTTTAACAACAAGCAGAGGGGCAAAATCAAAAACGACAAGATCTTGAGGTGGAGAATCGAACTTTCCACCTACAATTACGAGATCTTGTACCGGCCTGGGAAGCTCAATGAACCCCCGGATGCTCTATCGCGTGGCACCTGCGTCAGCGTGCAGATCGATAGACTGCGGGCCCTCCACAATGACCTCTGCCACCCGGGGGTCACCAGGTTCTTCCACTTCATCAAGGCCCGCAACCTGCCTTACTCCATTGAGGAGGTCAGGACCATGACCAGGAACTGCCAAGTCTGCGCTGAGTGCAAACCGCACTTTTATAGACCAGACAGGGCTCACCTGATAAAAGCCACTCGCCCCTTCGAACGCCTGAGCGTTGATTTTAAAGGGCCTCTCCCCTCCCCCGACCGTAATGTGTACTTCCTCAACATTATTGATGAGTACTCCCGTTTCCCGTTCGCCATCCCCTGCCCGGACATGACCAGTGCCACGGCCATTAAATGTCTAAACGACCTCTTCACCCTGTTCGGTTTCCCCAGCTATATCCATAGCGACCGGGGCTCATCGTTTATGAGCGACGAACTCCGCCAGTACCTGCTCGCTAGGGGTATTGCCACAAGCAGGACCACCAGTTACAACCCCCGGGGGAACGGACAGGTGGAAAGAGAGAATGCGACAGTTTGGAAGGCCGCCCTGCTAGCCTTAAAGTCTAGGGGCCTTCTGACCTCCCGCTGGCAGGATGTGCTCCCCGATGCGCTCCACTCTATTCGGTCACTGCTCTGCACGGCCGCTAACGCCACCCCTCATGAGAAAATGTTTGTCTTCCCAAGGAAGTCCACATCGGGGACATCGCTATCGCCATGGCTGACGTCCCCAGGGCCGGTCCTACTGAGAAGACACGTGAGGACCCATAAAACGGACCCCCTGGTCGAGAGGGTCGACCTCCTCCACGCCAACCCCCAGTACGCTTACATTGCGTACCCGGACGGGTGGGAGGACACAGGCTCCATACGAGACCTCGCACCCTCGGGGGCCCCAGTAACCCACTACCCACTACCACCCCCCCCCACGATCCAATATCCAACCCCAGCAGACGGCACGCCTGGGCCCCGCGACCCGCTCGACACCCACGAGGACTACACACCAGTGCCCCAGCCTACGCGGGACTCAACGCCGGAAGCTTCACCACCCCTGCCGTCGGCACGTCGATCACAGTGGCAGACAAGACCTCCGGAGAGACTCCAATACATAAACTTTTAATACACTTCACCCCGCCGGACTCATTTTTAAACAAGGGGTGAATGTGGTAAACCACTGTTTGTATTCCACTGTGTACATGTCTGTACATGCCTCGGCTGACTCCTCCCACGAGTCCAGGTATAAAGGTGACTGCTTCACAGTCCCTCTGTATTCTGGACTGGTCGACCACTCGAGGCACACCTTCATTCTCTTGTTAATAAAAGCCTGTTAGTTACTCGCTTAACCTCAGTCTTTTGAGTAATTGATAGCGCATCAACTGGCATGGATTGAAAATTGCTTAACAGACAGGAAACAGAGAGTAGGAATAAATGGGTCTTTTTCGGGGTGGCAGGCGGTGACTAGTGGGGTACCACAGGGATCAGTGCTTGGGCCCCAGCTGTTCATAATATATATCAATGATTTGGATGAGGGAACCAAATGTAATATTTCCAAGTTTGCTGATGACACGAAACTAGGTGGGATTGTGAGGAGGATGCAAAGAGGCTTCAAGACGATTTAGACAAGTTGAGTGAGTGGGCAAATACATGGCAGATGCAGTATAACGTGGATAAATGTGAAGTTATGTTCATGCATCAGTGTTCACTATGGAGAAGAACGATGTCGGCATAGAAATCAGGCAGGGGGATTGTGATATACTTGAACAAATTAGTATTGAGAGGGAGGAGCTACTAGCGGTTTTAGCGGGCTTAAAAGTGGATAAATCTCCAGGCCCTGACGAGATGTATCCCAGGCTGCTGTGTGAGGCAAGGGAGGAGATTGCAGGGGCTCTGACACAAATTTTCAGAACCTCTTTGGCCACAGGGGAGGTGCCAGAGGACTGGAGGACAGCTGACGTAGTACCATTATTCAAGAAGGGTAGTAGGGATAAACCAGGGAATTACAGGCCAGTGAGCCTAATAGGGAAGTTATTGGAAAAAATTCTGAGGGACAGAATTAGTCTCCACTTGGAGAGGCAAGGATTAATCAAGGATAGTCAGCATGGCTTCGTCAGAGGGAGATCATGTCTAACCAATTTGATTGAATTTTTCAAGGGGGTAACTAGGTGCTT
The DNA here is from genome assembly GCF_052327205.1 of Somniosus microcephalus. NCBI lineage: Eukaryota > Metazoa > Chordata > Chondrichthyes > Squaliformes > Somniosidae > Somniosus > Somniosus microcephalus. The sequence goes on along the minus strand of NC_140990.1, from coordinate 57,774,048 downwards.
GGATGGGGGTAGTGCAGTTGCTGTAGTCTACATGGACTTCAGTAAGGCATTTGACAAAGTCACACATGGGAGACTGATCAAGAAGGTAAGAGCCCATGGGATCATGGGCAATTTGGCACATTGGATCCAAAATTGGCTTAGTGGCAGGAGGCAGAGGGTGATAGTGGAAGGTTGTTTTTGTGACTGGAAGCCTGTGTCCAGTGGTGTACCGCAGGGATCGGTGCTGGGTCCTTTGCTGTTTGTAGTGTACATTAATGATTTAGATATGAATGTAGCAGGTATGGTCAGTAAGTTCGCAGATGACACGAAAATTGGTGGAGTGGTAAATAGCGAGGAGGGAAGCCTCAGGCTACAGGATGATATAGACGGGTTGGTTAGATGGGCAGAACAGTGGCAAATGGAATTTAACCCTGAAAAGTGTGAGGTGATGCATTTTGGGAGGACTAACAAGGCAACGGAATACACAAGGAATGGTAGAACCCTAGGAAGGACAGAGGATCAGAGGGACCTTGGTGTGCATGTACATAGATCCCTGAAGGCAGCAGGACAGGTAGATAAGGTGGTTAAAAAGGCATATGGGATATTTGCCTTCATTAGCCGAGGCATAGAATATAAGAGCAGGGAGGTTATGATGGAGCTGTACAAAATGCTAGTTAGGCCACAGCTGGAATACTGTGTGCAGTTCTGGTCGCCACACTATAGGAAGGATGTGATTGCTTTGGAGAGGGTGCAGAGGAGATTCACCAGGATGTTACCTGGGCTGGAGCGCTTCAGCTATGAAGAAAGACTGGACAGGCTGGGGTTGTTTTCCTTAGAGCAGAGAAGGCTGAGGGGGGACCTGATTGAGGTGTACAAAATTATATGGGGCATAGATAGGGTAGATAGAAAGGAACTTTTCCCCTTAGTAGAGGGGTCAATAACCAGGGGGCATAGTTTCAAGGTAAGGGGCAGGAGGTTTAGAGGGGATTTGAGGAAAATCTTTTTCACCCAGAGGGTGGTTGGAATCTGGAACTCACTGCCTGAAAGGGTGGTAGAGGCAGGAACCCTCACAACATTCAAGAAGCATTTAGATGAGCACTTGAAACGCCATAGCATACAAGGCTACGGACCAAGTGCTGGAAAATGGTATTAGAATAGACAGGGCTTGATGGCCGGCGTGGATACGATGGGCCGAAGGGCCTCTTTCTGTGCTGTATAACTCTATGATTCTAGGGCCTTGGTGAGACCACACCTGGAGTACTGTGTGCAGTTTTGATCTCCTTACCTAAGAAAGGACATACTTGCCATAGAGGGAGTGCAGCGAAGGTTCACCAGACTGATGGCAGGACTGTCGTATGAGAGATTGGGTCGACTAGGCCTGTATTCACTAGAGTATAAAATTCTGACAGGGCTAGACAGACTCGATGCAGGGAGGATGTTTCCCCTGGCTGGGGGGGGTCTAGAACGAGGGGTCACATTCTGAGGATACGGGGTTGGACATTTCGGACTGAGATGAGGAGAAATTTCTTCACTCAGAGGGTGGTGAACCTGTGGAATTCTCTACCACAGAAGGCTGTGGAGGCCAAGTCACTGAATATATTTAAGAAGGAGATAGATAGATTTCTAGACACAAAAGGCGTGAAGGGGTATGGGGAGAGAGCGGGAATATGGTATTGAGATAGAGGATCAGCCATGATCATATTGAATGGCGGAGCAGGCTCGAAGGGCCGAATGGCCTTCTCCTGCTCCTATTTTTCTATGTTTCTATATTTCTGATGTGATAATGACCAGATAATCTGTTTTTGTTATGTTGATTGAGGGATAAATATTAGCGCCGGGAATAACTCCCCTACGGTGGCATAGTGGTTAGCACTGTTGCCTCACAGCGCCAGAGACCCGGGTTCGAATCCGGCCTCGGGCGACTGTCTGTGTGGAGTTTGCACATTCTCCCCGTGTTTGCGTGGGTTTTCTCCGGGTGCTCCGGCTTCCTCCCACAGTCCAAAGATGTGCGGGTTAGGTTGATTGGCTATGATAAATTGACCCTTAGTGTTAGGGGGATTAAATACGTGGGGTTACAGGGATAGGGTGGGATATGTGTTGGTGTAGGGGTTACGGGGATCGGGTGGGATATGTGTCGGTGCAGGCTCGATGGGCCGAAATGGCCTCTATCTGCAATGTGGGGTTTCTGTGATTTCTGTGATATTCTTCGAAATCTGCCACGGGATCTTTTACGTCCACCTGAGAGAGCAGGCGGGGCCACGGTTTAACGTCTGATCCGAAAGACGGCACCTCCAAAAGTTCAGCACTCCCTCAGCACTGCACGGGAGTATCAGCCTAGTTTTTTGCGCACAAATCCTTGGAGTGGGACTTGAACCCACAACCTTCTGACTCAGAGGTGAGAGTGCTGCCCACTGAGCCACAGCTGACATGACCACCGGATGTCTCAAAGGACGTCTCGAGGGGCTGAATGGCCTCCTGCTATTCCTATGTTCCTAATGATGTACTGCAAGTAGTTCACTAGGGATACCAACAACAACTACAACTTGTATTTATGTAGCGCCTTTAATGTAGTAAAACATCCCAAAGTGCCACATAAGAAATTAGGGCAGGTGACCAAAAGCTTGGTCAAAGAGGTAGGTTTTAAGGACCGTCTTAAAGGAGCAAAGAGAAGTAGCGAGACGGAGAGGTTTAGGGAGGGAATTCCAGAGCTCAGGGCCCAGGCAACAGAAGGCACGGCCGCCAATGGTTGAGCGATTATAATCAGGGATGCTCAAGAGGGCAGAATTTGAGGAGCACAGATATCTTGGGGGGTTGTGGGGCTGAAGGAGATTACAGAGATAGGGAGGGGTGAGGCCATGGAGGGATTTGAAAACAAGGATGAGAATTTTGAAATCGAGGCGTTGCTTAACCGGGAGCCAATGTAGGTCAGCAAGCACAGGGGTGATGGGCGAACGGGACTTGGTGCGTGTTAGGACATGGGCAGCCGAGTTTTGGATGACCTCAAGTTTATGTAGGTTAGAATGTGGGAGGCCAGCCAGGAGTGCGTTGGAATAATCAAGGCTGGAGGTAACAAAGGCATGGATGAGGGTTTCAGCAGCAGATGAGCTGAGGCGGGGGCGGAGACGGGCAATGTTATGGAGGTGGAACTAAGCAGTCAAAGTTATTCTGCTGATATGTGGTCGGAAACTCATTTCGAGGTCAAATATGACACCAAGGTTGCGAACAGTCTGGTTCAGCCTCAGACATTTGCCAGGGAGAGGGATGGAGTCGGTGGCTAGGGAACGGAGTTTGTGGTGGAGCCCGAAGACAATGGCCCCGATTTTCGGCTTGTGTGGGGAATGGTCGGATTTCCCCGAATGTGGGTTTCTGACACACATAAAAAAGGTGTCAGCCAGCTCCACGCAATTTTCCCTCAAGTGGCCAATTAATTCCCAGCATGTGGGAAGCCTTGCTAATTGTCCAATTCCAGTCAGAAATTCCCACACTATGATGTCATCATTCGTGGTGCTTTCAAATTGTCCAGCAAGCTTCTCCACTTCTGCAGGCTTCTCAACCACTCTTGCACAATGGCAGAGGAGCCTGCACCAGCTGCTGCCAGCGGCAGAGGCCGAGCTGCCTTCAAATTCGACGAGGCTTCACTGCAGGCATTATTGGATGGGGTTAGGGCCCACAGGGAGGTCCTCTTCCCTAGGTCAGGGAGGAAGAGGCCTCCCACTGAGACCAATGCTGCATGGATGCAGGTGTCAGCAGATGCCAACTCGCTGGGAGTCACCAGAAGAACCTTGGCATTACATCTCTATCTCCTTCCTTTACTCCCCCACAGTACCATCCAGAGCCCCCGTCCTCACTGTGGAGGAGGAAGAGGCTATGCAGCCAGACTCCTCAGAGGAAGCTCCAACCTCTGAGGGTGCAGCGTCAGCAGAGGAAAGCGCACCCAGCACCAGCGCAGACACTCACACCTCGGGGGGACCTTCAGGACATAGAGTAGTGTTGTCACCTGGTGTTTCACAGCTCACAAGTGAGCCTCAGCAGATTCTGGAGACAGGGACAGCAGCGGAGAGTCCTCGTCGGAGGGTGCAGGACTCTGCCAGCTTAGCTCAGCTGTGCTGCATGACGACCCTCTGCCCCTGGGTCCATCCGCAAGAGAAGAGGTGATGGAGCTCCATGCACAGATGCAGGAGTCTCTGGCAGGATTTGTCTCCAGGGTCGCTGCGAGTGCTGAGCAAATGGAAGAGTCCATAGCGACCATGAGCAGAGCCTTTGTGGAGTCATTGGCGCATGAACGCATCACCATGGAAAGGTTGGCAACCTCCATGCAGGAGATAACTCGCCAGGGTACGGAAAACATGGTGAGTGCTCATAAGAGAATGACATCTCTTGAGGAGCGTTGGCCATCTGTTGAACAGAGAAACCAGATCTTCATGGAAGTCCTTCTGAGTAGGACTGCCAGTGCAGAAACGGGTCCCCATGGCCCCCTAAAGCGCAGCAGGGTGCTCTCAAGCCACTTCCAAGCGCTGGCCCCTTCTGGCCTGTGCAGCTTCAGGTGAGTGAGCAGCAGCCTGGTGCTCCTGGTGCTCATCCTGCTGTTCCTGGTTCTGCTGCTGCCGCCTCTGCTGTTGGAGATCCTCTAATGCCAGGAAGGGAACGTCCCAAAGGCCTCCCATGCTACTGGCGGATGCCTCCGTTGAGGGGGCGCTGAGTTAGGGTGTGAGAGGGGCTTCCCAGGAGCTCACACTGGAGAAGTGTGTGAGGCTCCAACTTTCTGCAGCTGCTCCTAAGGCTTCAAAAAGTTCCCCCAAGCCTTGATCAACAAGGCCCTGCAGCCTGCAAATGCTGCCTATTTAAATTTCTTCAGCCTTCAGCGACCTGCTGCTGCAAGCAAGCAAGCCAGCTGTTTTCACGCCAGCTCTCAGAGCGGGGTTCCCTGCAGGTGGGGAAAGCCCCAAAGTCGCAACGGCACGGGAAAATCCACTTCAACAAGCAGATAATTGCTTGTTAGTGCTCTGACGACCAGTCCCGCCAGCGGCGGCCAGGACTGAAGCGGGGCGCGCGGAAATGGCAGTCCGAAAGTCGGACGGGGCGGGGAATCAGGCCGGGGGGTGGGGGGGGGGTCCCGACCCGCTTTTTTGCCGATTTTCGGCCCCCGGCTGTTAGATCCGTGATTCTGAGAGTATGCTGTTTTTCAATAACCACACGGATGCTGTAACTTAACAATAAACAGGTATTTACTGGAGGAGGGTAGTCTCAAGACTGGGGGTACAGAGGCATGCGCAAGGCTTATTTACAGGTGTGGTCACTGCCGGTACTACAGTATACAGGAGCTGTAAAAGTAGTTCTGTCTTAAAGGCACATACACTTCAATTCCTCCCCTTTTAGATTAGTAGTACCCCTAATATTGAAATAACAATGAACACTTTAACATGTACATTAAACAACAATAGTCCATTTATAGATTCAGTCTTTGGGGCGGCTTCCTGACCCTTTCGGGATAGCGCCTTTCCGGAGGTTCTTGTTCTTGGTGCAGAGGCGATTCTGACCCCTTTTCATCGGGTAGTTCATCGGGTTCCACTGCTACTGGTTCTGAGGTAGATGCTACCGGTATGTCGGGTTCATCCCCAGGTACTCGAGACATGGGGTTGACGCGTTCCTGTGACGCTAAGATCTGATCGACGTGTCGTCTCACAATGTTCTCCCCGACATCCACTGTGTACATTAATGGCCCCTGCCTTGTGCATATCGTTCCGGGTTGCCATTTCTCTGTCACGGGCCAAGACTGGTTGTCCTACATTGAAGCTCCTTGTTGGCTTCTCATTGATGTGCTGGAATTGTTTGTCCTCAACATTTCTTCGCACATTTGGTCTGAGCAAGTCCAGACGAGATCTCAACCTTCGGTTAAAGAACATATACCAGAAACGCTGTTTACGGAGGTCACGGTCCATCATCAAAGACCCTACCCACCCCAGCCACAGTCTGTTCGCCCTCCTGCCATCTGGGAGACGCTACAGATGCATTCGCACCCGTACGACCAGATTTAGGAACAGCTTCTTTCCCAGGGCTGTCATCCTACTGAACTCCACAAATAAACTCTAAAGCCTGCACATCTGCCAATGCACTTTATTATGGTTATGTTTATGTTAATGTATTACAAGCCAAATGTATGTTGAATGTTTAAATGTCTTAATCTAAATGTACACTCTCGGGAGCCGCAAGCCTACATTTCGTTGTACTGCACTTGTGCACTAACAATGACAATAAAGTTGATTATTATTATTATTATCATGGCCGGGGTCTGGTTGGTAACTGCATGTGTCGCGTTTCGGTAGGCTAATAAGAAATTGTCCATCTTATGCTGCAGTGGAATTTCATCGTCGCACATGGCCTTTATCGCCTTAAAGGTTTGTACGAACCTCTCAGCCAATCCATTTGTGGCTGGATGATACGGGGCGGATGTGTAATGCCTTACCCCATTCCTTCTCATAAATTTTTGAAACTCTTCGGACACAATCTGTGGTCCATTATCAGAGCAAATCTGCTCTGGCAAACCGTTTCTGGCAAATATGGTCCGTAGGACTGCAATCGTTTTCTCTGTAGTGGTTGAGGACATTTTTATCACCTCAGGCCACTTTGAATGAGCATCCACTGCTATTAAGAAAATTGAGTCCATGAATGGACCAGCGAAATCAATATGCACCCGTTGCCATGGAGAGGAGGGCCACTCCCATGGGTGTAGAGGGGCATGTGGTGGTGCATTTTGGACCTTCTGGCATCCTAAGCAGCTCTTAGTTAGGTCTTCAATTTGTTGATCGATTCCCGGCCACCACACATAAGCCCTAGCAAGGCTTTTCATTTTCACTCCCCCCAGATGACCTTCATGTAGCTCATTTAGCACTCTCTCCCTTAACTTGGGTGGAATCACCACTCTGGATCCACACATCACTGTCCCCTGGCATACTGACAGCTGTTCTCTTCTGGATGAGAATGCTGGCAACAGTGAGTCGCCATGTGTTGGCCATCCCCTCACCGTCAAATCATATACCCGAGACAGCATCGGATCATTGCGGGTCTCCTTCTCTATATCCGCGTTCGTTACTGGCAATCGTTCAATTATTGACGAATAAAATATCTCGATAGGGTCCACTGCTGGTGCTTCCTCCACAGTAGGCAGTGGCAGGCGCGATAGCCCATCAGCGTTCCCATGCTGTTTCGTGCCTTTATATTCTATTTCATATTGATTCGCCCCTAGAAACAGGGACCATCTTTGTAATCGCAGTGCAGTCATCACTGGAATGCCCTTCTTAGGATTAAAGATGGAGACAAGTGGTTGGTGGTCAGTCAGCAAGGTGAACTTCTGCCCATGCAGATAGTGGTTGAATTTTTTTACTCCCCATACTAGGCTGAGGGCCTCCCTGTCAATCTGGGCGTAGTTGCGCTCGGCTGAGGTTAGTGACCGAGATGCAAAGGCTACTGGCCTCTCCAACCCGTCTGGGAATTTGTGCGACAGCACCGCTCCAATACCATAGGGTGATGCATCACATGCCAAATGAATTGGTAGCGCTGGGTTGAAATGGGCCAACACCTCTTTTGATGTGATCAATTCTTTACACTTCTGGAAAGCTCGTCTACGTTCGTCATCCCACTTCCATGGTACCCCTGTTTGCAGTAGGGTGTTCAGTGGGTGTAATACCGTGGACAAATTTGGTAAGAACTTGTGGTAGTAGTTTACCAGCCCGAGGAACGACCTCAGTTGTGACACATTTTCCGGTGCTGGAGCCTTGACTACTGCCTCAATCTTTTCAGGGGACTTATGTAACCCCTCTTCATCGATGACGTGGCCACAATATGAGATCTGTTTCTGGAAAAACTCACACTTGTGGCGATTAGCTCGTAGCCCATACTCCTTTAATTTGGTGAGCACCTTCTCCAAGTTGGCGAGGTAATCACCGTCATTTTCGCCCGTGACCAAGATGTCGTCCAAATAACACTGGGTCCCTGGAATCCCTTGCAGGAGTCATAGAGTCATAGAGTCATAGAGTTTTACAGCACAGAAAGAGGCCCTTCGGCCCATCGTGTCTGCGCCGCCCATCTATCCCTGTCCAGTCTAATCCCATTTTCCAGCATTTGGTCCATAGCCTTGTATGCAATGGCATTTCAAGTGCTCATCCAAATGCTTCTTGAATGTTGTGAGGGTTCCTGCCTCTACCACCCTTTCAGGCATTGAGTTCCACATTCCAACCACCCTCTGGGTGAAAAAGTTCCTCCTCAAATCCCCTCTAAATCTCCTGCCCCTTACCCTGAATCTATGCCCCCTTGTTATTGACCCCCCCACTAAGGGGAAAAGTTCCTCTTTATCTACCCTATCTATGCCCCTCATCATTTTGTACACCTCAATCAGGTCCCCCCTCAGCCTTCTCTGCTCCAAGGAAAACAACCCCAGCCTGTCCAGCCTCTCTTCATAGCTGAGGCGCTCCATCCCAGGTAACATCCTGGTGAATCTTCTCTGCACCCTCTCCAAAGCAATCACATCCTTCCTATAGTGAGGCGACCAGAACTGCACACAGTACTCCAGCTGTGGCCTCACCAGCGTTTTGTACAGCTCCATCATAACCTCCCTGCTCTTATATTCTATGCCTCGGCTAATGAAGGCAAGTATCCCATATGCCTTTTTAACCACCTTATCTACCTGCTCCGCTGCCTTCAGGGATCTATGTACATGTACACCAAGGTCCCTCTGACCCTCTGTACTTCCTAGGGTCCTACCACTCATTGTGTATTCCCTTGCCTTATTTGTCCGTCCAAAATGCATCACCTCGCACTTTTCAGGGTTAAATTCCATTTGCCACTTTTCCGCCCATCTGACCAACCCGTTTATATCGTCCTGTAGCCGGAGGCTTTCCTCCTCGCAATTTACCACCCCACCAATTTTCGTGTCATCTGCGAACTTACTGATCATACCTTTTACATTCTCATCCAAATCATTTATGTAGATCACGAACAACAAGGGACCCAGCACCGATCCCTGAGGTACCCCACTGGACACAGGCTTCCAGTCACAAAAGCAACCTTCAACCATCACCCTCTGCCTCCTGCCACTCAGCCAGTTTAGGATCCAACGCGCCAAGGCACCCTGGATCCCATGGGCTCTTACCTTCTTAACCAGTCTCCTATGCGGGACTTTGTCAAAAGCTTTACTGAAGTCCATGTAAACCACATCCACAGCATTTCCCTCATCCACCCCACTAGTCACCCCCTCGAAAAATTCGATCAGATTTGTCAGACATGATTTACCCTTGACAAAGCCATGCTGACTATCCCCGATTAATCCTTGCCTCTCCAAGTGGAGATTAATTTTGTCCCTCAGAATTTTTTCCAATAATTTCCCCACCACAGATGTTAGACTCACTGGCCTGTAATTCCCTGGTTTATCCCTGCTACCCTTCTTGAATAATGGTACTACGTTAGCTGTTCTCCAGTCCTCTGGTACATCCCCTGTGGCCAGAGAGGTTCTGAAAATTAGTGTCAGAGCCCCTGCAATCTCCTCCTTTGCCTCCCACAGCAGCCTGGGATACATCTCGTCCGGGCCTGGGGATTTATCCACTTTTTGGCCTGCTAAAACCGCTAGCACCTCCTCCCTCTCGATGCTAATATGTTCAAGTATGTCACAGTCCCCTTGCCCGATTTCTATGTCTGCATCGTCTTTCTCCATAGTGAACACAGATGCAAAAAATTCATTTAAAACCCCGCCTACATCCTCTGGCTCTACACACAGATTGCCACTTTGGTCCCTAATGGGCCCTACACTTTCCCTGGTTATCCTCTTGCCCTTAATATACTTATAAAACATCTTAGGATTTTCCTTTATTTTGCTCGCCAGTGTTATTTCATGGCCCCTCCTCGCCCTCCTAATTTCTTTTTTAAGTATGCCCCTGCACTTTTTATACTCCTCTAGGGCTTCCTCCGTCTTTAGTCTTTTGTAACTGCCAAAAGCCCCCCTTTTATTTCTAATGCATTTTTGTATATCCCTTGTCATCCAAGGTTCCCTTTGCTTGTTGGTCCCACCCTTGACCTTTACAGGAACATGTTGGCGTTGTACTCTCTCAATTTCCCTTCTGAAAGTCTCCCATTGTTTTGATGTGGATTTTCCTATAAGCAGCTGCTCCCAGTCCACTTTGGCCAGATCCTGCCTTATCATATTAAAATCGGCCTTCCCCCAATTTAGAACCCTTATTTCCGGGCCGTCTTTGTCTTTTTCCATGACCACCTTAAATCTCACCGAATTATGGTCACTGTCGCCAAAATGCTCCCCTACTGACACTTCCACCACTTGCCCGGCTACATTCCCCAGAATTAGGTCCAGTACCGCCCCCTCTCTTGTAGGACTTTCTACATGTTGGCTCAAAAAGCTCTCCTGGATGCACTTTAAGAATTCTGCACCCTCTAAGCCTTTCACACTCTGACTGTCCCAATTTATATTGGGGAAGTTGAAATCCCCCACTATTATTACCCTATTATTTTCGCACTTTTCTGAGATTTGCCTACATATCTGTTCCTCTATCTCCCCCTGACTGTTTGGGGGCCTATAGTACACTCCCAGCAAAGTGCTTGCCCCCTTTTTGTTTTTAAGTTCTACCCATATGGCCTCATTAGAGGAACCCGCTAATATATCATCCCTCCTTACAGCAGTAATTGACTCCTTAATTAATATTGCAACACCCCCTCCCCTTTTACACCCCCCTCTGTCTTGCCTGAAGATTCTATACCCCGGAATATTGAGCTGCCAGTCCTGACCCTCCCTCAACCATGTCTCCGTGATAGCAACAATATCGTACTCCCATGTGTTCAACAACAACTTCAGTTCATCCACCTTATTTGCAAGACTCCTTGCATTAAAATAAATGCCTTCCAGCCCTGCCATATTCTCTTTTGCCTTCACATATTTGCTCTGCCTTCCCAGCTGACTTGTTTTTCCCTCTGTATTTGGCCATAAATCACCCCCTACTATAGCTCCACTCTGTACCCCAACCCCCTGCCAAGTTAGTCTAAACCCTCCCCAGCAGTGCTAGCAAACCTCCCCGCAAGGATATTGGTTCCCCTCTGGTTCAGGTGTAAACCATCCGACTTGTACAAGTCCCACCTTTCCCAGAAGCAGACCCAGTGATCCAGGAAGCTAAGGCCCTCCCCCCTGCACCATCCCTTTAGCCACGCATTCATCTGTTCTATCTTCCTATTCCTATACTTACTAGCACGTTGCACCGGGAGTAATCCAGAGATTACAACCTTTGAGGTCCTGCTCCTTAATCCTTCACCTAGCTCCCTAAATTCTTGCTGCAGGACCTCATCCCTCTTTTTACCTTTGTCGTTGGTACCAATGTGGACCACGACCACTGGCTGTTCACCCTCCCCCTCCAGAATGCCCTGCAGCCGCTCAGTGACATCCTTGACCCTGGCACCAGGGAGGCAACAAACCATCCTGGATTCACGTCTACGGCCACAGAAACGCCTATCTGTTCCCCTTACTATAGAATCCCCTACCACTATTGCTCTCCCACTCTTTTTCCCCCCTTCCTGGGCAGCAGGAGCACCCCCAGTGCCAGGAAGTTGGCTGCTGCTGCCTTCCCCTGGTGAGTCATCCCCCTCAACAGTATCCAAAGCGGTATACTTGTTTGAAAGGGGGATGTCCGCAGGGGTTCCCTGCACTACCTGCCTGCCTTTGTTGCTCCGCCTGATGGTCACCCCCTGTGCTGCCCTACCCTGAGGCGTGCACAACTCGCTAAATGTGTTATCCACGAGCCTTTCAGCATCGCGCACGCTCCAAAATTCATCCACCCGCAGCTCGAGCGCCACAATGCGGTCTACAAGTAGCTGCAGCTGGATGCATTTCCCGCACACATGGTCGCCAGGGACACTGGCAGCATCCCTGACTTCCCACATAGAGCAGGAGGAGCAGAACACGGGTCTCAACTCTCCTGCCATGACTTACTCCTTTAATTACTTTAAAAAATTTATTCAATACCCCAGTTACAGGTATGCTCTAGGGCGCTTTATTTACCAACTATCCCCACTACACCACAGAAATTTAACAGCACAGAATTCAAGCTTGTATTGAAAAAAGAGAAAAGAGGACTTGATCCATTGCCCTTTGCCAGATAGCCGGAGCCGAGGCTACCCCAAACACCAGCCGGTTGTATTGATAGAGACCTTTATGAGTGTTAATCGTAAGGTATTGGGCCAGAAATTGGTGAACGGGGCTTGCAGCCCCGTTTCTGCACTTACCCCGCGCTACTGCCGATCAGCTCCAGGGACGCCTGGAATTGGTGTTTCCAGAAGAAGAATCCCGGGCAGCGTATGACGTCACGCCGCCCAGGAGTGCAGCCAGCGCCAAGCCAGGAGCGTGCAGTGCAAGTGAGACACGCCCCTTGAGGTCTCAGTTTCACTGGACACGCCCCCAATGTTTCTGTCAAGCTGCTAAGCATTTTTACATGCAAAGCAGCAGTTTAAATAGGTTTTTGGAAGTTTTTTGAAGATTTTGGTAACTTTTATAAACTTTTTTAAATGTTTACATTATTTTGAGTAATCTGAAGTAGTTTTAAACAGAATTAAAGCAATTTAAAGACTTTTAAAAGCCCTAAAAGATTTTTTTTAATTCCATTTATTTATTTAGCAATGTCGTCGTCATACGTGTCTTCACACTGTTCCCTTTGGGGAACTGTATGAAGTGGTGGAAGGATTTATGGCCATGATTAACGCTCATTCCGTGACCGTAACCATCTTTGAACCAGGCATTAGGGCGGTTAGTCCTATGGCGGGAGGGTTTTACGGGCTCCCACAAGCTATACAAGGAGGGGGGGCCACCCACACCCACGGACGCAAATATCCCACTGGATGTCAACCCAGAATTTAGAGCCGGAGCTCCGACTCCACTTGCCGGGACTGTCTGGAGCGGGGTTCGAAACCCTACCCTGATCTGGCCCAGCGGCGGGGATCCTACCGCTATGACAAAGGCCCAATCCGATTAACAACGTGAAATGGCAGCATAGGGCTCCAGTCACGGGGAGGGAAAAGGCACAGGAAACATATGGGTGTCACCTTTTGTGCGGAGTGGGCCTTTTGCGTAGCAGTAAGCATCCCCGCCGCTGGGCCAGAAGGAGTAGGGTTTTGAACCCCACTCCAGACAGTCCCGGCAAGTGGAGTCGGAGTTCCAACTTTAAATTCTGGGTGGACATCCAGCGGGATACTTGCGTCCGTGGGTGTTGGTGGCCCCCCCACCTCAGATGGGTTGTGGGAGCCCGTAAAACCCTCCCGCCATAGGACTAACCACCCTAATGGCTGGTTCAAAGATGGTTACAGTCACGGAATGAGCGTTAATCACGGCCATAAATCCTTCCACCACTTCATACAGTTCCCCAAAGGGAACAGTGTGAGGATACGTACGATGATGACCTCTTGCGCAATGCACCTCCTTGGACCCTCAGTCGCAGATGCGAGGGGGCAAGTCGTGCAATTGTTAAATTTTTCATTTTAATGACATGTAAAATGTTGGCCCAGTAATTCCCTTCCAACTGCGTGAGTACGGTCGGGGTACTTACGCATCTGGCCGGATGAAATGCCGGTTTTCAGCATGCACAGTGCTTTTGGGGAAAACCGGCATTTCCTGCCCTCTGAACGAAGGGGTTCAGAGGCAGAACGCGTGCGACTGCACAGGCAGCGCGTGCGCAGTATAATTCGCCGCTTTCATTAATGCTTTCAGTGAGGTCCAGTCATTACAACTTACACATGAAAAAAGCATGGGTACAGTTGCTCCAGAGGCTGCGGAGGAAGATATTTCTTATCGTGGAGCTTCTGAAAGTATGTATGTCTGTATATATTCCTTTGCGTGTTATGTATATATTCCTTTACTTATGTGTATGAATGTATTATTTAATTATGACTTTCAGAGAAAGTAACTTATTGGAAAATCATAATTAAAAACATACATTCATACACATTAGTAAAGGAATATAAAACATACATACATATACGTAAAGGAATATATGTGGACATACATACATAACTCATTCTCACATTCCATTCACACAGCCACAATTGCTCCTTCTACCTACCGTTCTGAAAACCCTTTAAAAAAAAAAAAATTTTAACTTTAAAACTTACTTAAAATTTCTTAAAATAACTTCCCTCCCTTTCCCAAACAAAAATATTGCATTTCAGAAGCTCCACGATGAAATGTTTCTTCCTCCGCAGCCAATGAACCACTTTACACTTGCTTTTTTCAAGTGTAACTTCTGAGGACTTACCCTCACGGATTTCATGAATGAAATCTACGAAGTTCACTGCGCAAGCGCTGCCTGTGCAGTCGCACGCGCTCGAGGTCTGGAAATGCCGGCGTTCCCCGCATGCGCTGTTCATGCTGAACGCCAGCATTTCCAACGGCCAGATGCGTGAGTACCCCGAGCGCACTCATGCCTTTGGCCGCGAATTTCTGGCCCATTGTTTCGAAGCTTCTTCTACCTCCATTTGCAAGTACGCCTGGGCTAGATCAATTTTGGTGAAGCGTTTACCTCCAGATAGTGAGGCGAAAATATCCTCAATTCGTGGAAGCGGATATTGTACCGTGTGAAGGACTGGGTTCACTGTCACCTTAAAATCCCCACAGATGCGGACCTTCTTTGGTTCCCCAGGCGTATTACTCAACGACCTCTTCATTACAGGAACGATGGGTGTAGCCCACTCGCTCCAGTCCACTTTGGACAGTACTCCTGAACGTTCCAACCATTCCAGCTCTGCTTTGACAGCTGGTCTGATCGCATAAGGCACTGGTCTGGCCTTAAGAAACTTTGGGCTTGCATTTTCCTCTATTTTAATCATTGCTGTTATGCCTTTTAGTGTTCCTAGTCCCTCCTGGAACACTTCTTTTGCATCAGTTAGCATTTTTGACAGTCGTCCAGGTCTGACGTCGTCATCCTTTTTGGCCTCAACCTTCAGTGCCTGTATGGAATGCCAATCTAATTGTATCTTCCGGATCCATTCATGTCCTAGCAGTGGTGGTTCTCCATCTGGCAATACATATATATCCATTTTAGGTATTTCCTGGCCTTTATATGTCACTTTCACCCTTATTTTTCCTTTGGGGTAGACTTTTTGCCCCGTATACGTCTTCAAGACAATCTCTGTAGCTTTCAAGGGTATATGTGAAAATAGCCGCTTGTAGTCCCTTTGGTTTATGACTGTTAGGGCTGATCCTGTGTCCAATTCCATTTTCACTTGGACTCCGTCTATCTTGAGTGTAACCCAGATAGTCTGGTGATCCTCCATTTTGGTTACCTTATGTAGTTTCAGACAACCCAGCTCCTTGCTTCTGGAGTCTGTGTCACTTTTCTGTTCTTCTGAACCACTGTCCATCACCTGGTGTACCTTTTTGTACTTCTCCTGTGGAGATTTCTTACTGTTGGTTTTCTTCCCAGACCTGCAGACTCTTGCTATGTGTCCTGCTTTTCCACACTGTCTGCACACTTGGTCCTTGAACCAACAATCCTTCTGGTCATGTGTTGTTCTGCCGCAGCGATAGCACTTCCCTGTTCCGTAGGACATTTCATTGGTGCCATATTCTTGCGGTCTCCGTTGTATCTCTGCAGCTCCCCTTGCGGCTGCTTCGTGTGATACTGCCATACTGAAAGCCTTGTCCAGCGTAAGATCCTTTTCTGATAGAAGCCGTTTCTGGGTTCCTTCACGTTGTAGCCCACACACAAACTTGTCCCTTAACGTATCTGCTAGTCCCGCTCCAAACTGGCAGTGTTTCGATAGCTTGCGCAGTTCCGTTAGGTACTCAGCATTGCTTTCGTCTTTGTGTTGGTTCCTTTTATGGAACTTAAATCGTTCTGCTATCAGCAGCGGTGTGGGGTTTAAATGGTCCTGTAGGATTTCTACTATGCTTTCGAAATTCTTGTTCACCGGCTTCTCTGGGGTTATTAGATTTCGCAGTAACCCATAAGTTTTTGCACCGATGGAATTTAACAAAACCAGTGCTTTACTAGCATCTGGCACTTCATTCGCCCTGCAGTACACCTCAATACGTTCCACATATGTCGCCCAATCTTCGACTTCATTGTCGAACGTAGAGATACTGCCACTCTTCGGCATCCCTGAGTGTGATTTAACTGTCAAAAATGGCACCTCCCGCGCTTCCCCTTCTTCTCCGCTGGCACAAAATGACGTCTCCTGCACTTTCCTTCCTTCCCGCGCTCGCTCTTCTTCTCCGCTGCGGCTTCTAAAAATGGCGCCTCCCGCGCTCTTCCTTCTTCTCCGCGGCTCAATGGCGTCTCCCGTGCTCTCCCTTCTTCTCCCCGCGGACACTGTTCAGCCCTTGAGCCCTGGCTGTGCTCTGCGCGTTCTTTTTTTTTTTCTCAACGCCGCTCGGTCCTGAACCCGGCTGTTGCTTTACCCTCTCTCCGGTTTTTTTTTTTTTTCTCGACGCCGCTCGGTTTTCAACCCCCGGCTGTGCCCTGTGCGCTTCACCCTCTGTCTTACCCTGTCGACGCTGCTCGGCTTTCTCTCCGCCGTCGGTCGGCTCTCGCCACCGCTGTCCGGGAAGGGTCTGCGCTGGACCTGTCGTCAGTCTCTTGCTGATCGTCGTGGCTGGGGAACCAAGCCCGGCTCTCCACAGCCTCCCCTGCGATGTTCACTCTCTGCCGGATGACTGGGCGGTTGCTCGTGGTCGACGCCCGTGTTCCTGGCCTCGACTTTTTTTTTTGTTTTGTTACACCGCCCTCGAAGGGAAATGCAGAGTTGCAGGTAGATTCGAATCGACACTCGTCGCCACTGTTAGATCCGTGATTCTGAGAGTATGCTGTTTTTCAATAACCACACGGATGCTGTAACTTAACAATAAACAGGTATTTACTGGAGGAGGGTAGTCTCAAGACTGGGGGTACAGAGGCATGCGCAAGGCTTATATACAGGTGTGGTCACTGCCGGTACTACAGTATACAGGAGCTGTAAAAGTAGTTCTGTCTTAAAGGCACATACACTACACCGGCCGCATGAAAAGCCGCCCGACGGCGGCTAGAAAATCGGGGCCAATGGCTTTGGTTTTCCCAATATTTAATTGTAGAAAATTTCTGCTCATCCAGTACTGGATGTCGGACAAGCAGTCTGACAAATTAGAGACCGTGGAGGGGTCGAGAGAAGTGGTGGTGCGGTAGAGCTGGGTGTCGTCAGCGTATATGTAGAACTGACTGTACCACAGGAAGTAACTCACTGTGATTTAGTAAGTGACCCAGGTAGCACACAGTTAATGGATGTACCGGCTCCCCTGGGTAACAGTGGCCATTACATGATTACATGTGTCGTAAAATGGGATAAACCAACACTGCAAACCAATTCTCAGGAATACAACTTTGAAAGGCCCAACCTTAAGGGAATAAAGCAAGAGCTTAAACAGGAAGACTGCGTGGTCGTATTCAAGGAAATCTCAGCTGGGGACAAATTAAATTGTTTTATGGATATACTACTCGACATGCAGCATGAAGACAGACAAGAACAGATTTACCAAATGTGACCCTAAATGGATTAACAAGAGAATCCACTGTGAAATAAGAGAGAAAAGCAACATTTACCAAGGCTGTGAGATACACTGTGAAAAATAAAGAAACCACCAGCAAAATATACAGAAGTCAGTGAGATGGGGCCAAATGAGCTGTGGAAACCAACACAATAGTGAGAGATTCTTCCCGTATTCTAACAGCAATAGGGTTATCAAAGCGGAATCAACATTCCTTAAAGATACAAATTTTAAGTGGTTAACTTGGAACTTATTTGCTGTTTGTAAGATCTTGCTGTGTGCAAATTTACCAACAAAACAGCTATCATTACACTTGAAGGAACGAACCTTTGACTTACAGGTAGGATTCCCACCTGTGAGTCAGAAGGTGCAGGGTTTGAATCCCACTCCAAACAGACCCAGAGATTGAGTGCAGAGTTCAACCTCTCTACCTGGAGCCCATTCTAACAAACATTGTAAACGGTTCCATGTCCTCTGGTACTGTCCCACTCCCTTTTAAATCAGGATCGGTGCTAGGGAGATGTACTGAGTGGAGTGCCCCAGGGATCGGTGCTGGGTGATGTACTGAGTGGAGTGCCCCAGGGATCGGTGCTGGGTGATGTACTGAGTGGAGTGCCCCAGGGATCGGTGCTGGGTGATGTACTGAGTGGAGTGCCCCAGAGATCGGTGCTGGGTGATGTACTGAGTGGGGTGTCCCAGGGATCGGTGCTGGGTGATGTACTGAGTGGAGTGTCCCAGGGATCGGTGCTGGGTGATGTACTGAGTGGGGTGTCCCAGGGATCGGTGCTGGGTGATGTACTGAGTGGAGTGCCCCGGGGATCGGTGCTGGGTGATGTACTGAGTGGAGTGCCCCAGGGATCGGTGCTGGGTGATGGACTGAGTGGAGTGCCCCAGAGATCGGTGCTGGGTGATGTACTGAGTGGAGTGCCCCAGGGTTCGGTGCTGGGTGATGTACTGAGTGGAGTGCCCCAGAGATCGGTGCTGGGTGATGGACTGAGTGGAGTGCCCCAGAGATCGGTGCTGGGTGATGTACTGAGTGGAGTGCCCCAGGGTTCGGTGCTGGGTGATGTACTGAGTGGAGTGTCCCAGGGATCGGTGCTGGGTGATGTACTGAGTGGAGTGTCCCAGGGATCGGTGCTGGGTGATGTACTGAGTGGAGTGTCCCAGGGATCGGTGCTGGGTGATGTACTGAGTGGAGTGTCCCAGGGTTCGGTGCTGGGTGATGTACTGAGTGGAGTGCCCCAGGGTTCGGTGCTGGGTGATGTACTGAGTGGAGTGTCCCAGGGATCGGTGCTGGGTGATGTACTGAGTGGAGTGCCCCAGGGATCGGTGCTGGGTGATGTACTGAGTGGAGTGCCCCAGGGATCGGTGCTGGGTGATGTACTGAGTGGGGTGTCCCAGGGATCGGTGCTGGGTGATGTACTGAGTGGAGTGCCCCAGGGATCGGTGCTGGGTGATGTACTGAGTGGAGTGCCCCAGGGATCGGTGCTGGGTGATGTACTGAGTGGAGTGCCCCAGGGATCGGTGCTGGGTGATGTACTGAGTGGAGTGTCCCAGGGATCGGTGCTGGGTGATGTACTGAGTGGAGTGCCCCAGGGATCGGTGCTGGGTGATGTACTGAGTGGAGTGTCCCAGGGATCGGTGCTGGGTGATGTACTGAGTGGAGTGCCCCAGGGATCGGTGCTGGGTGATGTACTGAGTGGAGTGCCCCAGGGTTCGGTGCTGGGTGATGTACTGAGTGGAGTGCCCCAGGGATCGGTGCTGGGTGATGTACTGAGTGGAGTGCCCCAGAGATCGGTGCTGGGTGATGTACTGAGTGGGGTGTCCCAGAGATCGGTGCTGGGTGATGTACTGAGTGGAGTGCCCCAGAGATCGGTGCTGGGTGATGTACTGAGTGGAGTGCCCCAGGGTTCGGTGCTGGGTGATGTACTGAGTGGGGTGTCCCAGGGTTCGGTGCTGGGTGATGTACTGA
Organism: Somniosus microcephalus; assembly: GCF_052327205.1. Classification (NCBI taxonomy): domain Eukaryota; kingdom Metazoa; phylum Chordata; class Chondrichthyes; order Squaliformes; family Somniosidae; genus Somniosus; species Somniosus microcephalus. Next base: position 57,754,546 of record NC_140990.1, on the reverse strand, counting down.
GTGGAGTGCCCCAGGGTTCGGTGCTGGGTGATGTACTGAGTGGAGTGCCCCAGGGTTCAGTGCTGGGTGATGTACTGAGTGGAGTGCCCCAGGGTTCGGTGCTGGGTGATGTACTGAGTGGAGTGTCCCAGGGTTCGGTGCTGGGTGATGTACTGAGTGGAGTGCCCCAGGGTTCGGTGCTGGGTGATGTACTGAGTGGAGTGCCCCAGAGATCGGTGCTGGGTGATGTACTGAGTGGAGTGCCCCAGAGATCGGTGCTGGGTGATGTACTGAGTGGAGTGCCCCAGGGTTCGGTGCTGGGTGATGTACTGAGTGGAGTGCCCCAGGGTTCGGTGCTGGGTGATGTACTGAGTGGAGTGCCCCAGGGATCGGTGCTGGGTGATGTACTGAGTGGAGTGCCCCAGGGTTCGGTGCTGGGTGATGTACTGAGTGGAGTGCCCCAGGGTTCGGTGCTGGGTGATGTACTGAGTGGAGTGCCCCAGGGTTCGGTGCTGGGTGATGTACTGAGTGGAGTGCCCCAGGGATCGGTGCTGGGTGATGTACTGAGTGGGGTGTCCCAGGGTTCGGTGCTGGGTGATGTACTGAGTGGGGTGTCCCAGGGTTCGGTGCTGGGTGATGTACTGAGTGGGGTGTCCCAGGGATCGGTGCTGGGGAGATGTACCATGTGGAATTACCCAGGGATCTGTGTTGGAAGATGTAATGTCAAGAAAGGAGGGAGAGAGAAAACAGGGAACTCTCGGCCAATTAGCCTAACATCAGTAGCAGGGAAAATGCTAGAATCTATTATTAAGGACGTGGTAACAGGACACTTGGAAAACCATAATATGATTCAGCAGAGTCAACATGGTTTTGAAAGGGAAATCGTGTTTGACAAATCTATTAGAGTTTTTTGAGGGTGTAACTGGCAGGGTAGATAAAGGGGAACCAGTGGATGTACTACATTTGGATTTTTTTTTGTTCGTTCCTGGGATGTGGGCGTCACTGGCAAGGCAGCATTTATTGCCCATCCCTACTTGCCCTTGAGAAGGTGGTGGTGAGCCGCCTTCTTGAACCGCTGCAGTCCGCGTGGTGAAGGTGCTCCCACAGTGCTGTTAGGGAGGGAATTCCAGGATTTTGACCCAGCAACTACGAAGGAACGGCGATATATTTCCAAGTCAGGATAGTGCGTGACTTGGAGGGGAACTTGGAGGTGATGGCGTTCCCATGCGCCTGCTGCCAAAGGCATTCGATAAGGTGCCACCTAAAAGGTTGCTACAGAAGATGAGGGCTGATGGGGTTGGGGGTAATATATTAGCACGGATTGAGGATTGGTCAAGGGACAGAAAACACAGAGTAGGAATTTAAACTGGTCATTTTCAAAATGGCAGAGTGTAACTAGTGGCGTGTCACAATGATCAGTGCTTGGGCCTCAGCTATTGACAAGCTATATCAATAACTTAGATGAAGGGATCAAGTGTAATATATCCAAATTTGCTGATGATACAAAGCTAAGTGGGAAAGTAAGCTGTGAGGAGGACACAAAGGGCTGGATTTTCTCAGCCCCGAGGAGGTGGGTATGGAGGCGGGACTGCCAGGAAAATTGCAGAATTTGGGGGAGGGTGGCAAACCTGCCCCCAACCCGCCTCCGTGCCCTCTTGCCAGGAGGCGGGAAGCCGTCCTGCCCTGGGTCCCTTCTCCTTGGAGGCGGGAAGGGATTAAAGCCTATGAACTGCCTGTTAACAAGTAGTTAACGGGCAGAAAATAGGATTATCCCCATTTTTCATCCTGAAGTGCGGGCTTTCCGACCGGGGGGAACCCCGCCGGGGTGTAGGAGGTGAGTAGGAGGTTTGCGGGGGTCGGAGGGGTCTGAAAGTGTGATGTAGAGGTGAGTGATGGGTGCAAGTGTGGAGTGGTAAGTATGTGAGGTGAGTGTAAAGTGTTAGAAAATGTTAACTTACCATTATTTCTCTCCACAGCCTTCAGCCGCTGTGGAGCCGTAGTCCCTGACATCTCCATTGTAGAGATCACAGACTGGCTGTTGGATCCTCTGATCCAACAGTCATCTGATTTCTACAAAATAGAAAGGTTTGAATCGTCCTGAACACAAGGGCTCATCAAACTAAACAGAATGTCAGTGTTTGACATTTCTTCTTTCAAAAATTCTTGACAGATGACACGTCATAAGTTGACGTGCTCTGTCACTGACTTCCCCTAATTGGCCTGCTGGGCCCGCCGGGCGGGCTTAATAAGGTCAATCAGGGGAAAATCCCGCTGGTTGGCCAGAAGCTGATGGAGGCGGGACCTGAGACCCAGCAAGCAGCAGTCCTGCCTCCAACACGTCTCCATTCATAAAATCCAGCCCAAAGAGTCTGCAAAGGGATATAGACAGGTTAAGTCAGTGGGCAATAAGGTGGCAGATGGAGTATAGTGTGGGGAAATGTGAAATTATCCACTTTGGTACGAAGAATGGAAAAGCAGAATATTTTGTAAAAGGTGAGAGACTAGTAAATGTTGGTATTCAGAGGGATTTGGGTGACTTTGTACACAAATCACAGAAAGTTAACATAAGAACATAAAATCGTAAGAAATAGGAACAGGAATAGGCCATTTGGCCCTTTGAGCCTGCTCCACCATTCAATGAGATCGTGGCTGATCTTCTACCTCAACTCCACTTTAAAGGCTGCTTTAAATATCCGCGCTGAAAACGAGTCATTGGTGACGTCATCAGACCCGCTCCATTTAACTGGGCCAGGAAATGCGCATGACTCTTTTAATTTGTGCCATTGAGTTAAACACTCAGTGCAGGCACTGTTCAAATCCTTGGGATGCCGACCCGCTACGCGGCCCGCTTGCACCCAATCCGACTTCAAGGTAAAGATTCCGGCCAATGATGCTGAACAGCAATGGGAAACATTTAAAACGGTGTTCAACAGGGTGTAGAAAAAATATATTCTGCTAAAAAACAAGAACAAACTAAACACTAATGAGACATCATGGATAAGAACATAAGAAATAGGAGCAGGAGTCGGCCATTCGGCCCTTCGAGCCTGCTCTGCCATTCAATGAGATCATGGCTGATCTTCTACCTCAACTCCACTTTCCCGCCCTATCCCCATATCCCTTGATTCCCTTAATATTCAAAAATCTATCGATCTCTGTCTTGAATATACTAAACGACTGAGCCTCTACAACACTCTGGGGTAGAGAATTCCAAAGATTCACCACCCTCTGAGTGAAGAAATTTCTCCTCATCTCAGTCCTAAATGGTCGACCCCTTATTCTGAGACTGTGACCCCTGGTTCTAGACTCCTCAGCCAGGGGAAACATCCTCCCTGCATCTACCCTGTCAAGCCCTGTAAGAATTTTGTACATTTCAATGAGATCAACTCTCATTCTTCTAAACTCCAGAGAATATACATAGAAACATAGAAGATAGGAGCAGGAGTAGGCCATTTGGCCCCTCAAGCCTGCTCCGCCATTCAATGTGATCATGGCTGATCATCCAAATTCAGTACCCGGTCCCTGCTTTCTCCCCATTCCCCTTGATCCCTTTAGCCTTAAGAAATATATCCAACTACTTCTTGAATATATTTAATGTATTGGCCTCTACTGCCTTCTGTGGTAGAGAATTCCACAGGTTCACCACTCTCTGGGTGAAGAAACTCCTCCTCATTTCTGTCCTAAATGGCCGACCCCTTATCAGACTGTGACCCCTGGTTCTGGACTCCCCGACCATCGGGAACATCCTTCCTGCATCTAGTCTGTCCAGTCCTGTCAGAATTTTATAAGTTTCAATGAGATCCCCTCTCATTCTTCTAAACTCCAGCGAGTACAAGCCCAATCGACCCAATCTCTCCTCATACGTCATTCCTGCCATCCCAGGTATCAGCCTGGTGAATCTTCGCTGAACTCCTACCATGGCAAGAACATCCTTCCTCAGATAAGGCGACCAAAACTGCACACAATACTCAAGGTGCGGTCTCACCAAGGCCCTGTACAACTGCAGCAAGCCATCCTTGTTCCTGTACTCGAACCCTCTTGCTACGAAGGCCAACATACCATTTGCCTTCTTGACCGCCTGCTGCACCTGCATGCTTACCTTCAGCGACTGGTGTACAAGGACACCGAGGTCTCGTTGCACTTCCCCTTCTCCCAATCTATTGCCATTCAGATAATAACCTGCCTTCCTGTTTTTGCCACCAAAGTGGATAACCTCATATTTATCCACGTTATATTGCATCTGCCATGCTTTTGCCCAATCACCCAACCTGTCCAAATCATCCTGGAGTTTCTCGGCATCCTCCTCACAGCACACACGCCCACCCAGCTTTGTGTCGACTGCAAATTTGGAGATATTACATCTAGTTCCCTTGTCTAGATCATTAATATATATTGTGAATAGCTGGGGTCCAAGGACCGATCCCTGCGGTACCCCACTAGTCACTGCCTGCCACTCGGAAAAAGACCCATTTATTCCAACTCTTTACTTTCTGTCTGCCAACCAGTTCTCTATCCAAGTTAATACCTTGCCCCCAATTCCAATATAGGCCTAGTCTACTCAATCTCTCCTCATCGGACAATCCCCACATAGAGTCATAGAGTTATACAGCACAGAAAGAGGCCCTTCGGCCCATCGTGTCCGTGCTGGCCATCAAGCCCTGTCTATTCTAATCCCATTTTCCAGCATATGGACCGTAGCCTTGTATGCTATGGCATTTCAAGTGCTCATCTAAATGCTTCTTGAATGTTGCGAGGGTTCCTGCCTCTACCACCCTTTCAGGCAGTGAGTTCCAGATTCCAACCACCCTCTGGGTGAAAAAGTTTTTCCTCAAATCCCCTCTAAACCTCCTGCCTCTTACCTTGAAACTATGCCCCCTGGTTATTGACCCTTCTACTAAGGGGAAAAGTTCCTTTCTACCTACCCTATCTATGCCCCTCATAATTTTGTACACCTCAATCAGGTCCCCCCTCAGCCTTCTCTGCTCTAAGGAAAACAACCCCAGCCTGTCCAGTCTCTCTTCATAGCTGATCTACACGAACCGCTACATTGGTGACCCCACGACGTGAGTACGGGAGCTCATCAATTCCAACGCTACAATTGGTGAACCCGTATCCGTGAACGATTTTCACGGTAGCAACGCACAGCCTGACCCTCGTCTTCCCACAAGACGACCAACGCACAACCGACGAACAACCACGGAACAGCAACCGCCTAACACCGATTCCACCAAAAGCGACCCCGTCTTTGCGAACATCTTCGCAACGGAAGCGCAGCTTGGAAGTGAGCCCGTTTTTCACGAACAATTTCACAGAAGTAGAGCACGACCAACGGCAACCGTCGTCCACCAGCGCTACAATTGGTGGGTTTGTGAACGTCTTTCACAAACGAAGCATGCTATGGAAGCATCAGCCGTTCTGCTGTCGCTACCGCAATCCAGGAAGCCACGGTCTCCCCCGTGCTTATGAAGGAAGAAGCCATGTTCGCCGAGAACATCGATGCGGCACAGACCACGCACGTGCTCACGGTCTCCGTATTCGACTCTTCTACCGCCACACGGATCGTCCGCCTCTACGTCCAAAGCAACAGCAAGTATACATCTCTCCAAGCGCGGGGTACAGCATGTTCGGGCCCACAAGATCGGAGCGCGCCCCGCGGGGATACCATGAGGACTCACCCCTGCGAAACACGAGGACGCACTCCTTGCGCACGAGGACCCATCCCTCGCGAACCACAACGACCCATCCCTCATGCGAAACGACGACCCCTTCTCCGCCGACGACGCACCAGCCCTTCAGCCTGCTGGTTGTGTTACCGACTACACGATTCGGCGTGAAAAAGCGTGCCACCCTCCTGGCTGTTTTCTCCTAAAGCAAGAACTGTTACAAGTGTTGCCGCCCTCCAGGCAGAGTTAACCCCTCCTGAAAACAACAACAACCTGGACCATTGCCGCCCTTTCTCCAGTTTTCCCTTTAACAAACGCAAACGTCTACTGACGCTGCACACATCGAGGACGGGTCCAACGGGCATCCTGCGGCCGCAATCAGCCACGTGAAAGTTGCTGGCCTCACCGATCACTGATCAACGCAGCAACTCTTCACCCTCCGTTGTGTTATCGTCGTAGCACTATGGCACGCACCGTTCCGTGCGTTCCAGCCTCCCGAAGGTTTCGCTCACCTGTCGGCAATTTCACCGACCTCGCTTGTCAAGTCCTTCTGGATCGCTTGTTTGGCGTTCCTGCAGAGTTCGTCGGAACAAGGACTTGTTTCAACATCAATGGAGACATCGCCCGCATCCGCCCAACCTGCCCGTCACTCTGACAAGGCCTGCTGTTTCGCACGTCTCCACAGTCCTTCGCCTGACGGATACGTTTTATTCGCCACGACGCGCGTAAGGATCCGCTCACGAGCAGCATCTTCATACCTCGCCTACCAAGTTGAGACAGCATGACCGCCGTGACCACCAGTTCGTCATACCATCTCATCCTTGGACTTTCGTTAAAGCGAATTCTGCGGGGGCCTATGTGGCGGTACCACTGGTTGTACCTTACATAAAGATATACATAATTCCCTTTAACTTACCTTACTGTATGTATAATTTACTTGTTGGGGCCGTTGCCCCTTTAACTTACCTGTTGGGGCCATTGCCCCTTTAAGACGCGCCTTAGTGTGCTGATGTCACGTCACGTACGACGTGATGTACATGCGCCGGCACAGCCTGGCCTAGCGTCTTCGGCCTCAACGGCCAGCCGACAGGAGCGACGCGATCTTCCGCTCCTGCAGCAAGCACCGGCACAGCCCGGCCTCGCGATTTCGGCCTCAACGGCCAGCGACGCAACGACGCGCATCACGAGACGCCCTAAGCGCGGGAAACGCGAACAACGTGATGACGTCACAACACAAACGCGATGACGTCATCATGCTCCCCACAGGACTGCGAACTCAGTCCTTGTGGAGTCCCCGCTGGGACAAGACCTACACCACGGTGCTCCTACAGTCAGCCATCTTACCTGCCATCTTACCTGCTGTAATTAGTCTGTTCCTGTAAATAAACAACTTATTTATAGTTCGTCGAAGTCAAACTCTCTTATTTAGTGGCGATCGACACGAACCGCTACATTAACATGATAGAATTCTTCATTAAGATGGAAAGTTAAGTAGTCCAATCCGAAACTAGGGTCCTAAATCTAAACAAAGGAAACTACGAAGTTATGAGGAGGGAGTTGGCTGTGAGAGATTGGGCAGCTTCATTAAAAGGCATGACGGTGGATAGGCAATGGCTAACATTTATGGAACGAATGCATGAATTGCAACAGTTATACATTCCTTTCTGGCGCAAAAACACAAAAGGAAAAGCGGCCCAACCATGGCTAACAAAAGAAATTAAGGATATTATTAGATCCAAAGAGGAGTCATATAAAGTTGCCAGAAAAAGTAGCAAGCCTGATGTAGTGTATGTACCCGTCTACCTTTAAGGGAACTATTGAATGTAACCGTTCACCTTTAAGAGAACTACTTTAGGTGTGGCACTATTTGTTTGGCTTCTGTATACTGTAATACCGATAGTGACCACACCAGTATATAAGTGTTGTGGCAGGATTGCTGGGGCAGATTCGCCCGGACCCTTGAATAGTAAAGACCTGTTTGTTGGTTACTTCTGAAGTCTGTGTATTTATTAACTGCACAACCCACAGACTTTACAGTGGCGACGAGTCCGATCGTACCCTGCGGCAAGACTACCAAAGCAACGAAGAGCGTCGAAGAGAGGCAACCGCCCTCGTCGTGCTGCTGAAAGAAAACACGAGGCTGCAGCAGGAGAAAGGAGGAAGACTTTAGCAACAAAAGCTTCCAGCAACAACAGGCACTGACTACCCTTCTACCACGGTGCGGAGTGAGCCGATCAGCAGGAAACAAGGCGGCCGCGGAGACTGTGAGTAGGGGAAGGTGTAGAGAATATCCGGAGGATAAGGGCTGTGCACTCGACCACGGTCGAGGGGGACGGGAGCCGGTCAGAAAGTCGGGTCCAACGGCGTCGTGAGACAGTCGGACCTCGATCGGCGGGAAAAGCCGGGCAGCGACCGCAGCCACGAAGCGCTGAGACTGGGAGTAGGCGCGGGAAGAGAAACCCAGCCGCAGCCGGGGAGGGAAACACCGGTCTGCGAGAGGGCTGGGAGGCGAACAGGAACCGTGCGGGTGGGAGAGAGAGACAGAGCCGAGCAAGGGGAGAGAGACTGCGCGAGAGCCAGTCCAGCGGCTGAGCTGTCCTCCACCAACGGGGTAACCAGAGCCGGTAGAACCGAACGTGCGGGAGAGAGAGCGACAGAGCCGGGTATGGAGAGAGAGACTGCGCGAGAGCCAGTCCAGCGGCTGAACTGTCCTCCGTTAACGGGGTGTACCCAGCGCCGGTAGAGCCGTGCGGGCGGGAGGAAAAGACAGAGCCGAGTAAGGGGAGCTGTGCGAGAGCCAGCCCAGCGGCTGAACCTGTCTGCTGTGGGGGAAAGCGTACCCCTTCCACCAGGAAGAAACGCGGGAAGCCGCCATTAGGCGGAGGAGACGACAGAAGCGGGAAACCGCCATTGAAGGGGGCGGGGAGAGAAAGGAAGAGCGGGAAACCGCCATATTCGTGGGAAAACCGCCATCTTAGAAATAAACAAATAAATAAGAATACTTAAAGAAATACTGGTGCTGCTCCCAAGGGAAGAAAGATGCCTAAGCGAGGGAATATTAATGATTTTAATTCTGAGATAGAAGACTGGGCCACGTACGTGGAACGCATCGAGATCTATTGTGAAGCCAGCAAAATAGAGGAAGACGACAAGGCGATAACATTGTTAAACTCGATGGGCGCAAAGACATACGGGCTCTTGAAGGATTTACTAGCACCAGCTAAACCGGTGGATCAGTCTTTCGAAGAGATTGTGGTTGTTCTGAAGGACCACTTGAACCCCACACCGTTGATGTTGGCTGAACGATTCAAATTCTATGCAAGAACGCAACGGAAAGACGAAAACAACGCAGAATACTTGGTCGAACTGCGTAGGCTAGCGAAATACTGCCAGTTCAGAGGGAATCTGACAGAGGCACTGCGAGACAAGTTCGTAGGCAGATTGTCCAAGGAAGGGACGCAAAAGCGCCTACTAGAAGAGAACGACCTTACACTTGACAGGGCTGTCCTTATAGCCGCATCACACGAAGCCGCAGCGAAAGGAACGGTGGAAATGCAACTAAAGGCGGTGGCGCTCGGGGTGGACCAAATTACCTCGAGTACAACAAAATGCTATCGTTGTGGGAAGACAACACACGACCAGAATCAATGCTGGTTTAAGAACCAAGAATGTAGGAAATGTGGCAAACTGGGTCACATCGCTAAGGTATGCCGGTCAGGGAAGAAGACCAACAACCAAAGGAAGCCATCACAAGAAAAGTACAACAAGGTATACAAGGGGGCTGAGAAGAGTTCAGACGAACAGAATCCAGACTCAGATCCAAACGGCCAGGAGCTGGGTAGTCTGAGTATCCACCATGTGAGTAAGGAAGCTGACCTACAAACTATCTGGGTCATGCTAAAAATAGCTGGAGTCCAAGTGAAAATGGAGTTGGACACTGGATCAGCTGTATCAGTCATAAATCGAGGGGATTACCACCGGCTATTCTCACACATACCCTTAAGAGATACCAAGTTCGTATTGCAGACATACACGGGGCATAAAGTATACCCCATGGGAAAAATAAGAGTCAAGGTGAGAGATAGGGGTAAAGAACACCCAAGAATGAACTTGTATGTACTACATGAGGGAGGACCACCACTTCTAGGACGGGAGTGGATCAAGAAAATAGACATGGAATGGCACTACCTACAAGCAATGACGAGTGAGGACTCGGTGCAGACAAGCAGCTCAGACTCTGAGCCGGAAGACGATAAGTCCAGCCCACGTATGAAAAACAAGGTTAACATGAACTCACTGACTAAGGTTGGAAAAACGATGGCGTGCATAAAGACAGAGAATTCTGAGTCTGTTCAAGTCACAGACATATGCATTACGGAGGAACACCGAGCTCGAACTCAACGTTATTTCAAAGTACGACAACAATTCGAACAATTAAGTTACCGTCTCGTACAAGAGATGAAAACAATGAAAAAGTTCTATGACACCGAATGGGAGAGTCTGGAAAGACAACAGAACCTGCTGGCTCAAGCAGAGAGCGACCATAGAGCCATCGTGACCAATTACCGATCACACCTCCCTTATGATGTTCAGGAGTTAGAATATTTGCATGATCTAGAGATACAGCATAAAGGCAAACCACGCTACACTGAGGATTTTGTTCTGCAATTGGAGACGGAGCTAGTGCAGGCAAGGTTAAGAGAAGCTGAATCGCAGTGTGCACTTAAAGAGATGCAGAAAAAAATCTTGGACATGGAAAAGAGAAACGCTTCTTTACCTGATGTGAATAATGTGGCCATGTTGCAAGAGGAGCTTATCACTCAGTTAAATGAAAATAAAGGGAAAATGACTGAGATAGACTGCAAGAATAAAGAAGATTTGATGGCAGTGAGACTTCAAGAGGCAGATAGCATAGCAGCCTTGGCTGAACTCCAACAGGAAATTGCGAAAGAAGCAAATGAAGAGGAATCTTCAGGAAGCCGGGATTTTATTCCAGTTCTTCTCTACGACTCCTTACAAGCAGAGTGTGAGAAGTGGAAAGAACAGTATGAACAGGCCCAGGCTACAATTCTGGAGGGGATTAACTCGGCAACCTCCGAAAAGCTAGTTTCAGTAGAAGCATATGAACAACTAAAGGTTGAACATGAGCAAGAAGTCCAAAGGCTGCAGGAAATTCTTGATGAGCTCAAGGCCAAGACAGACTCATCGGTAGAAGTTCCATCCATAGATGAGAATTTAGCGGTGAAAGACATGGCAGAACATGAAAGACAAGATGTCCAAGAACTCATAAAAATATTGGAGGAAACCCAAGACAAATATGAGGCGGCAATGACCGAGGTTCAACGACTTGAAGAGCAGAGTCAACTGGGAATCCTTTCAGTGGAAGGGAAGGAAACTGTAAGAAACACAGAGACTGTAAGAATGGGCTCTGAACATGAGCTTGGGAGCATCAAGGCGCAACTTCTTCGAGCGCTTGAAACCAAAGTACAAGAGGAAAGGAAGGTGAAAGCATTGGAGGGAAAGGTGGATGAAATGGTGAAGACTCTGATCCACAGAGTCCCCGCGGAAGAGTTAACGGTCAGCCAACTCCTTCACATGCTGAGAGACAAGACTCCACAATGGGAACATGAGCTTCAATCTGCAAAGGGAAGGAATTCGGAGCTCCCAAAAGTTACAGAAATAACTGAGGTGGCAACACAGATTTTGTGTTACAGTTTACTCTATGAAGAGTTCGTTGAATCACATCAATGTGAACAGAAGAATGTTGAAACAGCTGCTTCAGTAGAAGGATTAAATAGCCTGATACCGCAATCCCCGGTGGAAGGGAAGGTATTGAACTCACAAATGAGGTCAGTAGTGAAGGAATGGCAGACAACCCAGGAAGAGCGGGATGAATATGAATGCATGAAGAAGTCTTTTCAAGAAAGATGTCTAGGGAAGGAACCACCGTCAGCTAACGTCCAGACGGGTGAGGAGGAAGAAGAAGGCTCTCTCGCTGGCCTAACTCAGGACGAACCCGAATATTACCATGACCTGTTGAGTGACACTGAATATTACGAGGATGTGGTCTGCCCAGCTTGTGATGAAAACTCCCAAAGTGCTGAAATCCGGAGGAAGCACTTAAGGTCTAAGGAACATAGAGAGTTGGTGGCGCTACAGCTGGCAGCCGAGAAAGGAGCTCCGAGAGTTTCAAAAAGGCAGAAAAGAAAAAGAAGAAGCAGAAGATAATAACTGTCTAAAATATTAGCACTTCTACCATCTCAGGCGGAACACTACGAAAGGAGCTAAATTAGTTGAAAAACTGGAAAATGTCAAGACAGCCAGTTGGTTGTAAAAGTCCGCACTGCTGGTTCAACAGGACGAAAGTTCAAGCTGTTACGTCAAGAAAAAGGCTATGGAGGAGTCACGCTAGCCAGGTGAACCGGCTACACCAAAGAAATGTTGTTCGGAACGAGTCAAGATCAGAGACTGAATCTATGAACTGTTTCCGCAGAGACTGAACCTGGGAACTGTTCCCACCGAGATTATATCTGTAAATTGTTTTATATGACATTGACTCCACCGAGATTATATCTGTAATTTGTTTATCGGAAGTTGAAGATATGTATGTTTAACGGAGACTCTGTGATGTAAGAAAAAGGAGACTTACCATCAAGTAACTTTAAAGTAAGCTTTAAGTAACTTATAAACACACTATATACACAAGAGAGGTCTTTACCATGCCTCTGGTAGAAGCCTCTTACAATACTGAACAGACCAGTATTTATACCAGTCCAACAGGAAGTGACATATGACAGGAAGTGAGGTATGTACACAGTTCATAGTTCATAGTTCACAGGAAGTGATGACATAACTTCCCGGAAGTTATCATTTTTATCACATTCTTCCCTCCTGCAGGATTAGGAGGCTGTGGTCTACCTTTTGGTCCGCAGCCGCCGAACAAGGAAGAGTCGCACCCGTTTGGATTCCCGTCGTAGAGGGTCGCTGGTCCGCTTACATGCGGTTGGCCATTGGTCAGAGTCTGTGTGGCCTGGATTGCCCTGTGAAGGGTCGGGGAGATCATGGCTTCGAGTACGAGCCCCAATAGGTTCAAAGTCGGACTGCCTCTGTTCAGAGGGAGGTGCAGAGCTGGTCTGTGGCGGATCAGTACTTTCATGCGCGGTACTGGGAGGGTCGCAACCTTGAGCACGGGGTTCTACCGGCACCAAGCTAGTTGGTGTCCGATCAGGATCCTGGAGAGGGGTACCCGATAGGTCCCAAGAGTTTCCTGGTGAAATGCCATCACCCGATGTCCCACTAGGTCCTGGTGGGCAGGGAGCCAGATCCCGTAATGATACGGTAGATTCTCGGCCGTCGGAATATCGTATGTTTGCATAGGTGGGGTTGGCATCGGTTAGTTCGACCTCGTCTACAAGAGGGTCATTTTTAGACGTCCGAACGTATCTTCGGAGTAATACAGGTCCAGGAGTAGTTAGCCATGACGGGAGTGATGTCCCATGAGATGAGCGACGCTGGAATCCAAAGAACTGCTCATGAGGTGTAGTATTTGTGGCTGTAGAAAGCAGGGACCGTATAGAGTGCAATGCATCCGGAAGCACTGTTTCCCATTGCTGGTCTGGTAGGCCCCGAGATCTTAAAGCGAGACGTACGGAATTCCAGATGATACCGTTATACCTCTCTACCTGCCCATTTCCGATGGGATGGTATGGTGTTGTTTTGCTTGTAGCAATTCCCCGTTCTGAGAGGTAGTCCTTGAGTTCCCTTGACATAAAGGATGGACCCCGATCTGAGTGAATATAAGCCGGCATGCCACAGAGAGAAAATACCTGCTCAAGGCAGCAGATTACTGTGGACGCCAGCATATTGGAGCAGGGGAAGGCAAACGGAAAACGTGAATATTCGTCGATCATGGTGAGCAAATATGTGTTCCGAGTTGAAGAGGGCACTGGGCCCTTAAAATCGATGCTAAGTCGTTGCATCGGTTGGGTTGCATGTATGAGTATACCATCTGAGGGGCGGAAGAACTGAGGTTTTAATTCCGCACAAAGCCGGCATTCTGAGCATATTTTCTTTACATCTCCAGTGGAAAAAGGGAGATTCCGTGATCGTACGAAATGTAGCATGCGCGTAACGCCAGGATGACACAAACCATTGTGGACATCCATGAGAGTGGAGGATGACATAGTGGAGCAGAATGCCCGTGTGAGGGTGTCCGGGGCCACATTCTCCTTGCCAGGCCGATAGAGAATGGTATAACCAAAAGAGGCCAGTTCCATCCTCCAAAGTTGTATTTTATTATTCTTAATTTTGGTTCGTTTTCGATTATCGAGCATGAAGGCGACTGATCGTTGGTCCGTGATCAATGTAAAGTGCTGGCGAGCTAGAAAATGGTTCCACTTCCGTACTGCCTCTATGATGGCTGTGGCTTCTTTCTCAACCGGAGGATAATGTAGCTCGGCACCTTGTAAGGCCCTGGACATAAATGCTACAGGACGACCTTCCTGATTCAGAGTAGCCGAGATCGCCACCTCCGAGGCATCACATTCAACCATGAAAGGGAGATTCTCATCAATGGAGTGAAGAGCCGCTTTCTCCAACTGTTTTTTGAGAAGGTTAAAGGCTGCAACAGCCGCTGTTCCCAGTGGAAATGATCTAGCATGCAGCAAGGGTTGGATTTTGTCCGAAAAATGAGGAATCCATTTAGCGTAGTATGCAAACAGACCGAGAGCCCGACGTAAAGAAGCCGGATTCTTAGGTGACGGGAGCTCTTGGAGCGGGCGAAGTCTTTCTGGGTCTGGCTTAATGATACCATTGCCTACGCAGTAGCCAAGGATGTTGATGGTCGGTTGCGACTCAACAGATTTGGATTCATTCAGGGTCAAATTACGGCGATGGAGGGCATCCCGAAATTTTTGGAGGTTGGAGTCATGTTCCTGTTGATCGTGACCTGCAATGGTAATGTTATCAAGATAGGGAAAAGTGTCCCTTAGGTTTTCCTGCTTAACCAGGCCATCCATTGCCCGTTGAAAGACAGCCACTCCATTAGTAACCCCGAATGGGAGGCGACGAAATTGGTACAGCCGCCCATTAGCCTCAAAGGCTGTGTACTGCTTATCTGAGACCTTCAAGGGTAACTGATGATAGGCACTTTTTAAAGCGTAAGTTGAGAACACTTTGTATTCGGCCAGTTTATTAACCATATCATCAATGCGTGGCAATGGGTAGGCGTCCAAGTCGGTATATTGATTGATGGTTTGCGAATAATCGATGCATAGTCGCTGTTTGTGAGGTTTTAGAGGGTTCTTGACAATGACGACTTGAGCCCGCCAGGGCGACGAACATGGTTCAATGATATCCTCTGCTAGAAGTCGAGAGATTTCAGCCGCAATAAAAGATTGGTCTTCCTGATTAAAGCGCCGCGATTTCGTTATTATCGGTTGGCATTGAGGCGGAATACTGGCAAATAATGAGGGTTCATCAAGTGAAGCTGCTGATAATGCACAAAATGGTAATTTAGACGGTATATTAGAAATAGTAAGTCCGGGTTTGGATCCACCAAACTCAATGGTGAGTTTCTTATGCTGTTTTTGGAAGTCCAGCCCTAAGAGGAGATCACTACATAAGTCCTTGAGCACCGAAAGTCGGGTGGAGGGATACATACGACCATGAAGTGTCATATCAACAACACAAAAGCCGGAGATTCTGGTATTAAGTGATGACTGGGCCATCGCAATTGCCTGGTCCGATGGGAAGACATGTAGTTTCAATTTCGCAACAATCTGTTCCTTAATGAAACTATCAGTACTTCCTGAGTCAATTAAGGCATCTAAGGTATGCCCTTTAATTGAAATTTTTGTGGCTGCATGAGACAGGTTCTGTGGGCAAGCAGCTGTAATTGGTGTCGTTGCACAGAGAGTGGCTAAAACTCTCGGTGTGCTTCTTCGGGAGAGAGCTCGAGAGGAAGCTTGATAGGTCCTAGCTGGAGCATCTTGATAGGCCCTAATTGGGGCAGTTCGGTAGGCCTTAGCTGGATTGGCCCTCGTAGAGGCCCTTGATAGGCAAACTTTAGCAAAGTGTCCTTTTTTCCCGCAATAACTGCAGATTGCATTGCGAGCAGGGCAGGTTTTCCTAGGGTGAAAAGCATCTCCACAAAAGAAGCATTCCTTCCTAGATTGCCAAGAGGCTGCTAAAGTGGGGTCGTCCTCCTCTTCTTCATCAGAATTATCAGAATTAGATTCCCCCATGATAGGGTTCACCTGAGACCGCTTGAATTGTCTGGTTGCAGCTACAGCAGCAGATCGAGATCTGGGCAGCTGATAGAGGTCTGCATTTCTCTTTGCCAAATCCAGTGAACAAGCTAGGTCAAAAGCTTTTTGTAGCTCAAGTGTTTTACTTTCTAGTAGACGCTGGCGTATAAATGGAGAGGCAATCCCGCAGATGAAAGCATCACGAATCATTTCTTGGCGGTACAGCTCAGCTGAGGCTGCCTGAAAGTTACAATCTACGCTGAGCCTGCGAAGTTCTTGCAGGAATTCGTCAATTGATTCCCCTGGCCCTTGTCGGGCTGTGGCCAGTAGATGTCTAGCATAGACCTCATTTGGGGTCTTCGCATACAGTTTCTTAAGTGCCCGAATCACCTCTTCGTAATTATCCCAGTCATCAACATATTCGAACACTTTTGGGGTCACATAATTGACAAGTATCTTCAATTTAGCAGGAGCATCCGCTTTACATTCATCCAGAAAATTCTCAAAAGTACGATACCAATGCTTCCATACCCTGCCAGCTGCTGGTGTATTCGGGTCCAAGTCCAGACGAATAGGTCTAAGGATTTTCTCCATGATGGGTGGTTCCCTGGATCCTTAACTTCCGAGTTTGTCTGAAGGTCTAGTATTTGTCAGTGTAAATACTAAGTTACTTAAATTGATGTAAGAAAAAGGAGACTTACCATCAAGTAACTTTAAAGTAAGCTTTAAGTAACTTATAAACACACTATATACACAAGAGAGGTCTTTACCATGCCTCTGGTAGAAGCCTCTTACAATACTGAACAGACCAGTATTTATACCAGTCCAACAGGAAGTGACATATGACAGGAAGTGAGGTATGTACACAGTTCATAGTTCATAGTTCACAGGAAGTGATGACATAACTTCCCGGAAGTTATCATTTTTATCACACTCTGTAAGTAATAAGCTAAAAAGGGAGGATTGTAGTGTATGTACCCGTCTACCTTTAAGGGAACTATTGAATGTAACCGTTCACCTTTAAGAGAACTACTTTAGGTGTGGCACTATTTGTTTGGCTTCTGTATACTGTAATACCGATAGTGACCACACCAGTATATAAGTGTTGTGGCAGGATTGCTGGGGCAGATTCGCCCGGACCCTCGAATAGTAAAGACCTGTTTGTTGGTTACTTCTGAAGTCTGTGTGTTTATTAACTGCACAACCCACAGACTTTACACCTGAGGATTGGGAGCAGTTTAGAGTTCAGCAAAAAAGGACCAAGAGATTGATTAAGAGGGGAAAAATAGAGTATGAGAGTAAACTTGCAAGGAACATAAAAGCGGACTGTAAAAGCTTCAACAAGTATGTACAAAGAAAAAGATTAGTGAAGACAAATGTAGGTCCCTTACAGTCAGAAACGGGAGAATTTATAATGGGGAACAAGGAAATGGCAGAGCAATTAAACAAATACTTTGGTTCTGTCTTCACGGAAGAGGACACAAATAACTTCCCAGAAATGCTAAGGAACCAAGGGTCTAGTGAGAAGGAGGAATTAAAGGAAATTTGAATTAGTAAAAAAATAATGCTAGAAAAATGAATGGGACTGAAAACCGATAAATCCCCAGAGTCTGATAATCTGCATCCCAGAGTACTAAAAGAGGTAGTCATGGAAATAATGGATGCATTGGTTGTCATCTTCCAAAATTGTACAGATTATGGAACAGTTCCTGCAGATTGGCAGGTGGCAAATGTAACCCTGCTATTTAAAAAATAAAGGAGAGAGAAATAGGGGAACTACAGAATGGTTAGCCTAACATCAGTAGTAGGGAAAATGCTAGAGTCTATTATAAAGGATGTGATAATAGGACACTTAGAAAATATCAATTGGATTAGACAAAGTCAACATGGATTTATGAAAGGGAAATCGTGTTTGACAAACCTACTGGAGTTTTTTGAGGATATAACTGGTAGAATAGATAAGGGAGAACGAGTGGATGTGGTGTATTTGGATTTTCAGAAGGCTTTCGATAAGGTCCCGCATAAGAGATTGGCGTGCAAAGTTAAAGCACATGGGATTGGGGGAAAGGTACTGACTTGGATAGAGAACTGGTTGGCAGACAGGAAGCAAAGAGTTGGAATAAACGGGTCTTTTTCAGGGTGGCAGGCAGTGACTAGTGGGGTACCGCAGGGATCGGTGCTAGGACCCCAGCTATTCACAATATATATTAATGATCTAGACGAGGGAACTAGATGTAATACCTCCAAGTTTGCAGACAACACAAAGCTGGGTGGGCGTGTGTGCTGTGAGGAGGATGCAGAGAAACTCCAGTACGATTTGGACAGGTTGGGTGATTGGGCAGATGCATGGCAGATGCAGTATAATGTGGATAAATTCGAGGTTATCCACTTTGGTGGCAAAAACAGGAAGACAGATTATTATCTGAACGGCAATAGATTGGGAAAAGTGGAAGTGCAACAAGACCTGGGTGACCTTGTGCACCAGTCGCTGAAGTTAAGCATGTAGGTGCAGCAGGCGGTTAAGAAGGCAAATGGTATGTTGGCCTTCATAGTGAGAGGATTCGAGTACAGGAGCAAGGATGTCTTGCTGCATTTGTACAGGGCCTTGGTGAGACCACACCTTGAGTATTATGTGCAGTTTTGGTCGCCTTATCTGAGGAAGGATGCTCTTGCCATGGAGGGAGTGCAGCGAAGATTCACCAGACTGATACCTGGGATGGCAGGAATGACGTATGAAGAGAGATTGGGTTGATTAGGCTTATATTCACTAGAGTTTAGAAGAATGAGAGGAGATCTCATTGAAACTTATAAAATTCTAACAGGACTAGACAGACTAGATGCAGGATGTTCCCGATGGCGGGGAGTCCAGAACCAGGGGTCACAGTCTAAAGATAAGGGGTGAGCCATTTAGGACTGAGATAAGGAGGAATTTCTTTACCCAGAGAGTGGTGAACCTGTGGAATTCTCTACCACAGAAGGCAGTTGAGGCCAATTCATTAAATATGTTGAAGAAGGAGTTAGATATATTTCTTAAGGCTAAAGGGATCAAGGGATATGGGGAGAAAGCAGGGACAGGGTACTGAATTTGGATGAGCAGCCATGATCTCATTAAATGGCAGAGCAGGCTCAAGGAGCCAAATGGCCTGCTCCTGCTCCTATCTTCTATGTTTCTATTTTCTATGACCAATTTGACTGAATTTTTCGAGGGGGTGACTAGGTGTGTGGATGAGGGTAGTACAGTTGATGTAGTCTACATGGACTTCAGTAAGGCATTTGACAAAGTCCCACATGGGAGACTGGTCAAGAAGGTAAGAGCCCATGGGATCCAGGGCAATTTGGCACATTGGATCCAAAATTGGCTTAGTGGCAGGAGGCAGAGGGTGATGGTCGAAGGTTCCTTTTGTGACTGGAAGCCTGTGTCCAGTGGTGTACCACAGGGATCGGTGCTGGGTCCTTTGCTGTTTGTAGTGTACATTAATGATTTAGATATGAATGTAGGATGTATGATCAGTAAGTTCGCAGATGACACGAAAATTGGTGGAGTGGTAAATAGCGAGGAGGGAAGCCTCATGCTACAGAACGATATAGACGGGATGGTTAGATGGGCAGAACAGTGGCAAATGGAATTTAACCCTGAAAAGTGTGAGGTGAGTGCGAGTCAGCAGAGAGTGCTGTGAGTTTGGGTAAGTGTGAGAGTTCTTTAATTGTTATTTCTCTTTAAATCATTCTTGATAAGATTACTTAAGCAGTTTAAGTAAAGGGGAAAAGTTAAATATTTGGGATTCTGTTGGTTTAAGAAGAGTAAAACAAGGTAACACTGCAGTAGGAGTAAATTGGCACAGCAGGCAGTGGAAACCAGTTCTCTAACCAATCAGCAGGGGTGACTCATTTGGCTGTAAACAAACAAACAGTATAAAAAGACCAGTGCTAGTGCGAGTCAGCAGAGAGTGCTGTGAGTTTGGGTAAGTGTGAGTTAGGGTAAGTGGGGTGTTAGGTGCTCTTTTCAAACTTTAACTCTGTGGGTTGTAGTTAATAAGGCCTTTCTGGTGCAGAGTGACTGTTGGTAAACCGTTTAACTGGTGTAATTAGAGGGATTGATTTAATTTAAATCCAATTAATTAAAGGGGATACTAGCATCTATAATCGGGCAGAGGGTGTCCATAACTAACAATAAAAAATTTAATTAATTACATAGAATGGAGCAGGTGATGTGTTACTGTTGCGAGATGTGGGAGCCAGTGGACCCCATTGAGGCTCACGGTGATTACATCTGTGACAAGTGTCTGCTGCTACAGGACCTCCAGCTCCGTGTTGATGAGCTGGAGTCTGAGCTTCAGACACTGTGACACATCAGGGAGGGGGAGAAGTACCTGGACTCTGTGTTTCAGGAGGTGGTCACACCTATGAAGTTAATTAATTCAGATGTAGCCCATGGTCAGGGACAGGACGGTGTGACTACGGGTGAGGCAGGTACGGGGATCCAGGAGGTAGTGTTGGAGGAGCCGCAGCCCTTGCTCTTGTCCAACAGGTTTGAGGTTCTTACTCCCTGTGGGGACAGGAGCAGGGACTGCGGGGAGGATGAGCAACCTGGCCACAGCACCGTAGAACAGGGGGCCATTCAAGAGGGGGGAGTAAATAGAAATGTTGTAGTGGTAGGGGATAGTATTATTAGGGGGATAGATAGAGTTCTCTGCAGCCGAGAGCGAGAGTCCCGAAGGCTGTGTTGCCTACCCGGTGCCAGGGTTAAGGACATCTCCTCTGGGCTGGAAAGAAACTTGCAGTGGGAGGGGGTGGATCCAGTTGTCGTGGTCCATGTTGGTACAAACGACGTAGATAGGACTAGGAAGCCGGTTCTGTTAAAGGAGTATGAGCAGCTAGGGGTCAAATTAAAAAACAGAACCTCAAGGGTAATAATCTCTGGATTATTACCTGAGCCACGAGCGAATTTGGCTAGGACAAATAAAATTAGAGAGTTAAATGCGTGGCTCAAAGACTGGTGTGGGAGAAATGGGTTTTGCTTCCTGGGACACTGGCACCAGTACTGGGGCAGGAGGGAGCTGTTCCATTGGGACGGGCTTCACTTGGCCAGTGCTGGGACTAGAGTCCTGGCGAATCATATAACTAGGGCTGTAGAGAGGGCTTTAAACTAACTAGTGGTGGGGAGGTTCCTAGAGAGCAAATAATAAAAATGACAACAGAGAAGGTCATAGACTTAGATAGCAGTGGGGAAATTAAAAACCAGAGCATGTCAGGAAGGGGCAGAAGGTATGGAGTAAAAGGTAAAGTAATAAAAAGGGCAAAAGCAGGAACTAAGTGTCACAAAATATATTTGAAAGTTCTCTATCTGAATGCACGTAGCATTCGTAACAAAATAGACGAGCTAATGGCACAAATAACTACATATGGGTATGATCTTGTGGCCATTACAGAAACATGGCTGCAGGGTGACAATGCCTGGGAATTAAACATACCAGGTTATTTAACGATCAGGAAGGACAGGCAGGAAGGAAGGGGAGGTGGGGTGGCTATGTTAATAAAGGAAGGAATCACTGTAATACAGAGAAATGATATTGGGTCAAAAGATCAGGATAATGAAACAGTTTGGGTGGAGATAAGGAATAATAAGGGGAAAAAAACACTAGTGGGCGTAGTCTATAGGCCTCCGAACAGTTGCAACTCTGTTGGACGGAGTATCAATCAGGAAATAGTTGAGGCTTGTAATAAGGGAACATCTATAATTATGGGGGATTTTAACTATCATATTAATTGGACAAATCAAATTGGGCAGGGCTGCCTTGAGGATGAGTTCATTGAGTGTATTAGGGATGGGTTTCTTGAGCAGTATGTAACTGAACCGACCAGGGGGCATGCAACCTTAGATCTGGTCCTGTGTAACGAGACAGGATTAATTAAAAATGTCCTAGTAAAGGATCCCCTTGGAATGAGTGACCATAACATGGTTGAATTCCATATTCAATTAGAGGGTGAGAAGGTTGGATCTCAAACAAGCGTGCTAAGCTTGAATAAAGGAGACTATGAAGGTATGAGAGTGGAATTGAGTAGAGTGGATTGGGAAAATAGATTAAAGGGTAAGACGATACATGATCAGTGGTGTACATTTAAGGAGTTATTTTACAACTTCCAAAAAATATATATTCCACTGAGAAGAAAAGGGTGTAAAAGAAAAGACAGCCATCCGTGGCTAAGTAAAGAAATTAAGGATAGTATTCGACTAAAAACAAGGGCATATAAGGTAGCCAAATCTAGTGGGAGGATAGAGGATTGGGAAAACTTTAAAAGACAGCAAAAAATAACAAAAAGATTGATTAAGAAAGGGAAGATAGATTATGAAAGTAAATTAGCAAAAAATATAAAAACAGATAGTAAGAGTTCTTATAGTTATATAAAAAGAAAAAGGGTGGCTAAAGTAAATGTTGGTCCCTTAGAGGATGAGACCAGGAAATTAATGGTGGGAAATATGGAGATGGCAAAAACACTGAATGAATATTTTGTATCAGTCTTTACAGTAGAGGACACTAAGAATATCCCAACACTGGACAAACAGGGGGCTAAAGGGGGGGAGGAGCTAAACACGATCAAAATCACGAAGGAAGTGGTACTTGGTAAAATAATGGGACTCAAGGCGGATAAATCACCTGGACCTGATGGCTTACATCCTAGGGTCTTGAGGGAAGTGGCGGTAGGGATTGTGGATGCATTGGTAATAATTTTCCAAAACTCCCTGGACTCAGCAAAGGTCCCGGCAGACTGGAAAACTGCTAATGTAACACCCTTATTTAAAAAGGGCAGTAGACAGAAGGCTGGAAACTATAGACCGCTTAGCCTAACATCTGTGGTAGGTAAAATTTTGGAGTCCATTATTAAGGAGACAGTAACAGGACATTTGGATAAATATAATTTAATAGGACAAAGTCAGCATGGTTTTATGAAGGGGAAGTCATGTTTGACAAATTTGCTGGAGTTCTTTGAGGAAGTAACATATAGGGTGGATAAAGGGGAACCAGTGGACATAGTGTATTTAGACTTCCAAAAGGCATTTGACAAGGTGCCACACAAAAGATTATTGCTTAAGATAAAAAATCACGGGATTGGGGGTAATATTCTGGCATGGATACAGGATTGGCTATCTAACAGAAGGCAGAGAGTTGGGATAAATGGTTCATTCTCAGACTGGCAATCAGTAACTAGTGGTGTTCCGCAGGGGTCAGTGCTGGGTCCCCAACTCTTTACAATCTATATTAACGATTTGGAGGAGGGGACCGAGTGTAACATATCAAAGTTTGCAGATGATACTAAGATGGGAGGGAAAGTAGTGAGTGAGGAGGACATAAAAAACCTGCAATGGGACATAGACAGGCTAAGTAAGTGGGCAGAGATTTGGCAGATGGAATACAATACTGGAAAGTGTGAGGGTTTGCACTTTGGCAGGAAAAATCGTAGAGCAAGTTATTATCTTAATGGCAAGAAACTGGAAAGTACTGAAGTACAAAGGGATCTGGGGGTCCTGGTGCACGAAACTCAAAAGGTTAGTATGCAGGTGCAGCAAGTGATTAAGAAGGCCAATGGAATGTTGGCTTTCATTGCTAGGGGGATAGAATATAAAAATAGGGAGGTATTGCTTCAGTTGTACAAGGTATTGGTGAGACCGCACCTGGAATACTGCGTACAGTTTTGGTGTCCATACTTAAGAAAGGACATACTTGCTCTCGAGTCAGTACAAAGAAGGTTCACTCGGTTAATCCTGGGGATGAGGGGATGGACATATGAGGAGAGGTTGAGTAGATTGGGACTCTACTCATTGGAGTTCAGAAGAATGAGAGGCGATCTTATTGAAACATATAAGATTGTGAAGGGGTTGGATCGGGTGGATGCGGGGAGGATGTTCCCGATGATGGGTGAAACTAGAACTAGAGGGCATAGTCTTAGAATAAGGGGCTGCTCTTTCAAAACTGAGATGAGGAGGAACTACTTCACTCAGAGGGTGGTAGGTCCATGGAATATGCTGCCCCAAAAAGCTGTAGAAGCTACATCATTACATAAATTTAAAACAGAAATAGACAGTTTCCTAGAAGTAAAGGGAATTAAGGGTTACGGGGAGCGGGCAGGAATTTGGACATGAGTCTAGGTTCGGATTGGTCATGGCCCTGTGGGTAGCGGAGCGGGCCCAGGGGCTGTGTAGCCTGATCCTGCTCCTATTTCGTGTGTCTAATTCTGTTAGATTCAGGAGATGGTTCTGTGATAGTAGATTGGCGGTTAGGATCAGATCAGCCATGATCTTATTGAATGGCGGAGCAGGCTCGAGGAGCCGATTGGCCTACTCCTGCTCCTATTTCTTATGTTCTTATGTTCTTATAAGGGAGAACCAGTGGATGTGGTGTATTTGGACTTTCAGAAAGCTTTCGATAAGGTCCCGCATAAGAGATTAGCGTGTAAAATTAAGGCACATGGGATTGGGGGCAAGGTATTGACTTGGATAGAGAACTGGTTGGCAGACAGAAAGCAAAGAGTTGGAATAAACGGGTCTTTTTCCGAGTGGCAGGCAGTGACTAGTGGGGTACCGTAGGGATCGGTCCTTGGACCCCAGCTATTCACAATATATGTTAATGATCTAGACAAGGGAACTAGATGTAATATCTCCAAATTTGCAGACGACACAAAGCTGGGTGGGCGTGTGTGCTGTGAGGAGGATGCCGAGAAACTCCAGGATCATTTGGACAGATTGGATGATTGGGCAGAAGCATGGCAGATGCAATATAATGTGGATAAATGTGAGGTTATCCACTTCGGTGGCAAAAACAGGAAGGCAGATTATTATCTGAATGGCAATGGATTGGGAGAAGGGGAAGTGCAACAAGACCTGGGTGTCCTTGTGCACCAGTCGCTGAAGGTAAGCATGCAGGTGCAGCAGGCGGTTAAGAGGGCAAATGGTATGTTGGCCTTCGTAGCGAGAGGGTTTGAGTACAGGAACAAGGATGTCTTGCTGCAGTTGTACAGGGCCTTGGTGAGACCACATCTTGAGTATTGTGTGCAATTTTGGTCGCCTTATCTGAGGAAGGATGTTCTTGCCATGGAAGGAGTTCAGCGAAGATTCACCAGGCTGATACCTGGGATGGCAGGAAAGACGTACGAGGAGAGATTGGGTCGATTGGACTTATACTCGCTGGAGTTTCGAAGAATGAGAGGGGATCTCATTGAAACTTATAAAATTCTGAAAGGACTGGACAGAGTAGATGCAGGAAGGATGTTCCCGATGGTCGTGGAGTCTAGAACCAGGGGTCACAGTCTAAGGATAAGGGATAAGCCATTTAGGACAGAAATGAGGAGGAACTTCTTCACCCAGAGAGTGGTGAACCTGTGGAATTCTCTACCACAGAAGGCAGTAGAGGCCAATTCATTAAATAAATTCAAGAAGGAGTTGGATATTGATGGGCCTTCAATAACCACAAAACTAGAAGTTATAGACTTAAACAAGTTGGCTTTTAATCACTAAGATCAGAGCTAACATCTCAACACGCTGACTGGTTCACAGGAATGAGTCATACAGATCCTGGGATCTTTATGTAAGAGAAGTCAGGGGCGGAGCCAAGAGCCAAGACCTGGAACCTCCCAGGTTAGTCGGGAAAGAGGAAGTGAAACTATGCACAGTGGGGGAGGGTAATATACATGAGTGCAAAACGAATACAGGATCAAGACAAACAGATTTCATTACATTCACCCCTTCTATAGAT
Source organism: Somniosus microcephalus (assembly GCF_052327205.1). Taxonomy (NCBI): domain Eukaryota; kingdom Metazoa; phylum Chordata; class Chondrichthyes; order Squaliformes; family Somniosidae; genus Somniosus; species Somniosus microcephalus. The sequence continues at coordinate 57,728,908 of NC_140990.1, read as the reverse complement.
TTAGTCCATCGGGGTGATGTTTCTTAAAAGTTGGTACAAGCGAGTCTGTCAGGAGGTTTTGCAGTTCTGAGTGATCGGCACAAAGCCGGTTGGGGTGCCTCTAGGGGAGTGGATTCTGGTTCCTCCGCTGTCCGGGCCTCTGCAGTGTCTTCCAGGTTATCTGCAGTGTCCTCCAGGTTAAAGTTGGGTATTGATACCTCTGGGCGCCCTGTCTCTTTGTAGTGTAGGTCTTCATCGGGTAGTCTCCCATCGTTTTCTCCGCTCCCCGAGGGAGCGAGGTCTTTTATGGAAACAGTGTCCTCTCGCCCGTCAGAGTATTCGATATAGGCGTACTGAGGGTTTGCATGGAGGAGCTGTACCTTTTCCATAAGGGGGTCCGTTTTATGGCCTCTCACGTGCTTCCGCAATAGTACTGTCCCCGGAGACGTCAGCCATGCGGGTAGAGATATGCCCGAGGTGGATTTCCGGGGGAAAACAAACATCTTTTCTTGAGGGGTAGCGTTAGTGGCAGTACATAACAGAGACCTTATGGAGTGGAGCACGTCTGGGAGGACTTCCTGCCAGCGGGAGGTCGGAAGGCCTTTTGACTTTAAGGCTAACGTGACAGCCTTCCAAACAGTAGCATTCTCCCTTTCCACTTGCCCATTACCCCGGGGGTTGTAGCTAGTGGTTCTGCTAGTGGCTATCCCCTTCGAGAGCAAGAACTGGCGCAGCTCGTCACTCATGAATGATGTCCCCCTATCGCTGTGTATGTAGTTCGGCATGCCAAACATGCAGAATAGATTACAGAGACACTTGATGACCGTGGCACTGGTCATGTCTGGGCAGGGAATGGCGAAGGGGAAGCGGGAATATTCATCAATTATATTGAGGAAGTATACGTTACGGTCGACAGAGGGAAGGGGTCCCTTGAAGTCCAGACTTAGGCGCTTGAATGGCCGTGTGGCTTTGATAAGGTGTGCACGGTCAGGCATGTAGAAACGAGGCTTGCATTCCGCACAGGTGCGGCAGGCTCTGGTCATTGCCCTGACCTCCTTGATGGAGTGGGGCAGATTGCGGGACTTTATAAAATGGTATCGTTGGGTGACCCCTGGGTGACAGAGGTCGTTGTGGAGACCCTGTAATTTGTCCGTATGAATGCTGGCACACATTCCCCGCGATAGGGCGTCTGGGGGTTCATTAAGGGCTCCCGGCCTGTACATAATGTCATAGTCGAACGTGGATAGTTCGATCCTCCACCTGAGTATTTTGTCATTCTTGATTTTCCCCCTTTGTTTGTTATTAAACATGAAAGCCACCGACCGCTGGTCGGTGAGCAGGGTGAAACGTTTGCCAGCTAGGTAGTGTCTCCAGTGCCGCACTGCCTCCACTATAGCCTGTGCCTCCTTCTCGACAGAAGAGTGCCTGATTTCAGGTCCCTGAAGGGTTCGGGAGAAGAAGGCCACAGGTCTCCCAGCCTGATTGAGGGTCGCAGCTAAGGCAACGTCTGACGCATCGCTTTCGACTTGAAAGGGAATGCATTCGTCCACTGCACACACTGCAGCCCTTTCAGGGGTCGGGCCTTATCAGAGTAATTGGGCACCCATTGGGCATAATACGAAAAAAATCCCAGGCACCTTTTTAAAGCTTTGGGATTGTGTGGCAGGGGCAGTTCCTTTAGGGGGCGTAATCGGTCAGGGTCCGGTCCAATTACCCCATCTTCCACCACACAGCCGAGGATGCAGAGACGGGTTGTGTTGAAGACACATTTGTCTTCGTTGTAGGTTAGATTCAGCTTTAGGGCAGTTTTTAAAAATCTCGCAAGATTTAGATCGTGGTCTTGCTGGTTGTGCCCGCAGATAGTGACATTGTCCAGATAGGGGTAGGTAGCTTGTAGTTTATTCTCATCAACCATGCGGTCCATCTCACGTTGGAAGACCGAGACCCCATTTGTTACTCCGAAGGGCACTCTGAGAAAATGGTAGAGGCGCCCGTTCGCCTCGAAGGCGGTGTATGGGCAGTCCTCCATTCTAATGGGGAGCTGGTGATACGCGGATTTGAGGTCGATAGTCGAGAAGACTCGGTATTGCGCAATCTGGTTGACCATTTCTGATATGCGGGGTAAAGGGTAGGCGTCCAGCTGGGTATAAATATTAACAGTCTGGCTGTAGTCAATTACCATCCGTTTCTTTTCGCTATTTTTAACTATGACTACTTGGGCACGCCACGGGCTGGTACTGCATTCAATAATGCCTTCCCGCAGGAGTCTGTCCACTTCCGCCTTGATAAAGTGTCTGTCTTCCAGACTGTACCGTCTACTTTTGGTCGCTATGGGCCTACAGTTCGGTGTGAGATTAGCGAATAAGGAGGGCGGGCTGATTTTTAAGGTTGATAGGCCACAGACTGTGAGTGGCGGCTGGGACCCGCCATATGCTAGCGTGACACTTTTGTGGTGGCACTGGAAGTCCAGGCCCAAGATTACATTAACACAGAGTTCTGGCATCACGAGGAGTTTAAAATCCTTGTAGTCCGTGCCTTTTACAGTCAGTGTTACCACACAGTAGCCCAAAATGTCCGAAGTGTGGGGCTTAGCAGCCATAGCAATTCTGCTCCGTGTAGGGGTTACCGTTAATGAGTGCCGCCATACCAGGCTAGGGTGGATAAAACTCTCGGTACTCCCACCGTCAATTAAACACTTCGTTAAATTCCCGTTTACCTGTATGTCCATCATGGATTTTGTCAACGGGTGTGGCCTGGATTGATCCACCGTGATCGAAGCCACTGTTGGGCCCTGGGCGGCCGTTGAGTCGGGAAAAGATGGCGGATCCCAAGATGGCGGCCCGCACGACACGCACGAGGCGGTGACGGAGTTGGAAATTGGATTCCCCCTGCAGACTTTGCTAAAATGCCCCTTTTTCTTACATTTGAAGCATGTAGCGTCCTTCGCTGGGCATCGTTGTCTGGGGTGCTTGGCCTGGCCGCAGAAGTAGCATTTCGGGCCTCGAGACATTGCCGCTGTAGTAGGACTCCTGGGTGAACTTCTGTGTGGGGACTCCGGTGGCGTAGAGCTGGTCTGAGACCTGGATGGGGAAGATGGCTGATTCCAAGATGGCGGCCCCCTCGGCGCGCACGAGGCGGTGAGGGCCGCATGGCCGGAAGAATAAGAGTCAGAGTTTTTCTGGGCCACGTCCAGCGATCGCGCAGTGGCCACTGCCTTTTTTAAGTCCAGGACCTCCTTCTCCAGCAGTCTCTGCCGGATATAATTCGATTTGAGTCCCGTGATGAAGGAATCGCGGACCAATTCGTCAGAGTACGCGTTGGCCATCACGGCCTTGCAGTTACAGTCCCGGACCAGGTCCTTTAGGCCCTGTAAGAAATCGTCCATTGATTCCTCTGGTCGCTGCCTGCGTGTAGCCAGCAGATGTCTGGCGTACACTTCGTTTACCGGCCTCTGGTATTGGGCCTTCAGGATAGTGATGGCCTCCGTGTAAGAGGTGGCGTCCCGGATGAACGAATAAATCCGATGACTTACGCGAGTAGTCAGTAGACTCAGTTTATCTACCTCGCTAGCGGATGAGGCCCCCGCGAAGAGTTCGAAGCATTTGAGCCAGTGTCCAAATTGATTTGATGCTTCAGCAGAATGTGGATCCAAGTCCAGACGCTCTGGTTTTAGGAGTCGATCCATCCTAGTATTCTTTCGTGATTAAAATTGATGGGCCTTCAATAACCACAAAACTAGAAGTTATAGACTTAAACAAGTTGGCTTTTAATCACTAAGATCAGAGCTAACATCTCAACACGCCGACTGGTTCACAGGAATGAGTCATACAGATCCTGGGATCTTTATGTAAGAGAAGTCAGGGGCGGAGCCAAGAGCCAAGACCTGGAACCTCCCAGGTTAGTCGGGAAAGAGGAAGTGAAACTATACACAGTGGGGGAGGGTAATATACATGAGTGCAAAACGAATACAGGATCAAGACAAACAGATTTCATTACAGATATATTGGTGTCCATACTTAAGAAAAGACATACTTGCTTTCGAGTCAGTACAAAGAAGGTTCACTCGGTTAATCCCGGGGATGAGGGGATGGACATATGAGGAGAGGTTGAGTAGATTGGGACTCTACTCATTGGAGTTCAGAAGAATGAGAGGCGATCTTATTGAAACATATAAGATTGTGAAGGGGTTGGATCGGGTGGATGCGGGGAGAATGTTCCCAATGATGGGTGAAACTAGAACTAGGGGGCATAGTCTTAGAATAAGGGGCTGCTCTTTCAAAACTGAGATGAGGAGGAACTACTTCACTCAGAGGGTGGTAGGTCCATGGAATATGCTGCCCCAAAAAGCTGTAGAAGCTACATCATTACATAAATTTAAAACAGAAATAGACAGTTTCTTAGAAGTAAAGGGAATTAAGGGTTACGGGGAGCGGGCAGGAATTTGGACATGAGTCTAGGTTCGGATCGGTCATGGCCTTGTGGGTAGCGGAGCGGGCCCAGGGGCCGTGTAGCCTGATTCTGCTCCTATTTCGTGTGTCTAATTCTGTTAGATTCAGGAGATGGTTCTGTGATAGTAGATTGGCGGTTAGGATCAGATCAGCCATGATCTTATTGAATGGCGGAGCAGGCTCGAGGGGCCGATTGGCCTACTCCTGCTCCTATTTCTTATGTTCTTATGTTCTTATGTTGGGAGGACTAACAAGGCAAGGGAATACACAATGACTGGTAGGATCCTAGGAAGGACAGAGGATCAGAGGGACCTTGGTGTGCATGTACATAGATCCCTGAAGGCAGCAGGACAGGTGAATATAAGAGCAGGGAGTTTATGATGGAGCTGTACAAAACTCTAGTTAGGCCACAGCTGGAATACAGTGTGCAGTTCTGGTCGCCACACTATATGAGGGATGTGATTGCATTGGAGAGGGTGCAGAGGAGATTCACCAGGATGTTACCTGGGCTGGAGCGCTTCAGCTATGAAGAGAGACTGGACAGGCTGGGGTTGTTTTCCTTGGAGCAGAGAAAGCTGAGGGGGGACCTGATTGAGGTGTACAAAATTATGAGGGGCATAGATAGGGTAGATAGAAAAGAACTTTTTACCCTTAGTAGAGGGGTCAATAACCAGGAGGCATAGTTTCAAGCTAAGGGGCAGGAGGTTTAGAGGTGATTTGAGGAAAAACTTTTTCACCCAGAGGGTGGTTGGAATCTGGAACTCACTGCCTGAAAGGGTGGTAGAGGCAGGAACCCTCACAACATTCAAGAAGCATTTAGATGAGCACTTGAAAGGCCATAGCATACAAGGCTACAGACCAAGTGCTGGAAAATGGGATTAGAACAGACAGGGCTTGATGGCCGGCGTGGACACGATGGGCCGAAGGGCCTCTTTCTGTGTTGTATAACTCCATGACTATCTCATTGAAACATACAAAATTCAAACAGGGCTTGACGGGGTAGATGCAGGTAGGTTGTTTCCCCTGGCTGGGGAGTCTGGAACCAGGGGTCACAGTCTCAGAATAAGGGGTCAGTCATTTAGGACTGAGATGAGGAGAAATGTCTTCACTCAGAGGGTGGTGAATCTTTGGAATTCTCTACCCCAGAGGGCTGTGGAGGCTCAGTCATTGGGTATATTCAAGACAGAGATCGATAGATTTTTGAATGTCAAGGGATATGGGGATAGTGCAGGAAGGTGGAGATGAGGTGGAAGATCAGCCACGATCTTACTGAATGGCGGAGCAGGCTCGAAGGGCCAAATGGCCTACTTCTGCTCCTATTTCTTATGTTCTTATGTAAGAAAAGCTTTTTTACGCAGCGAGTGGTTAAGATCTGGAATGCCTGAAAGGATGGTGGAGACAGACTCAATCACAGCTTTCAAAAGGGAGTTGGATAAGTATCTGAAGGAAAGAAATTTGCAGGGCTACGGGGAAAGGGCGGGGGAGTGGGACTTGCTGAAGTGCTCTTGCAGAGAGCCGGCTCGGGCTTGATGGGCCAAATGGCCTTCTTCCGTGCTGTAACTAGCCTATGATTCTATGATTGTATGAGCTTATGGCAGGCTATAGGGTATGGAGTGTAATTGAAAGGTTAATCTTGAGCTCTATTCTATGTTATACAAGAAATGCAGAACAAGACATAATGCAACTGGTAAAAGGTAAGCTCGGGGCTTTACACAAAGAATCAGTAAGACCTTGAATAGTCTGTGGGTGAGGGAGTGGAGGGAAAAGTTCTGGAGTTATTCAAGGTGCAATGGGATGTTGTGCCATTGGAAGAACGAGCTGGTGAGCAGACAGACCTTCCTCTACTTTTCTTTGTGATAATATCTCTCAGAAAAAACTCAAAGGACTTCATGTAATTAATTACCTTAGAATGCAGTGGCAGTTATTGTAGTGTCCGAGGATCAATAATACTCAGACTGCAGGAGAACAATAAAACAGGTATTTACTGAACAGAGAGTAATTCAAGACTGAAATACAGAAGCCTGCTATGGCTTTATATACAGGGGTGGTCACTGCCGGTACTGCAGTATAGAATCAGTTCTTCTCTTAAAGGCACTTACACAACAATTCCTCCCCTTTTAGATAAACAGTACATAACATTCATTTAACAACTAAATAATAACTAATTACAAATACAATTTTCTCTGTACTATATACATCAACTGAAATAATCATTTATAAGTTCAGTCTTTGAGGAGGCTTCCTGATCCTGACTGGATAGCGCCTTTCTCGAGTATCCTGTTCTTGCGGCGGAGTTGATTCTGGCTCATTGTCATTGGTTGGTTCGTCAGCTTCCAATACCACTGCTTCTGAGGTAGACGCAATCTGTACTTCGGGTTGATTACCAGGTGCACCTGCTCGTGGTATGGGTTTGGCTTGTTCCTGTGACTCTAGAATCTGGTCAGCATGGCGTCTCACGATGCTCTCTCCAACGTCCACTGTGTACATTAGTGGTCCCTGCTGTGTGCATATCGTTCCTGGCTGCCATTTTTCTGTTCGGTAGTCGCGGGCCAAGACTGGTTGCCCTATCTTGAAGCTCCTGGTTGGCTTCTCATTTATGTGCTGGAATTGCTTATCCTCAACATCTCGTCTTATGTTTGGTCTGAGCAAATCCAGGCGACATCTTAGCCTTCGGTTGAAGAACATTATGGCTGGAGCTTGGTTGGTGACTGCATGTGTCGCATTCCGGTAAGCAAACAAGAAATTATCCACCTTGTGTTGTAGTGGTATGTCTTCATTATGCATTGCCTTTATGGCCTTTTTAAAGGTCTGAACAAACCTCTCAGCCAATCCATTTGTGGCTGGATGATATGAGGCAGATGTGTAATGCTTCACCCCATTATTCCTCAGAAACCTCCGGAAATCCTCTGACACAAACTGTGGCCCATTGTCGGAGCAAATCTGTTCTGGCAAGCCATTCCTGGCGAAGATGGTCCGTAGGACTGCAATAGTTTTCTCCGTGGTAGTGGAGGACATTTTGATGACCTCTGGCCATTTCGAATGGGCGTCCACAGCGATTAGGAACATTGAGTCCATAAATGGACCAGCAAAATCAATGTGTACCCATTGCCATGGAGATGAGGGCCACTCCCATGGATGTAGCGGGGCCTGTGGTGGAGCGTTTTGGACCTTCTGGCATCCTGTGCATCTCTTGGTCATATCCTCGATTGCTTTATCGATTCCCGGCCACCACACAAACGCCCTGGCTCGGCTCTTCATTTTTACCCCTCCCAGATGACCCTCATGAAACTCATTGAGCACTCTATCTCTCAACTTGGGTGGAATTACCACTCGGGATCCACACATCAAGGTCCCCCGGCACACTGACAGCTGTTCTCTCCTTGGCGAGAATGCTAGCAACAGTGAGTCGCCATGTGCTGGCCATCCCTTCACCGTCAAATCATAGACCCGAGAGAGTGTCGGGTCATTTCGGGTTTCCTTCTCTATACTTGAGTTTGTAACAGGTAGACATTTGACTGTGGTCGCATGGAATATCTCAACAGGGTCCACTGCAGGTGCTTCCTCTACCGTAGACAAGGGTAGGCGCGACAGCCCATCAGCATTTCCATGCTGTTTCGTACCCTTGTACTCTATGTCGTACTGATGTGCCCCTAGAAAAAGTGACCATCTTTGCAGCCGTTGCGCCGTCATCACCGGAACGCCCTTCTTTGGGTTAAAAATGGAGACCAGGGGCTGATGATCAGTCAGTTGGGTGAATTTCTGCCCGTGCAGATAGTGATTGAACTTCTTCACCCCCCACACCAGGCTGAGGGCCTCCCTGTCAATCTGGGCGTAGTTACGCGCGGCTGAGGTTAACGAGCGCGACGCAAAGGCTGTTGGCCTCTCTGAACCGTCAGGGAATTTGTGTGACAGCACCGCTCTGATGCCGTAGGGAGACGCATCACATGCTAACCGAATCGGTAGTGTTGGATTGTAGTGGGCCAATACTTCTTTTGAAGTGATTAGGCATTTACATTTCTGAAAGGCACGCTTACACTCATCACTCCATTTCCATGTTACTCCAGTTTGCAGTAGGGCGTTCAGTGGGTGCAGAATTGTAGATAAATTCGGCAAGAACTTATGGTAGTAGTTCACCAACCCGAGGAACGACCTCAGTTGCGACACATTTTCCGGTGCTGGAGCCTTGACTACAGCCTCAATATTGTCCGGCGTCTTATGCAACCCTTCCTCATCAATCATGTGGCCACAATACGAGATTTGTCTCCTGAAGAACTCGCATTTGGGGTGGTTGGCTCGTAGCCCATATTCCTGTAATCTCGTGAGCACCTGCTCCAGGTTGGCAAGGTGTTCACTGTCATTTTCGCCCGTAACCAGGATGTCGTCCAAATAACACTGGGTCCCCGGGATCCCTTGCAGGACTTGTTCCATCGCCCTCTGCCAAATAGCCGGGGCTGATGCTACCCCGAATACCATTCGATTGTACTGGTAAAGACCTTTGTGAGTGTTTATCGTGAGGTATTTCCGAGATGCTTCTTCCACCTCCATTTGTAGATACGCTTGGGCCAGATCAATCTTTGTAAAGCGTTTCCCTCCAGATAGTGAGGCGAAAATATCTTCTATCCGTGGAAGTGGATATTGTACTGTGTGCAGGACTAGGTTCACAGTTACCTTGAAGTCCCCACAGATGCGAACCTTCTTCGGTTCCCCAGGCGTTCTGCTCAATGATTTCTTCATTACAGGAACGATGGGTGTGGCCCACTCGCTCCAGTCCACCTTGGACAGCACACCCGAACGCTCCAGACTCTCCAGCTCTGCTTCAACGGCTGGGCGTATCGCGTAAGGTACCGGTCTGGACTTAAAAAATTTTGGGTTTGCGTTATCTTAGATTTTTATCGTTGCCGTTACTCCTTTTAGAGTCCCAAGTCCTTGTTGGAACACCTCTTTCGCGTCAGTTAGAATTTTTGACAGTCGTCCAGGTGTGACGTCATCATCCTTTTTATCAGTCACAGTTAGCGCCTGAATGGAATGCCAATCCAATTGTATTTTTCGGATCCATTCACGTCCCAATAATGGTGGTCCTCCATCTGGTAGTATATATAGATACAGTTTCTGTGTTTCCTTGCCGTTGTATTCAACTGGCACCCTTATTTTTCCTCTGGGGTAGACTTTTTGCCCCGTGTATGTCTTCAATACAATGGGCGTGTCCTTCAAGGGTATGTGTGAAAATAGCCGCTCATAGTCTCGTTGATTCATGACAGTTAGGGCTGATCCTGTGTCCAATTCCATCTTTACTGGGGACCCTGCTATCATGAGGGTGACCCAAATGGTTCGGTGATCCTCCTTTGCGATCACGTTGTGTAACTTTAGACAACTTAGTCTCCTGCTCCCGGAGTCCTTATCACTCTCCTGATCTTCCGAACTACTGTCTGTCAATTTCTTTACTTTCTTGTACTTTTCCTTAGTATTTCTTGTAGTGTTGGTTTTCTTTCCCGACCTGCAGACTCTTGCTATGTGTCCCATTTTCCCACATTGCCTGCATACTTTGTCCTTAACCCAGCAGTCCTACTGATCATGGGTTGTTCTGCCGCAGCGATAGCACTTTTCTGCTCCATACGCCATTTCGTTAGCGCTGTATTCCTGTGGTTTCTGTTGTATTTCCGCAGCTCCCCGTGCTGCTGCTTCGTAGGATACTGCCACGCTGAAAGCCTGTTCTAGCGTCAGGCCCTTTTCCGAAAGTAGTCGTTTCTGGGTTCCTTCACTCTGGAGCCCGCAGACAAACTTATCCCGCAAGGTGTCTGCCAGTCCTGCTCCGAACTGGCAGTGCTTCGATAACTTGCGTAGTTCCGTAAGATAGTCAGCATTACGCTCATCTTTGTGCTGGTTTCTTTTATGGAACTTGAATCTTTCTGCTATCAGCAGCGGTGCAGAGTTTAGGTGTTCCTGTAAGATATTAACAATCTCTTCAAAACTTTTCTCCATTGGTTTAGCTGGGGTAATTAAATTCCGCAATAGGCCGTACGTTCTCGCGCCCGTCAAATTTAATAATACAGACGCCTTCTTTCCATTGGCCACCTCATTGGTATTGCAGTACACTTCAATTCTTTCCACATACGTGGTCCAGTCTTCTACCTCGTTGTCGAAAGCAGTGATACTGCCACTCTTCGGCATCTTGGGTGATTTAAAATGGCGCCTCCCGCGCTTTTTCTTCTTCCCCAATGTAATAAAATGGCGCCTCCCGCGCTTTTCCTTCTTCCCCAATGGAATAAAATGGCGCCTCCCGCGCTTTTCCTTCTTCCCCTTGTTGCCACGCTGCTCCTAGCGTTCTACAGGGTAATGGCGGCGACCCGCGGCTTCGGCACGTCTCACTTTTCCTTCCCCGCGTTCTATCCTCTCCACGCTGCCCGGTTGTTGAGCACCGACCGCGCCCTGTGCGCTCCACCCTCTCTCTCTTCCTCCCGACAACGCTGCACGGCCCCTTTGCAGAGCCACTCGATCGAGCCCGAGCCCGCCGCAGTCCGGAAGGGTCAGCACGACTTGCTGGAACACCTCGACTGGGGAGCCAGGCCCAGTTCTCCACAGCCTCCCCTGCAACTCTCCGATGGATCCCTGGGCGGTTGCCCGCGGTCGACGCCCGCCGTTCTGACTTCAACCTCCAAGAAGCTTCTCTTCAGGGAAAAGATCCCCGTGAGGTGATGCAGTACTGCAGGTGAGTTCAAACCTGCCCGTCGCCAGTGTAGTGTCCGAGGATCAATAATACTCAGACTGCAGGAGAACAATAAAACAGGTATTTACTGAACAGAGAGTAATTCAAGACTGAAATACAGAAGCCTGCTATGGCTTTATATACAGGGGTGGTCACTGCCAGTACTGCAGTATAGAATCAGTTCTTCTCTTAAAGGCACATACACAACAGTTATTAAGCTGGTCAATGTAGCAATTGTGCTTGGAGAATCCCAGAAACAACAATGGGATGAATGATCACTCAGCTGGTTTTTGCTGGTGTTGTTCGATGTAGAACTGACAGTGCAAATACTGACACACTCAGAACTGACAGTCCTAATACAGGTACACTCAGAACTGAGAGGAGGCAGGAGTTTCCAATGGAAGGCTCTCTGCACGGGAGTCCTCCCCTTATCTATTGGGGACTTGGGTTAAGTTTAGGGTTAGGCAGTCCCGTGCAATAAGGTTTTAAGTCGGCTCACGGACTCCCAGGTCGCCTGCCTTTTCTGCAGCCTGGAGGAGTCCGTGTTCCATGTATATATGGAGTGTGAGAGGTTGCAGCCCCTCTTCCACTATTTGAAGGGGCTGCTCCTCGATTTTTGACTGCACTTCAGTCCCACGCTCCTGATCTTTGGTCACCTGGTGCGGAGGGGAGCGGGCAGATCGGGGGACCTCCTCGTAGGACTGTACATGGGCCTGGCCTGGCCAAAGCGGCCATCAACTGGTCCAGGCAGCGGTCGGTCGAGGGGGTCATTCGGCCCGACTGCCTGCCTCTCTTCCGCAGCCATGTTTGTGTCCGGGTGGCCCTGGAGATGGAGCACGTGGTGTCTGCCGGCACGCTCGAGGCCTTCTGCGACCGGTGGGCAACGGAGGGCATCATCACCCCCAGCAACAACATTTTAATTTAAGTTATTAAGTTTCCTTTGATATGTTTTTTGTCAAGTTACAGTTTATTTGTTTACCAAAAAAGTACACACAGAACTGACAGTACAAATACCGGGCTTTCAATGGTACTAAAGACTTGGCATTGAATTACATTTTTCTATGGACAGAACCATGGAATTCTAGCCCCCAAAACAGATATAAATCCCACAGTCACACTTAATAAAAATGCAATTTGCCCTATTCTGCTATTTTAACATTCATTGCTTTTAATTATAGCTAATTTTCTCTTATAAAAGTACTCTTGACCCAACATACATGTACATATGACTAAGTCGTGGCTAAGTTTTGTTTGTTTTAAATATGGTGATTAAAAGGTGTAATTGTGTAAAAGAAATAGAACATAAGAACATAATAACATAAGAAATAGGAGCAGGAGTCGGCCATTTGGCCCCTCGAGCCTGCTCTGCCATTCAATAAGATAGGATAAAACAAGATTTAGTTACTGAATGATATATATGTATATTCATTTACTGAAAACTGATTAGAAGTTTAGAACACAAGTTACTTGAATGCAGCAAGAGGCAAATAATGAGCACTTTTGAAATTTTGGAAAACACAATTTTAAATAAATTGAGAAAATATTTTAAATTGAAACTAAATTCAACCTGTAATTATGTATTAAGCTGTCAAATACATTGACGTTAACTCAATAACCTGCAAAGAACTTACATATTTTAGTTTTACTTTGGATGAAGTAACAATACTTGGTTCACGTGGTGTTTGCAGGAACAAAAACATCTCATGAATCTGTTGACATACTCAATATCTGTCAGGACGCGACTGCTGCCAACGAACCGGAAGTAGTTACGCATGCGCAGTTCCAGGTTTTTTTTGTTGTTGTCGCTGGACTTCCCAAAATGAGGAATAAAGAAGCGGATAAAAAAAATCGTTGTCAGGAGTCACTCCGCATCTATAAATACTCAATATCTATAAATAATCAATATCTATAAATACTCAATATCTATAAATAATCAATATCTGTATTAGGAAAAAAAGGGGGGCTTTTTGGCAGAAACAAAGGACAAAGGACTAAAGACAGAGGAAGCCCTAGAGGAGTATAAAAAGTGCAGGGGGATACTTAAAAAAGAAATTAGGAGAGCGAGGAGGGGCCATGAAATAACACTGGCGAGCAAAATAAAGGAAAATCCTAAGGTGTTTTATAAGTATACTAGCTGGGGGTGCCCGGCGGTGCCGAGGCTTTTTTGAGGGCATGTTGTTGTTGGAAGAGAGAGAGAGAGCGACTGGGGGGGTGGGGGGGCGGAAGAGAGAGAGAGATTGACTGGGGGGGGTGGGGGGCGGCAGAGAGAGAGAGAGCGACTGGGCGGGAGGGAAAGAGAGAGAGCGCGACTGGGGGGGAAGAGAGAGTGCGACTGGGGGGGAAAAGAGAGAGCGGCTGGGGGGAAGAGAGAGAGCGGCTGGGGGGGAAGAGAGAGCGGCTGGGGGGGAAGAGAGAGAGCGGCTGGGGGGGAAGAGAGAGAGCGGCTGGGGGGGAAGAGAGAGCGGCTGGGGGGGAAGAGAGAGAGCGGCTGGGGGGGAAGAGAGAGAGCGGCTGGGGGGAAGAGAGAGAGCGGCTGGGGGGAAGAGAGAGAGCGGCTGGGGGGGAAGAGAGAGCGGCTGGGGGGGAAGAGAGAGAGCGGCTGGGGGGGAAGAGAGAGTGGCTGGGGGGAAGAGAGAGCGGCTGGGGGGAAGAGAGAGAGCGGCTGGGGGGAAGAGAGAGAGCGGCTGGGGGGGAAGAGAGAGAGCGGCTGGGGGGGAAGAGAGAGAGCGACTGGGGGGGAAGAGAGAGAGCGGCTGGGGGGGAAGAGAGAGAGCGGCTGGGGGGGAAGAGAGAGAGCGGCTGGGGGGGTGGAGAGAGAGCGGGTGGGGGGGAAGAGAGAGAGCGAGTGGGGGGGAAGAGAGAGAGCGAGTGGGGGGGAAGAGAGAGAGCGAGTGGGGGGGAAGAGAGAGAGCGAGTGGGGGGAAGAGAGAGAGCGAGTGGGGGGGAAGAGAGAGAGCGAGTGGGGGGGAAGAGAGCGAGCGAGTGGGGGGGAAGAGAGAGAGCGAGTGGGGGGGAAGAGAGAGAGCGAGTGGGGGGGAAGAGAGAGAGCGAGTGGGGGGGAAGAGAGAGAGCGAGTGGGGGGGAAGAGAGAGAGCGAGTGGGGGGGAAGAGAGAGAGCGAGTGGGGGGGAAGAGAGAGCGCGAGTGGGGGGGGAAGAGAGAGAGCGAGTGGAGGGGAAGAGAGAGCGAGTGGGGGGGAAGAGAGAGAGCGAGTGGGGGAAGAGAGAGAGCGAGTGGGGGGAAGAGAGAGAGCGAGTGGGGGGGAAGAGAGAGAGCGAGTGGGGGGGAAGAGAGAGAGCGAGTGGGTGGGAAGAGAGAGAGCGAGGGGGGGAAGAGAGAGCGCGAGTGGGGGGGGAAGAGAGAGCGCGACTGGGGGGGAAGAGAGAGCGCGACTGGGGGGGAAGAGAGAGCGCGACTGGGGGGGAAGAGAGAGCGCGACTGGGGGGGGAAGAGAGAGCGCGACTGGGGGGGGAAGAGAGAGCGCGACTGGGGGGGAAGAGAGAGCGCGACTGGGGGGGAAGAGAGAGCGCGACTGGGGGGGAAGAGAGAGTGCGACTGGGGGGGAAGAGAGCGCGACTGGGGCGGGAAGAGAGAGCGCGACTGGGGGGGAAGAGAGAGCGCGACTGGGGGGGAAGAGAGAGCGCGACTGGGGGGGGAAGAGAGAGCGCGACTGCGGGGGGAAGAGAGAGCGCGACTGGGGGGGAAGAGAGAGCGCGACTGGGGGGGGAAGAGAGAGCGCGACTGGGGGGGGAAGAGAGAGCGCGACTGGGGGGGGAAGAGAGAGCGCGACTGGGGGGGAAGAGAGAGCGCGACTGGGGGGGGAAGAGAGAGCGCGACTGGGGGGGAAGAGAGAGCGCGACTGGGGGGGAAGAGAGAGCGCGACTGGGGGGGGAAGAGAGAGCGCGACTGGGGGGGGAAGAGAGAGCGCGACTGGGGGGGGTGAAGAGAGAGCGCGACTGGGGGGGGAAGAGAGAGCGCGACTGGGGGGGGAAGAGAGAGCGCGACTGGGGGGGGAAGAGAGAGCGCGACTGGGGGGGGAAGAGAGAGCACAACTGGGGGGGGAGGAGAGCGCGACTGGGGGGGAAGAGAGAGCGCGACTGGGGGGGAAGAGAGAGCGCGACGGGGGGGAGGAGAGAGCGCGACTGGGGGGGAAGAGAGCGCGACTGGGGGGGGAAGAGGGAGCGCGACTGGGGGGGGAAGAGAGAGCGCGACTGGGGGGGGAAGAGAGAGCGCGACGGGGGGGAAGAGAGAGCGACTGGGGGGGAAGAGAGAACGACGGGGGGGGGAAGAGAGAGCGACTGGGGGGGAAGAGAGAACGACTGGGGGGGAAGAGAGAGCGACTGCGGGGGGGAAGAGAGAGCGACTGGGGGGGAAGAGAGAGCGACTGGGGGGGGAAGAGAGAGCGACTGAGGGGGGAAGAGAGAGCGACTGGGGGGGGAAGAGAGAGCGACTGGGGGGGGAAGAGAGAGCGACGGGGGGGAAGAGAGAGCGACTGGGGGGGAATGAGGCTAATGAGGTTATTTAGTCAGTTTTTATTGAACATTTTTACACACACTCCCCCCCGCTTCACACACACACTCCCCGCCCCCCTCCCTCACACACACACTCCCCCCTCCCTCACACACACAAACTCCCCCCCCCCACACACACACTCCCCCCCTCCCTCACTCCCCCCCCCTCTCCCTCACACCCCCCCGTCCCTCACACTCCCCCCTCTCCCTCACACTCCCCCCTCTCCCTCACACTCCCC
>NC_140990.1:57017093-57052452 GCF_052327205.1 Somniosus microcephalus | reverse complement strand
GCGGCGGTAGCGGCACGGAGTTCTGTGGAGCAGGTGCGCGGCGGCGTCTAACTCGCCCCCCCCAGTCTGTCTCTCTCTCTCTCTTCCCCGTGCCTCCTGAATGCGCGGGGGAAGAGGCCCGGCGCACACCGCTTTCGGAGACTTCAACTCCATGACAGGTAAGGAGCGCGGCGGGCGGGCGGGTTCCTCGGGTGCTGATCCCTGGCAGTGTGGGGCCGGAGCCCGGCTCTTACCTTGCCCCGGAGAGCGGGCGGACGGCGGGGCCTGGAGTAGCAAATTGGGCACCACGGCAGAAGAAAAACTGAGAGCAACAGAGGGGAACAGACGTCAGAGAGACAGAGAAATAGGGAGGGGGCAAGGAGGGAGAGGGAAGAGAGAGAGGGTGGGGGGAGGGAAGAGAGAGAGGGTGGGGGGAGGGAAGAGAGAGAGGGTGGGGGAGGGAAGAGAGAGAGTGGGGGAGGGGAGAGAGAGGGTGGGGGGAGAGAGAGAGGGTGGGGGGGAGGGGGGAGAGAGAGGAGGGGGGGAGGGGGGAGAGAGGGGAGGGGGGGAGAGAGAGAGGGTGGGGGGAGGGGGGAGAGAGAGAGGGTGGGGGGAGGGGGGAGAGAGAGAGGGTGGGGGGAGGGGGGAGAGAGAGAGGGTGGGGGGGAGGGGGTAGAGAGAGAGGGTGGGGGGAGGGGGGTAGAGAGAGAGGGTGGGGGGAGGGGGGAGAGAGAGAGGGGGTGGGGGGAGAGAGAGAGGGTGGGGGGAGGGGGGAGAGAGAGAGGGTGGGGGGAGGGGGGAGAGAGAGAGACGGGGGTGGGGTGAGGGGGGAGAGAGGGTGGGAGAGAGGGTGGGGGAGAGGGTGGGGGGAGAGGGTGGGGGGAGGGGGGAAGAGGGTGGGGGGAGGGGGGAAGAGGGTGGGGCGAGAGGGTGGGGGGAGGTGGGAGAGAGGGTGGGAGAGAGGGTGGGGGGAGGGGGGAAGAGGGTGGAGGGAGGGGGGAAGAGGGTGGGGTGAGAGGGTGGGGGGAGGGGGGAGAGAGCGTGGGAGAGAGGGTGGGGGGAGGGGGGAGAGAGGGTGGGAGAGAGGGTGGGGGGGAGAGGGTGGGGGGAGAGGGTGGGGGGAGGGGCGAAGAGGGTGGGGGGAGGGGGGAAGAGGGTGGGGCGAGAGGGTGGGGGGAGGGGGGAGAGAGGGTGGGGGGAGAGAGAGAGGGTGGGGGGAGGGGGAGAGAGAGTGGGTGGGGGAGGGGAGAGAGAGTGGGTGGGGGAGGGGAGAGAGAGAGGGTGGGGGAGGGGAGAGAGAGAGGGTGGGGAGGGGAGAGAGAGGCAGTGGGGGGAGGGGAGAGAGGGTGGGGGGAGGGGGAGAGAGAGGGGGTGGGGGAGGGGAGAGAGAGGGGGTGGGGAGGGGAGAGAGAGGGCGTGGGGGGAGGGGAGAGAGTGGGGGTGGGGGAGGGGAGGGAGAGGGGGGTGGAGGGAGAGAGGTAAAGCAGGGAGAGACAGGAGGAGAGAGAGAGGGTGAGGGAGGGAGAGCGTGAGGAGAGGGGGAGGGAGGGTAAAGCAGGGAGAGACGGGGGAGGAGGAGAGAGGGTGAGGGAGGGAAAGAGTGAGGGGGTGGGACAGGGAGGGAGAGCTTACCTTCTTCCTTCCTTCGCAGGGGTCCATCGGGCCAAGTTCCCCCCCAGGTCGCACTCTCTCTTCCCCCCCAGTCGCACTCTCTCTCCCCCCCAGTCGCGCTCTCTCTTCCCCCCCATCACTCTCTCTCTTCCCCCCAGTCGCTCTCTCTCTTCCCCCAGTCGCTCTCTCTTCCCACCCAGTCGCTCTCTCTCTTCCCCCCCAGTCGCTCTCTCTCTTCCCCCCAGTCGCTCTCTCTCCCCCCCAGTCACTCTCTCTCTTCCCCCCCAGTCACTCTCTCTCTTCCCCCCAGTTGCTCTCCCTCTCCCCCCCAGTCGCTCTCTCTCTCCCCCCCGTCGCTCTCTCTCTTCCCCCCCAGTCGCTCTCTCTCTTCCCCCCAGTCGCTCTCTCTCTTCCCCCCAGTCGCTCTCTCTCTTCCCCCCCAGTCGCTCTCTCTCTTCCCCCCAGTCGCTCTCTCTCATCCCCCCAGTCGCTCTCTCTCTCTCTTCCCCCCAGTCGTTCTCTCTCTCTCTTCCCCCCAGTCGCTCTCTCTCTCTCTTCCCCCCAGTCGCTCTCTCTCTCTCTTCCCCCCAGTCGCTCTCTCTCTCTCTTCCCCCCAGTCACTCTCTCTCTCTCTTCCAACAACAACATGCCCTTGAAAAAGCCTCGGCACCGCCGGGCACTCCAGCTAGTAAATAATAAACGGGTAGTAAGAGGAGGGGTGGGGCCGATTAAGGACCACAAAGGAGACCTACGCATGGAGGCAGAGGGTATGGCTGAGGTACTAAATGAGTACTTTGCATCTGTCTTTACCAAGGAAGAAGATGCTGCCAAAGTCATAGTGAAAGAAGAGGTAGTGGAGATACTGGATGAGATAAGAATTGATAAAGAGGAGGTACTAGAAAGGCTGTCTGAACTTAAAGTTGATAAGTCACCAGGACCTGATGGGATGTATCCTAGGATGCTGTGGGAGGTTAAAGAGGAAATCGCGGAGGTACTCGCCATAATCTTCCAATCCTCCTTAGATACAGGGATGGTGCCAGAGGGACTGGAGAATTGCAAATGTTACACCCTTGTTCAATTTAATCTCAGTAGTGGGGAAGCTTTTGGAAACAATAATCAGGGACAATGTTAACAGTCACTTGGACAAGTGTGGATTAATTAAGGAAAGCCAGCATGGATTTGTTTAAGGCAAATCATGTTGAACTAACTTGATCGAGTTTTTTGATGAGGTAACAGAAAGAGTTGATGAGGGTAATACGGTTGACGTGGTGTATATGGATTTCCAAAAGGTGTTCGACAAAGTGCCACATAATAGGCTTGCCAGCAAAGTTGAAGCCCATGGAATAAAAGGGACAGTGGCAGCACTGATATGAAATTGGCTAAGTGACAGAAAACAGAGAATAGTGGTGAATGGTTGTTTTTCGGACAGGAGGAAGGTACACAGTGGTGTTCCCCAGAGGTCAGTACTAGGATCACTGCTTTTCTTGATGTATATTAATTGGACTTGGGTGTACAGGGCACAATTTCAAAATTTGTAGATGACCCAAATATTGGAAGTATAGTGAACAGTGAGGAGGATAGTGATAGACTTCAAGAAGACATAGACAGGCTGGTGGAATGGGCGGACGCGTGGCAGATAAAATTTAACGCAGAAAAGTGCGAAGTGATACATTTTGGTAGGAAGAACGAGGAGAGGTAATATAAACTAAAGGGTACAATCCTAAAGTGGGTGCATGAACAGAGAGACCTGGGGGTATGTGTGCACAAATCATTGAAGGTGGCAGGGCAGGTTGAGAAAGTGGTTAAAAAAGCATACGGGATCCTGGGCTTTATAAATAGAGGCATAGAGTCCAAAAGCAAGGAAGTTATGATGAACCTTTATAAAACACTGGTTCGGCCTCAACTGGAGTATTGTGTCCAATTCTGGGCACCGCACTTTATGAAGGATGTGAAGGCCTTAGAGAGGATGCAGAAAAAATTGACAAGAATGGTTCCAGTGATAAGGGGCTTCAGTTACGTGGATAGACTGGAGAAGTTGGGGTTGTTCTTCTTAGAGCAGATTAGGTTGAGAGGAGATTTGATAGAGGTGTTCAAAATCATGAGGGGTCTGGAAAGAGAGAGAGGAACTGTTCCCATTGGCAGAAGGGTCGAGAACCAGAGGACACAGATTTAAGGGGATTGGCAGAAGAACCAAAGGCGACGTGAGGAAAAACTTTTTTACTCAGCGAGTGGTTAGGATCTGGAATTCACTGCCTGAAAGGGTGGTGGAGGCAGATTCAATCACGGCTTTCAAAAGGGAATTGGATAAGTACCTGAAGTAAAGAAATGTGCAGGGTTACGGGGAAAGGGCGGGGGAGTGGGACTCGCTGAAGTGGTCTTGCAGTGAGCCGGCATGGGCTCGACGGGCTGAATGGCCTCCTTCTGTGCTGTAACCATTCTATGATTCTATGATTCAATATATGTCAAATAAATCAGCTTTGTTTCAAACACAACGTGTTGAGTCCTTCACGTCTCCAAGATAAGAGGAGACTATTTGATGTCCTCTTACTGACTGCTCCATTTTTGGGCCTGTTCTCCTTTCTAACTCTAGATTATTTCAGTTCTCATACCTTCAGTTACTCTCATGGACAAGTCTCAGCTCCCCATACAGTCCAGAGTGCCTCTCCCAGCCTTGGTATCCAGGGAAGGTATCGCTAATACACCCGGGATCACTAAACACAAAACCCAGTCTGTTAATCACTTTCAGCTACTGGGCTTAGCGTGTGCCCCACAGCATCTCTCTCACCTTCGATGTGTGAATAGAGCATCACGCCTCAGAACCTGGTTTATATTTAAATCCACTCAGAAAATGTATTGAACAAGAGATGAACAAATAAACACATCACGGCCTAATAATCCAGCTCTATATTCACAGGAGGAAGCCTGTTATCTAACTCCTCGAGTGGACAAAATAATGAAAGATCCCAAATGTAAGAGTCCCTCGAATCCTTTGTTAATACCTTGCAAATCCTGAACGGTTCCTGCCTTATTCTAGAATTCCCCATCCCTGTGGGAGTCGATATTGGTCAAAAACTACTAATTGGAAATTTCTCTCTTTCAGGTGCTTCAAGCTGACCAGGTCCTTCACTCAGAGAATCTCCAAGGAGACTCTTTGATTTAAACACAGCTCCCCCCTCTTTTATATCCGGGATTAGTTACCGGGAATTTGAATACCTGACCACTCAAATTTAAAAGGACCCTTCAGTGATATACAGATTGAACCAATCGCACAGCTCTGGTGTGGAAGACTGCTAATGTGGTACCTGTTAAGTCCGTGAATGATTGAGACACGGACTAGCAGGAGAGAAAACAAAACGATCTTTACTGGTGAAAGGCATAAACGAATCTAACCAACAGAGGCTCTCTAGCGCCTTTTATACAGGGGTGGTCACTGCCGGTACTGCAGTCTGAGACCAGTTATTCTCTTAAAGGTACATACACAACAATTCCTCCCCTTTTAGATAAACAGTACATAACATTCATTTAACAACTAATGATAACGAATTACAATCACAATTACTGTTGCTAGATACATTGGTTAAGTTTAAGCAATTATAAGTTCAGTCTTTGAGGAGGCTTCCTGATTCTGTCTGGATAACACCTCTTTGGGGTATCAGGTTCTTCTGGCAATGTTGAGTCGGAATCAATGTCGTTGTTTGGTTCATCTGCTTCCAATATTACCGGTTCTGCGGTAGCTGCAATTGGAACGTCGATTTCATTACCAGGTGTATCAGATCGTGGTGTGGAGTTGACGTTTTCCAGTGACTCTAGAATCTGGTCAGCATGTCGTCTTACAATGCTCTCCCCAACGTCCACGGTATACATGAGAGGTCCTTGTCGTGTACAAATCGTTCCTGGCTGCCATTTCTCAGTGCGGTTGTCCCGGGCCAAAACTGGTTGACCTATCTTAAAACTCCTGGTCGGCCTTTCATTCATATTCTGAAACTGCCTGTTCTCCACATCTCTTCAGACGTTTGGCTTAACCAAATCCAAGTGGCATCGTAGTCTTCGATTGAAGAACATCATGGCTGGAGTTTGGTTGGTAACCGCATGTGTCGCATTCCGGTAGGCAAACAAGAAGTTGTCCACCTTGTGTTGTAGGGGTATATCTTCATTACACATTGCCTTGATAGCCTTCTTGAATGTTTGGACAAACCTCTCGGCCAATCCATTAGTGGCTGGATGATATGGGGCAGATGTGTAATGCTTAACACCATTGTTCTTTAAGAACCTCCGGAATTCTTCAGACACAAACTGTGGCCCATTGTCAGAGCAAATCTGTTTAGGCAGCCCATTCCTGGTGAATATGGTTCGTAAAACTGTGATAGTTTTTTCCGTGGTGGTTGAGGACATTCTTATTACCTCTGGCCACTTTGAATGTGCATCCACCACAATTAAAAACATCGAGTCCATGAAGGGATCAGCAAAATCAATGTGCACCCTTTGCCATGGTGATGAGGGCCACTCCCATGGATGCGGAGGAGCTTGTGGTGGGGCGTTATGGACCTTCTGGCATCCTGCACAGCTCTTGGTCATCTCTTCGATTTCTCTATCGATTCCCGGCCACCACACAAACGCTCTGGCTAAGCTCTTCATTTTTACCCCACCCAGATGACCATCATGAAGCTTATTGAGCACTCTAGCCGTCAACTTAGGTGGAATTACTACTCTGGATCCACACATCAAGGTTCCTCTGCACACTGACAGCTGTTCTCTTCTCGGCGAGAATGCTGGCAGCAGTGGTTCGCCATGTGCTGGCCATCCCTTCACCGTTAAATCATAGACCCGTGATAGTGTCGGGTCATTCCGTGTTTCCTTTTCTATGTTTGCATTCATCACAGGGAGACATTCGACTATGGTCGAGTGGAATAACTCCATTGGATCCACTGCAAGGTCTTCTTCTTCCACCGTCGGCAACGGTAGACGTGACAATCCATCAGCATTTCCATGCTGTTTAGTTCCTTTGTACTCGATGTCATATTGGTGTGCCCCTAGGAAAAGGGACCATCTCTGCAGCCGTTGTGCTGTCATTATCGGTACACCCTTCTGAGGGTTGAAAATGGAGACAAGAGGTTGATGATCGGTTAGTAGAGTAAATTTTTGACCGTGCAGATAGTGATTGAACTTCTTCACCCCCCACACTAGGCTGAGGGCCTCTCTGTCAATCTGGGCGTAGTTACGCTCGGCAGAAGTTAACGAGCGTGACGCAAAAGCTATCGGCCTCTCTGAACCATCAAGGAATTTGTGTGACAGTACCGCCCCGATGCCGTAGGGAGACGCATCACACGCCAGCCTGATTGGCAGTGCTGGGTTGTAGTGAGCCAATACTTCCTTTGATGCGATTAAGTCCTTACTCTTCTGAAAAGCACGCTTACAATCATTGCTCCATTTCCATGCTACCCCCATTCGTAGCAGGGCGTTCAGTGGGTGCAGAATTGTCGACAAATTTGGCAAAAACTTATGATAGTAATTCACCAACCCGAGGAAGGACCTCAGCTGCGACACATTTTCAGGCACTGGGGCCTGAACAACCGCTTCAATTTTGTCAGGGGACTTATGTAACCCCTCTTCATCAATCACGTGGCCACAATACGATATCTGTTTCTTAAAAAATTCGCACTTGGGGCGGTTGGCTCGCAGCCCATGTTCCCGTAGTCTAGTGAGCACCTGTTCTAGGTTGTTAAGGTGTTCACTGTCATCTTCACCTGTTACAAGGATGTCGTCCAAGTAACACTGAGTCCCCGGAATCCCTTGCAGGACTTGTTCCATCGCTCTTTGCCATATCGCCGGAGCCGATGCTACTCCGAATACCAATCGATGATACTGGTAAAGACCTTTGTGAGTGTTTATCGTGAGATACTTCCTAGAGGGCTCTTCAACCTCCATCTGCAAATATGCTTGTGCTAGGTCAATTTTTGTAAAACGCTTCCCTCCAGACAGCGAGGCGAAGATGTCTTCTATCCTTGGAAGAGGATATTGTACTGTGCGAAGGACAGGGTTCACCGTCACCTTGAAACCCCCACAGATGCGAATCTTCCTTGGCTCTCCGGGCTTATTGGTTAACGTTTTCTTCATGACAGGAACGATGGGTGTCGCCCACTCAGTCCAGTCGACCTTAGACAACACGCCCGCCTTCTCCAGATTTCCAGCTCTGCCTCGACAGCTGGGCGAATTGCATATGGTACCGGTCTCGCTTTGAAAAACTTGGGAACTGCATTCTCTTCTATTTTTATCAAGGCGGTTACGCCTTTAAGCGTGCCCAGTTCTTGTTGAAATACCTCTTTGGCTTTAGCTAAGATTGTTGACAATCGTCCAGGAGTGACGTCTTCATCTTTTTTACCGTCCACCGTAATTGCATGAATGGAATGCCAATCTAAGTTTATCTTCCTGATCCAGTCCCGTCCCAATAACGGTGGTCCACCATTTGGCAGTATGTAGAGATACAATTTCCGTATTTTCTTGCCATTGTATTCGACAGGCACCCTTATTTTTCCTCTGGGGTATACTTTTTGCCCCGTATATGTCGTCAAGACGATGGATGTCTCTCTCAAGGGTATGTGTGAAAATAGCCGCTCGTAGTCTCGTCCATTCATGACGGTTAGCGCTGATCCTGTATCCAATTCCATTTTAACTTGGGACCCTGCTATCGTGAGAGTGACCCAAATGGTTCGGTGTTCCTCTTTTGCGATTACATTGTGAAGTTTGAGACAGCTTAGTCTTCTGTTTCCGGATTCACTATCGCTCATCTGGTCTTCGGAACTACTGTCCATCATCTTTTGTACTTTCTTGTACGGTTCCTTAGTAGCCTTTTTGTTGTCGCTGGTCTTCTTCCCAGACCTACAAACTCATGCAATGTGTCCAATCTTCCTGCATTGTCTGCATATTTTGTCTTTGGACCAGCAGTCCTTCTGGTCATGGTTAGTTCTGCCGCAGCGATAACATTTTGCAAATCCCCGTGTCATTTCGTGGGTGCCGTATTCCTGTGGTTTTTGTTGAATTTCTGCAGCTCCCCTGGCTGCTGCTTCATATGATACTGCCACGCTGAAAGCCTTATCTAGTGTCAGCTCTTTTTCTGCGAGTAACTTCTTCTGTGTTCCTTCACTCAGGAGTCCACAGACAAATTTGTCCCGTAGGGTATCTGCCAGTCCTGCACCGAACTGGCAGTGCTTTGATAGCTTGCGTAGTTCCGTAAGATACTCAGCATTGCTCTCATCTTTGTGCTGAATTCTCCTGTGGAATTTAAATCTTTCCGCTATCAACAGCGGTGCAGGGTTTAAGTGCTCCTGTAGAACAGCAACAATTTCGTTAAAACTCTTCGCCTTCGGTTTGGCTGGAGTAATCAGATCCCGCAATAGGCCGTACGTTCTAGCGCCCATTATGTTTAGCAATATTGATGCCTTTTTCCCCTCCGCTATTTCATTTGCCTCAAAACATACCTCGACTCTTTCCACATACGTGGTCCAGTCCTCTAATGTGTTATCAAAAGCAGTGATACAGCCAGTCTTCGGCATCTTGCAAATCTAAAATGGCGTCTCCCGCGCTTTGCCTTCTTCCCCGATTTAACAAAATGGCGCCTCCCGTGCTTTGTCTTCTTCCCCGCTGTTGTTAGCGCTGCTTTCCATGGTTTCCTGCGCATTAAATATTAATTCGTTTTCTTTTATTAGCTTCCCGTCGTGGAGCGGACCCTCTGGGACACTTCCCTCCCTCTTCTGAGGTCCGAACGCTGCCCAGCTTCGAAACACCGGCTGCGCCCTGTATGCTCCACCCTCTCTCTCTCTCCTTGCTTCCTGACTTGCTGACCGGCCCCGTTGAAAGGCCACCCGATCGAGCTTCAGCCCGCCGCAGCCCAGGAAGGATCAGAGCACTACCTGCCACCAGCCTGACTAGCTGGGAAACCACGGACCGAGGAACCCAGCCTGGCTCTGGACAGTCTCTCCTGCAAGTTTTGAACTCGGTGATTGACGGTCGACGCCTGTTTCTCGAGTTTCAATGGCCTATTTATTTTTTTTCTTTCTTCTGGCTCCGACCTTCAACAATGTCGTCGGAGCTGTTGCTGAGTTGCAGGTAAGTTAGTTTCTAACTCGTCGCCAGTGTTAAGTCCGTGAATGATTGAGACACGGACTAGCAGGAGAGAAAACAAAACAATCTTTACTGGTGAAAGGCATAAACGAATCTAACCAACAGAGGCTCTCTAGCGCCTTTTATACAGGGGTGGTCACTGCCGGTACTGCAGTCTGAGACCAGTTATTCTCTTAAAGGTACATACACAACAGTACCCTTGTTTAAAAAGGGAGAAAAGGATAGACTGAGTAATTACAGGCCAGTCAGCCTAACCTCGGTGGTGGGATAATTATTGAAAAGAATTCTGAAGGACAGGATAAATCTTCATTTAGAAAGACACGGATTAATCAAGGATAGTCAGCACGGATTTGTTAAGGGAAGGTCATGTCTGACAAACTTGATTGAATTTTTTGAGGAGCTAACAAGGAGGATAGATGAGGGTAGTGCATTTAATGCAGTGTATATGGACCTTAGCAAGACTTTTGATAAGGTTCCACATGGCAGACTGGTCACGAAGTTAAAAGCCCATGGGATCCAGGGCAAAGTGTCAAGTTGGATTCAAAACTGGCTTGGAGACAGGAAGCAGAGGGTAATGGTTGATGGGTGTTTTTGTGACTGGAAGGCTGTTTCCAGTGGGGTTCCGCAGGGCTCAGTACTAGGTTCCTTGCTTTTTGTGGTATATATCAATGATCCAGACTTGAATATAGGGGGTATGATTAAGAAGGTTGCAGATGATACTAAAATCGGCTGTGTGGTTGATACTGAAGAAGGAAGCTGTAGACTGCAGGAAGATATCAATAAATTAGTCAGGTGGGCAAAACAGTGGCAAATGGAATTCAATCCAGAGAAGTGTGAGGTAATGCATTTGGGGAGAGCTAACAAGGAAATGGAATAAACATTAAATAGTAGGACACTGAGCAGTGTAGAGGAACAAAGGGACCTTGGAGTTGTTTTTTTAATTTTTTTAAAAAATTCATTGATGGGATGTGGGTGTCGCTGGCTGGCTAGGCCTGCATTTAGTGGCCATCCCTAATTGCCCTTGAGAATATGGTGGTGAGCCGCCTTCTTGAACTGCTGCAGTCCATATGGTGTAGGTACACCCACAATGCTGTTAGGAAGGGAGTTCCAGGATTTTGGCCCAGCGACAGTGAAGGAGCGGTGATACAGGTCCAAGTCAGGATGGTGTGTGGCTTGGAGGGGAACTTGTAGGTGGTGATGTTCCTATGCGTCTGCTGCCCTTGTCCTTCTAAGTGGTAGAGGTCGCGGGTTTGGAAGGTGCTGTTGAAGGAGCTTTGGCGAGTTGCTGCAGTGCATCTTGTAGATGGTACACACTGCAGCCACAGTGCACCAGTGGTGGAGGGAGTGAATGTTGAAGGTGGTGGATGGAGTGCCAATCAAGCGGGCTGCTTTATTCTGAATGGTGTCGAGCTTCTTGAGTGTTGTTGGAGCTGCACTCATCCAGGCAAGTGGAGAGTATTCCATCACACTCCTGACTTGTGCCTTGTAGATGGTGGAAAGGCTTTGGGGAGTCAGGAGGTGAGACACTCGCCACAGAATTCCCAGCCTCTGGCCTGCTCTTGTAGCCATAGTATTTATATGGCTAGTCCAGTTCAGTTTCTGATCAATGGTAACCCTCAGGATGTTGATAGTGGGGGATTCAGCGATGGTAATGCCATTGAATGTCAAGGGGCGATGGTTAGAGTCTCGCTTGTTGGAGATGGTCATTGCCTGGCACTTGTGTGGTGCGAATGTTACTTGCCACTTGTCAGCCCAAGTCTGAATGTTGTCCAGGTCTTGCTGCATGTGGGCATGGACTACTTCAGTATCTGACGAGTCTCGAATGGTGCTGAACAGTGTGCAATCATCAGTGAACATCCCCACTTCTGACCTTATGATGGAGGGAAGTGCATGTCCACAGATCCCTGAAGGTAGCAGGCCAGGTAGATAAGGTGGTTAAGAAGGCATACGGAATGCCTGCCTTTATTAGCCATGGCATAGAATACAAGAGCAGGGGGGTCATGCTTCAACTGTATAAAACACTAGTTAGGCCTCAGCTAGGGTACTGCGTGCAGTTCTGGTCAACACATTACAGGAAAGATGTGAGTGCACTAGAGAGGGTACAGAGGAGATTTACAAGGATGTTGCCGGGAGTAGTGAATCTTGGCTCTGAGGAAAGACTGGATAGGCTGGGTCTGTTTTCCTTGGAACAGAGGAGAGACCTTTTTGAGGTGTTTAAAATGATGAGTGGCCTAGGTAAAGTGGATAGAAAGGACCTATTTCCCTTAGTAGAGGGATCAAGAACCAGGGGGCACAGATTTAAAGTAATTGGGGAAAGTTTAGAGGGGATTTGAGGGGAAACTTCTTCACCCAGAGGGTTGTGGGGGTCTGGAACTCACTGCCTGAAAGGGTAGTAGAGGCAGGAACATAGAAACATAGACATAGAAGATAGGAGCAGGAGCAGGCCATTCGGCCCTTCGAGCCTGCTCCGCCATTCAATGAGATCATGGTTGATCATCCAAATTCAGTACCCTGTCCCTGCCTTCTCCCCATATCCCTTCATCCCTTTAGCCTAAAGAAATATATCCAACTCTTTCTTGAATATATTTAATGAACTGGCCTCCACCGCCCTCTGTGGCAGAGAATTCCACAGGTTCACCACTCTCTGGGTGAAGAAATTCCTCCTCATTTCAGTCCTAAATGGCTTACCCCTTATCCTTAGACTATGACCCCTGGTTCTGGACTCCCCGGCCATCAGAAACATCCTTCCTGCATCTAGTCTATCCAGGCCTGACAGAATTTTATAGGTTTCGATGACATCCCCTCTCAATCTTCTAAACTCCAGTGAGTATAAGCCCAATCGACACAATCTCTCCTCATACGTCATTTCTGCCATCCCAGGTATCAGCCTGGTGAATCTTCGCTGCACTCCTTCCATGGCAAGTACGTCCTTCCTCAGGTAAAGCGACCAAAACTGCACACAATACTCAAGGTGTGGTCTCACCAAGGCCCTGTACAACTGTAGCAAGACATCCTTGTTCCTGTACTCGAACCCTCTTGCTACGAAGGCCAACATACCATTTGCCTTCTTAACCGCCTGCTGCACCTGCATGCTTACCTTCAGCGACTGGTGCAAAAGACACCCAGGTCTCTTTGCACTTCCCCTTCTCCCTATCTATTGCCATTCAAATAATAATCTGCCTTCCTGTTTTTGCCACCAAAGTGAATAACCTCACATTTATCCACATTATAGTGCATTTGCCATGTTTCTGCCCAATCACCCAACCTGTCCAAATTGTACTGGAGTTTCCCGACATCCTCCTCACAGCTTATCCTCCCACCCAGCTTTGTGCCGTCTGCAAATTTGGAGATATTACATCCAATTCCCTCGTCCAGATCATTAATATATATTGTGAACAGCTGGGGTCCTCGGACCGATCTTTGCGGTACCTCACTAGTCACTGCCTGCCACTCGGAAAAAGACCTGTTTATTCCAACTCTTTGCTTTCTGTCCACCAACCAGTTCTCTATCCAAGTCAATACCTTGCCCCCAATCCCATGTGCCTTAATTTTGCACGCTAATCTCTTATGTGGGACCTTATCAAAAGCCTTCTGAAAGTCCAAATTCACCACATCCACTGGTTCTCCCTTATCTATTTTACCAGTTACATCCTCAAAAAATTCCAGTAGATTAGTCAAGCATGATTTACCTTTTGTAAATCCATGTTGACTTTGTCCGATCCTGTCACTGCTTTCCAAGTGCTCTGCTATTACATCTTTTATAATGGACTCTCGCATTTTCCCCACTTCAGATGTCAGGCTTACCGGTCTATAATTCCCCGCTTTTTCTCTACCACCTTTTTTGAATAGTGGGGTAACATTAGCTACCCTCCAATCCATGGGTACTGTTCCAGGGTCTATCGAGTTCTGGAAGATGACCAGCAATGCATCTACTATTTCTAGGGCCACTTCCTTAAGTACCCTGGGATGTAGATTATCAGGCCCTGGGGATTTATCGGCCTTCAGTCCCATCAATTTTCCTAACACCATTTCCCTACAAATACTGATTTCTTTCAGTTCCACCCTTTCATCAGACCCTATGTTCCCCGGCATCTCTGGGAGGTTATTTGTGTCCTCCTTTGTGAAGACAGAACCAAAATATGTATTTAGTTGGTCTGCCATTTCTGTTTCCCAATATAAATTCCCCTGATTCTGACTGCAAGGGACCTACACTTGACTTCACCAATCTTTTTCTCTTCACATATCTATAAAAGCTTTTACAGTCAGTTTTTATGTTCCCTGAAAGCTTGCTCTCATATTCTATTTTCCCTTTCTTAATTAATCCCTTTGTCCTCCTTTGTTGAATCCTAAACTGCTCCTAATCCTCAGAATTATTGCTTTTTTTGGCCAATTTATATGCCCTCTCCTTGGATCTTATGCTATCCCTAATTTCCCTTGTTAGCCACGGTTGAGTCACCTTTTTTGTTTTATTTTTGTAATATCTCCAAGTTTGCAGATGACACAAATCTGGGTGGGCGTGTGTGCTGCGAGGAGGATACCGAGAAACTCCAGGATGATTTGGACAGGTTGGGTGATTGGGCAGAAGCATGGCAGATGCAATATAATGTGGATAAATGCGAGGTTATCCACTTTGGTGTCAAAAACAGAAAGACAGATTATTATCTGAGTGGCAATAGATTGGGAGAAGGGGAAGTGCAACGAGACCTGGGTGTCCTTGTGCACCAGTCACTGAAGGTAAGCATGCAGGTGCAGCAGGCGGTGAAGAAGGCAAATGGTATGTTGGCCTTCATAGCAAAAGGGTTTGAGTACAGGAGCAAGGATGTCCTGCTGCAGTTGTACAGGGCCTTGGTGAAACCACACCTTGAGTACTGTGTGCAGTTTTGGTCGCCTTATCTGAGGAAGGATGTTCTTGCCATGGAAGGAGTTCAGCAAAGATTCACAAGGCTGATCCCTGGGATGGCAGGAATGACGTATGAGGAGAGATTGGGTCGATTGGGCTTATACTCGCTGGAGTTTAGAAGAATGAGAGGGGATCTCATCGAAACTTATAAAATTCTGACAGATCTGGACAAACTAGATGCAGGTAGAATGTTCCCGATGGTCGGAGAGTCCAGAACCAGGGGTCACAGTCTAAGGATAAGAGCTAAGCCATTTAGGACAGAGATGAGGAAGAATTTCTTCACCCAGAGAGTGGTGAACCTGTGGAATTCTCTACCACAGAAGGTGGTTGAGGCCAAGTCTTTAAATATATTCAAGAAGGAGTTAGATATATTTCTTAGAGCTAAAGGGATCAAGGGATTTGGGGAGAAGGCAGGTACGGGGTACTGAGTTTGGATGATCAGCCATCATCTCATTGAATGGCGGAGCAGGCTCGAGGGGCTGAATGGCCTACTCCTGCTCCTGTCTTCTATGTTTCTATGTTTCCATGTAACACGTGTACAGTTTCTCCCCACTGTGAATGGTGCGATGTTTTTTCAGGCTGTGCCACTGGTTAAAGCTCTTTCCACGGTCAGTGCACTGGAACACTCTCACTCGGGTGCGTGTGTCTCGGTGCTTTTCCAGTCACACTGATGTTTGAAATCCTTTCACACAGACAGAACAGGCAAACATTTCACTTTCCACATTCAAAGGCCGATGATATTCAGGTCCTGATGAATCGAGTGACGCTGTCAGATTTTGACATGATGTTTGTTTTGAAATTCACGTCTGCAAATCCTCCCCTTCTAATACACTGTAAAAGGAGTTTACAAAAGTCATCACTGTAACCACAGGATAAAAATTCAGAACAGGCAATTCTAGTTCTAATGCAACATTATTTCCTCTCTACTTCTCTGTAAATCCCCGTCCCACACACTCTCCCTCCTCCCTGTGCTGAAATCCAAATCCTTCACACCATCTCCAACATTTTTCATTTCGGTCGACTTCTCTCCCTCCCCTGAAGGTGTTGACTCTGGCTGGGTTCAGTTCTACACTCACTGGTTCCCCTCCCTCTCCTCCCCTGAAGGTGCCGACTCTGGCTGGGTTCAGTTCTACACTCACTGGTTCCCCTCCCTCTCCTCCCCAGAAGGTACTGACTCTGGCTGGGTTCAGTTCTATATTCACTGGTTCCCCTCCCTCTCCTCCCCTGAAGGTGCTGACTCTGGCTGGGTTCAGTTCTACACTCACTGGTTCCCCTCTCTCTCCTCCCCAGAAGGTACTGACTCTGGCTGGGTTCAGTTCTACACTCACTGGTTCCCCTCCCTCTCCTCCCCTGAAGGTGCCGACTCTGGCTGGGTTCAGTTCTACACTCACTGGTTCCCCTCCCTCTCCTCCCCTGAAGGTGCTGACTCTGGCTGGGTTCAGTTCTATATTCACTGGTTCCCCTCCCTCTCCACCCCTGAAGGTGCTGACTCTGGCTGGGTTCAGTTCTATATTCACTAGTTCCCCTCCCTCTCCTCCCCTGAAGGTGCTGACTCTGGCTGGGTTCAGTTCTACTCTCACTGGTTCCCCTCTCTCTCCTCCCCTGAAGGTGCTGACTCTGGCTGGGTTCAGTTCTACACTCACTGGTTCCCCTCTCTCTCCTCCCCTGAAGGTGCTGACTCTGGCTGGGTTCAGTTCTACTCTCACTGGTTCCCCTCTCTCTCCTCCCCCGAAGGTGCTGACTCTGGCTGGGTTCAGTTCTACACTCACTGGTTCCCCTCGCTCTCCTCCCCTGGAGGTGCTGACTCTGGCTGGGTTCAGTTCTACTCTCACTGGTTCCCCTCTCTCTCCTCCCCTGAAGGTGCTGACTCTGGCTGGGTTCAGTTCTACACTCACTGGTTCCTCTCCCTCTCCTCCCCTGAAGGTGCTGACTCTGGCTGGGTTCAGTTCTACACTCACTGGTTCCCCTCTCTCTCCTCCCCTGAAGGTGCTGACTCTGGCTGGGTTCAGTTCTACACTCACTGGTTCCTCTCCCTCTCCTCCCCTGAAGGTGCTGACTCTGGCTGGGTTCAGTTCTACACTCACTGGTACCCCTCCCTCTCCTCCCCTGAAGGTGCTGATTCTGGCTGGGTTCATTCTACACTCACTGGTTCCCCTCCCTCTCCTCCCCTGAAGGTGCTGACTCTGGCTGGGTTCAGCTCTACACTCACTGGTTCCCCTCCCTCTCCACCCCTGAAGGTGCTGACTCTGGCTGGGTTCAGTTCTACACTCATTGGTTCCCCTCCCTCTCCTCCCCTGACGGTGCTGACTCTGGCTGGGTTCAGTTCTACACTCACCAGTTTCTCTCCAATATGTCACCCATGTGCTCAATCTCCATGTGTGAACCTCGACAGTGAGTGTCGACAGGCTGTTCCACTGTCCTCACCTGAGACCTCACACATGCGTTTTCCAGCAGGGTCACTGGACCCTCCTTCCAATGGCTCAGTGGGTAAATGCACCGCCCAGTGCGACTGAGTTATAGTAACAGGAAGGGCCCAGGTTTAATCCCGTCTGTGTATCCTCCCCGTCTAATTCACGGTAAAAGCTGTTTACAAAAGTCATCACTGTAAATAGGAACATAGGATCAGGAGTAGGTCATTCAGCCCCTCGAGCCTGTTCCGCCATTCAATGTGATCATGGCTGATCTGTATCTTAACTCCATCTTCCCATCTTCATTCTGTAACCCTTACTATCCTCGCCTAACAAAAATCTAGCACATAGTTTTGACATTTTCAATTGGTTCCCAACCTCAGCAGCTTTTTGGGGGAGAGAATTCCAGCTTTCCACTACCCTTTATGAAAAAGGAAATAGGAGCAGGAGTCGGCAATAGGGCCCCTCGAGCCTGCTCTTTCCCGCCCTATCCTTATATCCAACATGGATTTATGAAAGGGAAATCCTGTTTGACAAACTTATTGGAGTTCTTTGAGGATGTAACTAGTGGAGTAGACAAAGGGGAACCAGTAGATGTGGTGTATTTGGATTTTCAGAAGACCTTCGATAAGGTCCCACACAAGAGGTTGGTGAACAAAATTAGGGCACATGGAATTGTGGGCAATATACAAGCATGGATTGAGAATTGGTTAATAGACAGAAATTAAAGAGTAAGGATAAACGGGTCTTTTTCAGGATGGCAGGCTGTGACTAGTGGGGTACCGCAAGGATCGGTATTTGGGCCCCAGCTATTCACAATCTATATCAATGATTTGGATGAGGGGACTAAATGTAATATTTCCAAATTTGCTGATGATACAAAGCTAGGTGGCAGTGTCAGTTGTGAAGAGGATGTGAAGAGGCTTCAAGGGGATCTCAGCAGGCTCAGTGAGTGGGCGAGAACATGGCAGATGGAATATAATGTGGATAAATGTGAAGTTATCCACTTTGGTAGAAAAAACAGAAAGGCAGAGTATTTCCTAATTGGTGAAAGATTGGGGAATGCAGATGCTCAAAGGGACCTGGGTGTCCTTGTACATGGGTCACTGAAAGTGAATGTGCAAGTGTTGCAAGCCATTAGGAAGGCAAATGGTATGCTGGCCTTCATTACAAGAGGATTTGAGTACAGGACTAAAGAAGTCTTTCTCCAATTATATAGGGCCTTGGTGAGACCACACCTGGAGTATTGTGCACAGTTTTGGTCTCCTTACCTAAGGAAGGATATACTTGCCATAGAGGGAGTGCAACGAAAGTTCACAAGATTGATTCCTGGGATGGTGGGACTGTCGTATGAGAAGAGATTGAGTAAACTAGGCCTGTACTCTCTTGAATTCAGAAGAATGAGAGGGGATCTCATTGAAGCATACAGAATTATTACAGGGCTTGATAGGATGGATGCTGGGAGAATGTTTCCCTTGGCTGGGGAGTCTAGAACCAGGGGCCACAGCCTCAGGATAAAGGGTCGGCCATTCAGGACTGAGATGAGAAGAAATTTCTTCACACAGAGGGCGGTGAATCTTTGGAATTCTCTACCCCAGAGGGCTGTGGTGGCTCAGTCATTGGGTATATTCAAAACAGAAGTCGATAGATTTCTGACTAGTAAGGGCATCAAGGGATGTGGCGATCGGGCCGGTGAATGGAGGTGAGGTAGAAGATCAGCCATGATCTCATTGAATGGTGGAGCAGGCTCGAGGGGCCGAAGGGCCACTCCTGCTCCTATTTCTTATGTTCTTATCCCTCGATTCATTTAGTGTCCAAAATTCGATCTTAGTCTTGAATATTATCAATGACTGAGCACCCACAGCCCTCTGGGTAGAGAATCCCAAAGAGTCACATGCCTCATCTCAGTCCTAAATGGCCGACCCCTTATCCTGAGACTGTGACCCCTGGTTCTAGACTCTCCAGCCAGGGGAAACAGCCTCTCAGCATTTGGGTGAAGTTGTGCTTCCTGACATCACTCCTGAATGGCCTGGGTCTAAATCAAGGTTATGTCCCCTTGTTGTGGACTCCCTGATCAGAGGAAATCATTTCTCTCTATCTACCCTGTCACCTCCTTTAATCATCTTAAACACCGCAATTAGATCACCCCGTAATCTTCTATATTCAAGGGAATACAAGCCCAGTCTGCGCAGCCTGTCCTCATAATTTACAAATCTCAGCTCTGGAAGTACAGGATAGAAATTCTCAACAGACAGTTCTAGTTTCTCGGGAACATTCTTTCCTCTCTTGTCCATCCTAAGCTGTAAATTTACCGTCCCACACACTCTCCGCCGTCCCACACCCTCCCCCGTCCCACGCACTCTCCCCCGTCCCACACAATCTCCCCCGTCCCACACACTCTCCCCCGTCCCACACACTCCCCGTCCCACACACTCTCCACCGTCCCACATACTCTCCCCCCGTCCCACACACTCTCCCCCCGTCCCACACACTCTCCCCCCGTCCCACACACTCTCCCCCGTCCCACACACTCTCCCCCGTCCCACACACTCTCCCCGTCCCACACACTCTCCCCCGTCCCACACACTCTCCCCCGTCCCACACACTCTCCCCCGTCCCACACACTCTCCCCCCGTCCCGCACACTCTCCCCCGTCCCGCACACTCTCCCCCGTCCCCCACACTCTCCCCCGTCCCACACACTCTCCACCGTCCCACACACTCTCCCCCGTCCCACACACTCTCCCCCGTCCCACACACTCTCCCCCGTCCCACACACTCGCCCCGTCCCACACACTCTCCCCCGTCCCACACACTCTCCCCCGTCCCACACACTCTCCCCCGTCCCACACACTATCCCCCGTCCCACACACTCTCCCCCGTCCCACACACTCTCCCCCGTCTCACACACTCTCCCCCGTCCCACACACTCTCCCCCGTCCCACACACTCTCCCCCGTCCCACACACTCTCCCCCGTCCCACACACTCTCCCCCGTCCCACGCACTCTCCCCCCGTCCCACGCACTCTCCCCCGTCCCACGCACTCTCCCCCGTCCCACACACTCCCCGTCCCACACACTCTCCCCCGTCCCACGCACTCTCCCCCGTCCCACACACTCTCCCCCCGTCCCGCACACTCTCCCCCGTCCCACACACTCTCCCCCGTCCACACACTCTCCCCCGTCCCACACACTCTCCCCCGACCCACACACTCTCCCCCGTCCCACACACTCTCCCCGTCCCACACACTCTCCCCCGTCCCACACACTCTACCCCGTCCCACACACTCTACCCCGTCCCACACACTCTCCCCCGTCCCACACACTCTCCCCCGTCCCACACACTCTCCCCGTCCCACACACTCTCCCCCGTCCCACACACTCTCCCCCGTCCCACACACTCTCCCCCGTTCCACACACTCTCCCCCGTCCCACACACTCTCCCCCGTCCCACACACTCTCCCCCATCCCACACACTCTCCCTCCGTCCCACACCCTCCCCCGTCCCACACATTCTCCCCGTCCCACACACTCTCCCCCGTCCCACACACCCTCCCCTGTCCCACACACTCTCCCCCGTCCCACACTCTCCCCCGTCCCACACACTCTCCCCCGTGCCACACACTCTCCCCCGTCCCACACACCCTCCCCCGTCCCACACACTCTCCCCCCGTCCCACACACTCTCCCCGTCCCACACACTCTCCCCCGTCCCACACACTCTCCCCCGTCCCACACACTCTCCCCCGTCCCACACACTCTCCCCCGTCCCAAACTCTCTCCCCCGTCCCACACACTCTCCCCCATCCCCCACACTCTCCCCCGTCCCACACTCCCCTGTCCCACACACTCTCCCCCGTCCCACACACTCTCCCCCGTCCCACACACTCTCCCCCGTCCCACACTCTCTCCCCCGTCCCACACACTCTCCCCCGTCCCCCACACTCTCCCCCGTCCCACAATCCCCCGTCCCACACACCCTCCCCCGTCCCACACACTCTCCCCCGTCCCACACACTCTCCCCCGTCCCCCACACTCTCCCCCGTCCCACACACTCTCCCCCGTCCCACACACTCTCCCCCGTCCCACACACCCTCCCCCGTCCCACACGCTCTCCCCCGTCCCACACACTCTCCCCCGTCCCAAACACTCTCCCCCGTCCCGCACACTCTCCCCCGTCCCACACACCCTCCCCCGTCCCACACACTCTCCCCCCGTCCCACACACTCTCCCCGTCCCACACACTCTCCCCCGTCCCACACACACTCCCCCGTCCCACACACTCTCCCCCGTCCCACACACTCTCCCCCGTCCCACACATTCTCCCCCGTCCCACACTCTCTCCCCCGTCCCACACACTCTCCCCCGTCCCCCACACTCTCCCCCGTCCCACACTCCCCTGTCCCACACACTCTCCCCCGTCCCACACACTCTCCCCCGTCCCACACACTCTCCCCCGTCCCACACTCTCTCCCCCGTCCCACACACTCTCCCCCGTCCCCCACACTCTCCCCCGTCCCACACTCCCCCGTCCCACACACCCTCCCCCGTCCCAAACACTCTCCCCCGTCCCACACACTCTCCCCCGTCCCCCACACTCTCCCCCGTCCCACACACTCTCCCCCGTCCAAACTCTCTCCCTCGTCCCACACACCCTCCCCCGTCCCACACACTCTCCCCCGTCCCACACACTCTCCCCCGTCCCAAACACTCTCCTCCGTCCCGCACACTCTCCCCGTCCCGCACACTCTCCCCCCATCCCACACACCCTCCCCCGTCCCACACACTCTCCCCCGCCCCACACACTCTCCCCCGTCCCACACACTCTCCCCCGTCCCACACACTCTCCCCCATCCCACACACTCTCCCCCGTCCCACACACTCTCCCCCGTCCCCCACACTCCCCCCGTCCCACACACTCTCCCCCGTCCCACACACTCTCCCCCGTCCCACACACTCTCCCCCGTCCCACACACTCTCCCCCGTCCCACACACTCTGCCCCCGTCCCACACCCTCCCCCGTCCCACACATTCTCCCCGTCCCACACACTCTCCCCCGTCCCACACACCCTCCCCCGTCCCACACACTCTCCCCCGTCCCACACTCTCCCCCGTCCCACACACTCTCCCCCGTCCCACACACTCTCCCCCGTCCCACACACCCTCCCCCGTCCCACACACTCTCCCCCCGTCCCACACACTCTCCCCGTCCCACACACTCTCCCCTGTCCCACACACTCGCCCCCGTCCCACACACTCTCCCCCGTCCCACACACTCTCCCCCGTCCCACACACTCTCCCCGTCCCACACTCTCTCCCCCGTCCCACACACTCTCCCCCGTCCCCCACACTTTCCCCCGTCCCACACTCCCCTGTCCCACACACTCTCCCCCGTCCCACACACTCTCCCCCGTCCCACACACTCTCCCCCATCCCACACTCTCTCCCCCGTCCCACACACTCTCCCCCGTCCCCCACACTCTCCCCCGTCCCACACTCCCCCGTCCCACACACCCTCCCCCGTCCCACACACTCTCCCCCATCCCACACACTCTCCCCCGTCCCCCACACTCTCCCCCGTCCCACACACTCTCCCCCGTCCCACACACTCTCCCCCGTCCCACACACCCTCCCCCGTCCCACACACTCTCCCCCGTCCCACACACTCTCCCCCATCCCTAACACTCTCCCCCGTCCCGCACACTCTCCCCCGTCCCACACACCCTCCCCCATCCCACACACTCTCCCCCCGTCCCACACACTCTCCCCGTCCCACACACTCTCCCCCGTCCCACACACTCTCCCCCGTCCCACACACTCTCCCCCGTCCCACACACTCTCCCCCGTCCCACACTCTCTCCCCCGTCCCACACACTCTCCCCCGTCCCCCACACTCTCCCCCGTCCCACACTCCCCTGTCCCACTCACTCTCCCCCGTCCCACACTCTCTCCCCCATCCCACACACTCTCCCCCGTCCCCCACACGCTCCCACGTCCCACACTCCCCCGTCCCACACTCCCTCCCCCGTCCCACACACTCTACCCGTCCCACACACTCTCCCCCGTCCCCCACACTCTCGCCCGTCCCACACACTCTCCCCCGTCCCACACACTCTCCCCCGTCCCACACACCCTCCCCCGTCCCACACACTCTCCCCCGTCCCACACACTCTCCCCCGTCCCAAACACTCTCCCCCGTCCCGCACACTCTCCCCCGTCCCGCACACTCTCCCCCCGTCCCGCACACTCTCCCCCCGTCCCACACACCCTCCCCAGTCCCACACACTCTCCCCCGCCCCACACACTCTCCCCCGTCCCACACACTCTCCCCCGTCCCACACACTCTCCCCCGTCCCACACACTCTCCCCCGTCCCCCACACTCCCCCCGTCCCACACACTCTCCCCCGTCCCACACACTCTCCCCCGTCCCACACACTCTCCCCCGTCCCACACACTCTCCCCCGTCCCACACACTCTCACCCGTCCCGCACACTCTCCCCCGTCCCACACACTCTCCCCATCCCACACACTCTCCCCCGTCCCACACACTCTCCCCATCTCACACACTCTCCCCCGTCCCACACACTCCCACGTCCCACACACTCTCCCCCGTCCCACACACTCTCCCCCATCCCACACACTCTCCCCCGTCCCACACACTCTCCCCATCCCACACACTCTCCCCCGTCCCACACACTCTCCCCATCTCACACACTCTCCCCCGTCCCACACACTCTCCCCCGTCCCACACACTCTCCCCCGTCCCACACACTCTCACCCGTCCCGCACACTCTCCCCCGTCCCACACACTCTCCCCATCCCACACACTCTCCCCCGTCCCACACACTCTCCCCATCTCACACACTCTCCCCCGTCCCACACACTCCCACGTCCCACACCCTCCCCCGTCCCACGCACTCTCCCCCGTCCCACACAATCTCCCCCGTCCCACACACTCTCCCCATCCCTCACACTCTCCCCGTCCCTCACACTCTCCCCCGTCCCACACACTCTCCCCCGTCCCACACACTCTCCCCCATCCCACACACTCTCCCCCGTCCCGCACAATCTCCCCGTCCCACACACTCTCCCCCGTCCCACACACTCTCCCCCGTCCCACACACTCT
This sequence comes from Somniosus microcephalus, assembly GCF_052327205.1. Taxonomy (NCBI): domain Eukaryota; kingdom Metazoa; phylum Chordata; class Chondrichthyes; order Squaliformes; family Somniosidae; genus Somniosus; species Somniosus microcephalus. Next base: position 57,028,310 of record NC_140990.1, on the reverse strand, counting down.
CCCCCGTCCCACACACTCTCCCTCCGTCCCACACCCTCCCCCGTCCCACACATTCTCCCCGTCCCACACACTCTCCCCCGTCCCACACACCCTCCCCTGTCCCACACACTCTCCCCCGTCCCACACTCTCCCCCGTCCCACACACTCTCCCCCGTGCCACACACTCTCCCCCGTCCCACACACCCTCCCCCGTCCCACACACTCTCCCCCCGTCCCACACACTCTCCCCATCCCACACACTCTCCCCCGTCCCACACACTCTCCCCCGTCCCACACACTCTCCCCCGTCCCACACACTCTCCCCCGTCCCCCACACTCTCCCCCGTCCCACACTCCCCTGTCCCACACACTCTCCCCCGTCCCACACACTCTCCCCCGTCCCACACACTCTCCCCCGTCCCACACTCTCTCCCCCGTCCCACACACTCTCCCCCGTCCCCCACACTCTCCCCCGTCCCACAATCCCCCGTCCCACACACCCTCCCCCGTCCCACACACTCTCCCCCGTCCCACACACTCTCCCCCGTCCCCCACACTCTCCCCCGTCCCACACACTCTCCCCCGTCCCACACACTCTCCCCCGTCCCACACACCCTCCCCAGTCCCACACGCTCTCCCCCGTCCCACACACTCTCCCCCGTCCCAAACACTCTCCCCCGTCCCGCACACTCTCCCCCGTCCCACACACCCTCCCCCGTCCCACACACTCTCCCCCCGTCCCACACACTCTCCCCGTCCCACACACTCTCCCCCGTCCCACACACACTCCCCCGTCCCACACACTCTCCCCCGTCCCACACACTCTCCCCCGTCCCACACACTCTCCCCCGTCCCACACTCTCTCCCCCGTCCCACACACTCTCCCCCGTCCCCCACACTCTCCCCCGTCCCACACTCCCCTGTCCCACACACTCTCCCCCGTCCCACACACTCTCCCCCGTCCCACACACTCTCCCCCATCCCACACTCTCTCCCCCGTCCCACACACTCTCCCCCGTCCCCCACACTCTCCCCCGTCCCACACTCCCCCGTCCCACACACCCTCCCCCGTCCCACACACTCTCCCCCGTCCCACACACTCTCCCCCGTCCCCCACACTCTCCCCCGTCCCACACACTCTCCCCCGTCCCACACACTCTCCCCCGTCCCACACACCCTCCCCCGTCCCACACACTCTCCCCCGTCCCACACACTCTCCCCCGTCCCAAACACTCTCCTCCGTCCCGCACACTCTCCCCCGTCCCGCACACTCTCCCCCCATCCCACACACCCTCCCCATCCCACACACCCTCCCCGTCCCACACACTCTCCCCCGCCCCACACACTCTCCCCCGTCCCACACACTCTCCCCCGTCCCACACACTCTCCCCCATTCCACACACTCTCCCCCGTCCCACACACTCTCCCCCGTCCCCCACACTCCCCCCGTCCCACACACTCTCCCCCATCCCACACACTCTCCCCCGTCCCACACACTCTCCCCCGTCCCACACACTCTCCCCCGTCCCACACACTCTCCCCCCGTCCCACACCCTCCCCCGTCCCACACATTCTCCCCGTCCCACACACTCTCCCCCGTCCCACACACCCTCCCCCGTCCCACACACTCTCCCCCGTCCCACACTCTCCCCCGTCCCACACACTCTCCCCCGTCCCACACACTCTCCCCCGTCCCACACACCCTCCCCCGTCCCACACACTCTCCCCCCGTCCCACACACTCTCCCCGTCCCACACACTCTCCCCTGTCCCACACACTCTCCCCCGTCCCACACACTCTCCCCCGTCCCACACACTCTCCCCCGTCCCACACACTCTCCCCCGTCCCACACTCTCTCCCCCGTCCCACACACTCTCCCCCGTCCCCCACACTTTCCCCCGTCCCACACTCCCCTGTCCCACACACTCTCCCCCGTCCCACACACTCTCCCCCGTCCCACACACTCTCCCCCATCCCACACTCTCTCCCCCGTCCCACACACTCTCCCCCGTCCCCCACTCTCTCCCCCGTCCAACACTCCCCCGTCCCACACACCCTCCCCCGTCCCACACACTCTCCCCCATCCCACACACTCTCCCCCGTCCCCCACACTCTCCCCCGTCCCACACACTCTCCCCCGTCCCACACACTCTCCCCCGTCCCACACACCCTCCCCCGTCCCACACACTCTCCCCCATCCCACACACTCTCCCCCATCCCTAACACTCTCCCCCGTCCCGCACACTCTCCCCCGTCCCACACACCCTCCCCCATCCCACACACTCTCCCCCCGTCCCACACACTCTCCCCGTCCCACACACTCTCCCCCGTCCCACACACTCTCCCCCGTCCCACACTCTCTCCCCCGTCCCACACACTCTCCCCCGTCCCCCACACTCTCCCCCGTCCCACACTCCCCTGTCCCACTCACTCTCCCCCGTCCCACACACTCTCCCCCATCCCACACTCTCTCCCCCGTCCCACACACTCTCCCCCGTCCCCCACACTCTCCCACGTCCCACACTCCCCCGTCCCACACTCCCTCCCCCGTCCCACACACTCTCCCCCGTCCCACACACTCTCCCCCGTCCCCCACACTCTCCCCCGTCCCACACACTCTCCCCCGTCCCACACACTCTCCCCCGTCCCACACACCCTCCCCCGTCCCACACACTCTCCCCCGTCCCACACACTCTCCCCCGTCCCAAACACTCTCCCCCGTCCCGCACACTCTCCCCCGTCCCGCACACTCTCCCCCCGTCCCACACACCCTCCCCCGTCCCACACACTCTCCCCCGCCCCACACACTCTCCCCCGTCCCACACACTCTCCCCCGTCCCACACACTCTCCCCCGTCCCACACACTCTCCCCCGTCCCCCACACTCCCCCCGTCCCACACACTCTCCCCCGTCCCACACACTCTCCCCCGTCCCACACACTCTCCCCCGTCCCCCACACTCTCCCCCGTCCCACACACTCTCCCCCGTCCCACACACTCTCACCCGTCCCGCACACTCTCCCCCGTCCCACACACTCTCCCCATCCCACACACTCTCCCCCGTCCCACACACACTCCCCATCTCACACACTCTCCCCCGTCCCACACTCTCCCACGTCCCACACACTCTCCCCCGTCCCACACACTCTCCCCCATCCCACACACTCTCCCCCGTCCCACACACTCTCCCCATCCCACACACTCTCCCCCGTCCCACACACTCTCCCCATCTCACACACTCTCCCCCGTCCCACACACTCTCCCCCGTCCCACACACTCTCCCCCGTCCCACGCACTCTCACCCGTCCCGCACACTCTCCCCCGTCCCACACACTCTCCCCATCCCACACACTCTCCCCCGTCCCACACACTCTCCCCATCTCACACACTCTCCCCCGTCCCACACACTCCCACGTCCCACACCCTCCCCCGTCCCTCACACTCTCCCCGTCCCTCACACTCTCCCCCGTCCCACACACTCTCCCCCGTCCCACACACTCTCCCCATCTCACACACTCTCCCCCGTCCCACACAATCTCCCCCGTCCCACACACTCTCCCCGTCCCTCACACTCTCCCCGTCCCTCACACTCTCCCCCGTCCCACACACTCTCCCCCGTCCCACACACTCTCCCCCGTCCCACACACTCTTCCCCGACCCACACACTCTCCCCCATCCCACACACCCTCCCCCGTCCCACACACCCTCCTCCGTCCCACACACCGTCCCCCGTCCCACACACCGTCAAATCATATACCCGAGACGGTGTCGGGTCATTTCAGGTTTCCTTTTCGATACAAGCATTAGTTACCGGTAGGTATTCAACTATAGTCGAATGGAATATTTCGACAGGATCCACTGCTGGTGCTTCCTCCGCAGTAGGCAGTGGCAGGCGTGATAGCCCATCAGCATTTCCATGCTGCTTCGTGCCCTTATATTCAATCTCATAGTGGTGCGCCCCTAGAAAAAGTGACCATCTTTGTAGTCGTTGCGCAGTCATCACCGGAACGCCCTTCTTCGGATTAAAAATGAAGACAAGAGGCTGGTGATCAGTCAGCAAGGTGTAATTCTGCCCGTGCAGATAGTGATTGAACTTTTTCACTCCCCACACTAGGCTGAGGGCCTCCCTGTCAATCTGGGCGTAGTTACGCTCGGCTGAGGTTAGTGATCGTGACGCAAAGGCTATTGGCCCCTCTGAGCTGTCCAAGAATTTGTGCAACAGCACCGCTCCAATGCCATAGGGTGACGCATCACATGTCAACCGAATTGGTAATGCCGTGTTGTAATGGGCCAATACCTCTTTCGATGTGATTAGTGTTTTGCTCTTCTGGAAAGCTCGTCTACATTCGTCACTCCACTTCCATGGCACCCCAGTTTGCAGTAGGTTGTTCAGTGGGTGTAGTATTGTAGACAAATTTGGCAAGAACTTATGGTAGTAGTTTACCAGCCCGAGGAACGACCTCAGTTGTGACACATTTTCCGGTGCTGGAGCCTTGACTACTGCCTCAATCTTCTCTGGGGACTTATGTAACCCCTCTTTATTGATAATGTGGCCACAATACGAGATCTGTTTTCTAAAAAACTCGCATTTGGGGCGGTTAGCTCGGAGTCCATATTCCTGCAATCTAGTGAGCACCTGCTCCAGGTTGACAAGGTGATCACTGTCATTTTCGCCCATGACCAGGAGGTCATCCAAATAACACTGGGTCCCTGGGATCCCTTGCAGGACTTGTTCCATTGCCCTCTGCCAAATAGCCGGAGCTGATGCTACCCCGAATACCAGCCGGTTGTATTGGTAGAGACCTTTATGGGTGTTGATTGTGAGGTATATTTTTGATGCTTCTTCTACCTCCATTTGCAGATACGCCTGGGCCAGATCAATCTTAGTAAAGCATTTCCCTCCAGATAGCCCGTTTTGCTGGACTGCCTCGACTGGAAAGCCAAGCCTGGCTCTCGGCAGCCTCCCCCGCAATTCTCGAGTCTCTGCTGGATGACTGGGCGGTTGCCCGTGGTCGACACCTGCGTCTCTGGCCTTGACCTCCAACCCACTGATCTCCAGGAACGAATCCCCGGGAGGTGATGCAGAGTTGCAGGTAGGTTCGAACTTGCCTCATCGCCAATGTTGTGTCCGGGTATAATAAGACACAGACTGCAGGAGAAATGGTACAACAGGTGTTTACTCAACGTGGCTCATAGTGGAACTGATCTGTACAGATTACTACTCAGTGCTATATACAGGTGTGGTCACTGCCGGTACTGCAGTATACATGAGCTGTAAAAGATAGTTCCCCCCCTTAAAGGTATATACATTACAATTGGTACAGAGAGGTGAGCCATTGCCCTTGTGTCAGCTGTGGCTCAGTTCCCTGCTTTCGGAGTCGTTATCACTCTTTTGTTCATCTGAACTATTCTCCGTTATCTTAATACCTTCTTGTACTTCCCTTTGGTCAGTTTCTTATTGCTGGTTTTCTTTCCTGACCTGCAGACTCTTGCTATGTGTCCTACTTTTCCACACTGTCTGCACACTTTGTCTTTGAACCAGCAATCATTCTGGTCATGTGTTGTTCTGCCGCAGTGATAGCACTTCTCTGTTCTATATGACATTTCGTTTGTGCCATATTCTTGCGGTCTCTGTTGTATCTCTGCAGCGCCCCGTGCTGCTGCTTCATATGATACCGCAATGCTGAAAGCCTTTTCCAGAATTGGAGGAATACAGAGTTCATAGAATCAGAGAATGGTACAGCCCTTCGGCCCATTGTCCCAGAGCCAGCTCTTTGAATTTAGGCCCACTCCTCTGCTTTATCCCCACAGACCCGCAATTTGTTTCCCAATTCAAGTAGTTCTCCAATTCCCCGTTGAAAGTTGCCATTGAATCTGCTTCCACCACCACTTCAGGCAGTGCCTTCCAGGTCATAACAACTCGCTGCTTAAATTCTTTCCTCATGTCGCCACTGGTTCTTTTGACAATGACCTTAAATCTGAGTCCTCTGGTTACCGACCCTTCTGACACTGGAGTCAGTTTCTCCTTATTAAGAGGGTTGTAAACACCAGGTCCACTTGGCACTGAAGTGGCTGAAACTCATAATAGGAACTCCAGGGAAACAAAATACTAACAAATGTTAAACTGTTCTGTTGACAAATGAAATCTCAATTTAACATTTTAAAGATAAGGGCCTAGAAATTCACTAGCCTTAGCGCCGCTTTTGAGGCGCTAGAGGGACTAGCGCCAGAGTTATGGCCAGTTTAAAAATTCCCTGGGGCCCTAAATCGGCGTTGCACCGGTAGCGCTGCGCCGGCACCGATGACGTCATCGGTGTGCGCAGCGTCCCGGTTGCCGTGGTAACCCGCCCGAACTCCGAAATTGAGTTGCGGCCGCCTCGCCCGTGGCAGCCGCAAGCAACGTTCTGGCAGAGGTGCCTTACTCCAGTTTGCGCCGGCGCATTAAAGGCCCCGCGGCGGCCGGCCACTTTCCCGCCGGCCGCCTGCCCGCAGCTCCCTCCCCGGACTTCTCCCCCCCCCCCCCCGGAACAGATGCAAGCCCGGCACTTGTCCGAGGTGCCGGGCTCATTTTTAAGCTGATTTGCGCGGGCCGCGGCCGGGTGCAGGCAGCTCCTCCTTAACGGGAGGAGGAGGCCTGCACGTCCCCAGCCTGCCGCACCGCATCGGGTGCCGCAGCGCCGGAATTGCGGCGCGAAACGGCAGTTAGCGCCGATGTACCGCCGCAAAGACCCTTCAGTAGCGCCGGCAGCCGTTTGGGCACAGCGCCACTGAATTTTTGGCGCGCGCAGGGGACTTAGCGCCGGCACTAACTTCCGGCGCTAAAGCCCTGGCTAAGCCAAAACCCAATTTCTAGGCCAAGTTGTTTAACGGGTTCACACTGACTCACCCGACTCAGGTTCCACCCCTCAAGCACCGCGATTGGTTGCAGAATGCGCTGCTCCCTTGGCCCTCCGGCTTCTGAGCTCTCTTCCTATTGGTTCCCAGGGCCATCAATCACCACTCGCCAACATAACACTGCCAGATGAGGTTCAGGGGCTCAGAGGAAGAAAGTAAATGAGGCCATGAATCTGAGTTGGGAAATACAATGAAAGAAACATGATTCAACTGGTGAACTAAACTATTTCAAATCAACTCAAATGAATTGTTGCCATTAATATATTCTTTTTGGGCCAAGTGGGAAACAAGTGATGTTTCCCACACACGGAGCAGGTGAACGGTCTCACCCCAGTGTGACTGCATGGATGAGTTTCCAGCTTGGATGGGTAATGGAATCACTTCCCACAGTCCCCACATTTCCATGGATTCTCCATGGTGCGGGTGTCCTTGTGTCTCTCCAGGTTGGACGATTGGTTAAAGCCTTGTCCACACACAGAACACGTGTACGGTTTCTCCCCGCTGTGAATGGTGAAATGATTTTTCAGGCTGTGTAACTGGTTAAAGCTCTTTCCGCAGTCAGTGCACTGGAACACTCTCACTCGGGTGTGAGAATCTCGGTGCTTTTCCAGTCACACTGATGTTTGAAATCTTTTCCCACAGACAGAACAGACAAACATTTCTCCTTCCACATTCAGAGGCCGATGATAGTCGTTCCTGATGAATGGAGTGACTCTGTCAGATCTTGATGTGATGTTTGGTCTGAGTTTGCGGTGTGTAAATGCTGCCCTTCTCACAGCCTGTAAAAGGAGTTTACAAAAGCCATCACTGTGAGTCCAGGATAGAAATTGACAAGATTCTCTCCTCCTGGTTCCTGGCCAAGGGGGCCACGCATGCGCCCTGCTGCCCCCTGAGCCTCTCAAGATGGCGGCCGTTACCCCGGGCCTGTCACCTGGAGAAAGCCCCGCAGCTGCCGCCTCGCTCGGGGCAAACGCCCGGCCCGGAGGCTCTTGTTCGGGGCCTGAGGCCCACCCCGGGTGTTTGTGAAGCGGATAATGTTGGGTGTTTTAATAATGGGGGCCGCACTTGGGGTGTGAGCAGCCCGCGTCCCCCCGGGGTTCATTAACCCGCTCCCTCCACCAACTTTAAAACCCTGCGGCGCGGCCTAACCACAGTTTATTAATCTCCCGACCCCGCTCCCGCCGACCTGCAGCTCCGCCCGGTGAGCACACGAGGCCCGGGCCCGCGGCCTGATTGACGAGAGCTTCCGACCAATAGGGAGTGAGCGGGGCGGGGCTGGAGGAGCGAGCCGGCGGCGGGTCCTCCAACCAATCGGGGAGCCCGAGGGGCGGGACTAGCGCTGGCTGATTGTCTGATCCGCAGGGCAGCGAGTTTCTCCAGTCCCTTGTTCAGGGCCCGGGGCCAGGGGAGGCTGTGGGCCTTTATTCCCCTTATTGGACACAAGGCTCTTTGTCTCACAACACACTGGCTCAGGTTTTAATACAGACTTTTTAAATTCATGAATAAAAGCAGATAAACCCCGTGCTTCTGTGGAACAAACTTTTTAATATTTGGGAGTAAAAGTACAAGTTTTTTCCCCTCTGGGAATTTATTATTAGTTTCAGGAAACAACAACAACCACTTGTATTTATAAAGCGCCTTTAATGTAGTAAAACGTCCCAAGGCTCTTCACAGGATCATTATAAAACAAAATTTGACACCGAGCCACATAAGGAGATATTCGGGCAGATGACCAGAAGCTTGGTCAAAGAGGTAGGTTTTAAGGAGCATCTTAAAGAAGGAGAGAGAGGTAGAGAGATGGAGAGGTTTAGGGAGGGAATTCCAGAGCTCAGGGCCCAGGCAACTGAAGTCACGGCCGCCAATGGTGGAGCGATTAAAATCGGGGATGCACAAGAGGCCAGAATTAGAGGAGCGCAGATATCTCGGGGGGTTGTAGGGGCTGGAAGAAATTACAAAGATAGGGAGGGGCAAGGCCACGGAGGGATTTGAAAACAAGAATGAGAATTTTAAGAATGAGACACTTGAGGAAAAGCAGGGAGTGGGGGAGGGTCAAGCCCTTATGGGACAGGGTCGTTAATTCTGTTCTGTGACAGTTACTGGGACAGACTGTATCTCCCCCTCTCCTCCACACAGGGATTTGTGGTAGTTAAAGGGACAGTGATTCTCCTTGTTCTGCAAGATTGTAATTAAAGGGACACTACTCTGAGATGGCTATGAATCTTTAGTGCCGCCAGCCTTTCTAAAACATCTTCCTTTCTTTGAGGATCTGTGTGAACTCGCTGGTGACTCAGCAGGTTGGATGAACTCTGAAACCTCATTACACAGTGATTTGGCACATCACACAGTCAGAACATATAAAGGGTCTCTCATCGTTTCTGGGGCAGGAAGGATCTGGTTAACAGTGATCACAATATCATTAGGTTTAAAGTAGTTAACGAAAGGGACAAAGAAGAATCAATGGTGAAAATACCCAGCTGGAAGAGAGCCAAATTCAATGATTTGAGAAGGGATCGAGCACAGGTGGACTGGAAACAAAGATTGTCCAGGAAAACAGTGAATGACCAATGGCAGGCCTTCAAGGCTGAGATAGTTCGGGTACAAACCAAGCGCATTCCCATAAGGAGGAAAGATGGGCCATCCAAAGCTAGAGCTCCCGATGAGAAAGGATATAAAGGTTAAAATAAAACAGAAAAAGGAGGTTTACAACAAATGTCAGGTACAGAATACAGTCAAAAACCAGGCAGAATACAGAGAGTGCGGGGGAAAATGAAACAGGATATAAGAAGGGTAAAGAGACAATATGAGAAAAGATTAGCGGGTAACATAAAAGAGAACCCAAAAATCTTCTATAAACATATGAAAAGTAAAAGGATAGTTAAAGGAATGGTGGGGCCGATTAGGGACCAAATAGGAGCTCATCATACGGAGGCAGAGGGCATGGCTGAGGTACTGAATGAGTACTTAGCATCTGTCTTCACAAAAGAAGAGGATGAAGTTAATGTCGCAGTAGAGGAGGGGGGAGTAGAGAAATTGGATAAAAATAGATAGAAAGGAGGTGCTCAATAGGTTGTCATCACTCAAAGTTAACAAGTCACCCGGTCCAGATGCGATGCATCCTAGATTGCTGAGGGAAGCTAGGGTGGAGATATTAGAAGCTCCGAGCACAATCTTTCAATCTCCCTCAGATATATGGGAGTGGTGCCAGAAGACTGGAGGATTGCAAATGTTACACCCTGTTTAAAAAAGGGGAGAGGGATAAACCTGGTAACTACAGGCCAATCAGTCTAATGTCAGTGATGGGTGAATGACTAGAGACCATTGTCAAGGACAAAATTAATTCTCACTTGGAGAAGCATTGGTTAATAAGGGGCAGCCAGTATGGATTTGTTAAAGGTAAATCGTGTCTGACTAACCTGATTGAGTTCTTTGTTGAAGTAACAGAGGGTTGATGAAGGTAGTGCAGCAGATGTTGTATATATGGGCTTTCTAAAGGCATTTGATAAAGTACCACACAAGGGACTTACTCGGAAAATAGAAGCACAGGGAATTAAAGGGCTGATGGTAATTTGGGTATATAATTGGCTAAGGGAGAGGAGGCAGTGAGCAGTGCTGAGGGATGTTTTTCTGACTGGAGGGAAGTATGCAGTGGGTTCCCCCAGGGGTCGGGATTAGGACCATTGCTTTTCTTGTTATATATAACTGACCTGGACTTGGGTATAGGTGTAAAATTTCAAAGTTTATGGATGATACAAAACTTGGCAACGTAGTAAATAGTGAGCATAGTAGTAGCAGACTTCAGAAGGACAGAGACAGACTGTGAAATGAGCAGACACAAGGCAGATGAAATTAAATGAGGATAAGTGTGAAGTGATGCACTTTGGGAGAAACAACAGGGAGAGGCTGTATAATCTAAATGGGACTATTTTGAGGGGGTGCAAGAGCAGAGGGTCCTGGGGGTCCATATTCACAAATCTTTGAAGGTGCCACGGCAAGTTGGTGAGGCGGTTCAGAAAGCGTATGGGATACTTGGCTTTGCAAATAGGGCCATTGAATACAAAAACAAGGAAGTTACACTAAACCTTTACAAATCACTAGTTAGACCTCAGCTGGAGTCTTGTGTACAGTTCTGGGCACCACACTTTAGGAAGGATGTCAAGGTCTTGGAGAGGGCGCAGAGGAGGTTGACCAGGATGGTACCATGGATGAGGGACTTCAGTTATGTGGAGAGATTGGAGAAGCTGGGATTGTTCCCCTTAGAGCAGAGAAGGTTAAGAGGAGACCTAATGAAGGTGTTCAAAATGATGAGGGGTTTTGATCGAGCAAGTAGGGAGAAACTGTTCACTCT
>NC_140990.1:56985933-57016593 GCF_052327205.1 Somniosus microcephalus | reverse complement strand
ACGGGGGAGAGTGTGCGGGACGGGGGAGAGTGTGCGGGACGGGGGAGAGTGTGCGGGACGGGGGAGAGTGTGCGGGACGGGGGTGAGTGTGTGGGACGGGGGAGAGTGTGTGGGACGGGGGAGAGTGTGTGGGCCGGGGGGAGAGTGTGAGGGACGGGGGAGAGTGTTTGGGACGGGGGAGAGTGTGTGGGACGGGGGAGAGTGTGTGGGACGGGGGAGAGTGTGTGGGACGGGGGGAGAGTGTGTGGGACGGGGGAGAGTGTGGGGGACGGGGGAGTGTGGGACGGGGGAGAGTGTGTGGGATGGGGGTGGGTGTGTGGGACGGGGGAGCGTGTGTGGGACGGGGGAGAGTGTGTGGGACGGGCGAGAGAGTGTGGGACGGGGGAGAGTGTGTGGGACGGGGGAGAGTGCGTGGAACGGGGGAGAGTGCGTGGGACGGGGGGAGAGTGTGTGGGACGGGGGAGAGTGTGCGGAATGGGGGAGAGTGTGTGGGACGGGGAGAGTGTGTGGGACGGGGGAGAGTGTGTGGGACGGGGGAGAGTGTGTGGGACGGGGGAGAGTGCGTGGGACGGGGGAGAGTGTGTGGGACGGGGGAGAGTGTGTGGGACGGGGGTGAGTGTGTGGGACGGGGCAGGGTGTGGGGGACGGGGGAGAGTGTGTGGGACGGGGGAGAGTGTGTGGGACGGGGGAGTGTGTGTGGGACGGGGGAGAGTGTGTGGGACGGGGAGAGTGTGTGGGACGGGGGAGAGTTTGTGGGACGGGGGAGAGTGTGGGGGACGGGGGAGAGTGTGTGGGACGGGGAGAGTGTGTGGGACGGGGGAGAGTGTGTGGGACGGGAGAGAGTGTGGGACGGGGGAGAGTGTGTGGGACGGGGGAGAGTGTGTGGGACGGGGGAGAGTGTGAGGGACGGGGGAGAGTGTGTGGGACGGGAGAGAGTGTGTGGGACGGGGGAGAGTGTGTGGGACGGGGGAGAGTGTGTGGGATGGGGGAGAGTGCGGGGGACGGGGGAGCTTGTGTGGGACGGGGGAGAGTGTGTGGGACGGGGGAGAGTGGGAGGGACGGGGGAGAGTGCGAGGGACGGGGGAGTGTGTGCGGGACGGGGGAGAGTGTGCAGGACGGGGGAGATTGCGTGGGACGGGGGAGAGTGTGTGGGACGGGGGAGAGTGCGTGGGACGGGGGAGAGTGTGTGGGACGGGGGAGAGTGTGTGGGGCGGGGAGAGTGTGTGGGACGGGGGAGTGTGTGGGACGGGGAGAGTGTGTGGGACGGAGAGAGTGTGTGGGACGGGGGACAGTGTGTGGGACGGGGGAGAGTGTGTGGGACGGGGAGAATGTGTGGGACGGGGGAGAGTGTGTGGGACGGGGGAGAGTGTGTGGGACGGGGGAGAGTGTGTAGGACGGGGGACAGTGTGTGGGACGGGGGACAGTGTGTGGGACGGGGGAGAGTGTGTGGGACGGGGGAGAGTGTGTGGGACGGGGGAGTGTGTGGGACGGGGAGAGTGTGTTGGACGGGGGAGAGTGTGTGGGACGGGGGAGAGTGTCTGGTACGGGGGAGGGTGTGGGGGACGGGGGAGAGTGTGTGGGACGGGGGAGAGTGTGTGGGACGGGGGAGTGTGTGTGGGACGGGGGGAGAGTGTGTGGGATGGGGGAGAGTGTGTGGGACGGGGGAGAGTGTGTGGGACGGGGGAGGGGGTGTGGGACGGGGGAGAGTGTGTGGGACGGGGAGAGTGTGTGGGAAGGGGGAGAGTGTGAGGGACGGGGAGAGTGTGCGGGACGGGGGAGAGTGTGTGGGACGGGGAGAGTGTGCGGGACGGGGGAGAGTGTGCGGGACGGGGAGAGTGTGCGGGACGGGGGAGAGTGTGCGGGACGGGGGAGAGTGTGCGGGACGGGGGAGAGTGTGCGGGAAGGGGGAGAGTGTGCGGGACGGGGGACAGTGCGCGGGACGGGGGAGGGTGCGGGGGACGGGGGAGGGTGCGGGTGACGGGGGGAGGGTGCGCGGGACGGGGGAGTGTGCGGGACGGGGGAGAGTGTGCGGGACGGGGGAGAGTGTGCGGGACGGGGGGAGAGTGTGCGGGACGGGGGAGAGTGTGCGGGACGGGGGAGAGTGTGCGGGACGGGGGTGAGTGTGTGGGACGGGGGAGAGTGTGTGGGATGGGGGGAGAGTGTGTGGGCCGGGGGAGAGTGTGTGGGACGGGGGAGAGTGTTTGGGACGGGGGAGAGTGTGTGGGACGGGGGAGAGTGTGTGGGACGGGGGAGAGTGTGTGGGACGGGGGAGAGTGTGTGGGACGGGGGAGAGTGTGGGGGACGGGGGAGTGTGGGACGGGGGAGAGTGTGTGGGATGGGGGTGGGTGTGTGGGACGGGGGGAGCGTGTGTGGGACGGGGGAGAGTGTGTGGGACGGGCGAGAGAGTGTGGGACGGGGGAGAGTGTGTGGGACGGGGGAGAGTGCGTGGAACGGGGGAGAGTGCGTGGGACGGGGGAGAGTGTGTGGGACGGGGGAGAGTGTGCGGAATGGGGGAGAGTGTGTGGGACGGGGAGAGTGTGTGGGACGGGGGAGAGTGTGTGGGACGGGGGACAGTTTGTGGGACGGGGGATGGTGTGTGGGACGGGGGAGAGTGTGTGGGGGCGGATAGAGTGTGTGGGACGGGGAAGAGTGTGCGGGACGGGGGAGAGAGTGCGGGGCGGGGGAGAGTGTGTGGGACGGGGGAGAGTGTGTGGGACGGGGGAGAGTGTGTGGGACGGGGGAGAGTGTGCGGGACGGGGAGAGTGTGCGGGACGGGGGAGAGTGTGCGGGACGGGGGAGAGTGTGCGGGACGGGGGAGAGTGTGCGGGACGGGGGAGAGTGTGCGGGAAGGGGGAGAGTGTGCGGGACGGGGGACAGTGCGCGGGACGGGGGAGGGTGCGGGGGACGGGGGAGGGTGCGGGTGACGGGGGAGGGTGCGCGGGACGGGGGAGTGTGCGGGACGGGGGAGAGTGTGCGGGACGGGGGAGAGTGTACGGGACGGGGGAGAGTGTGCGGGACGGGGGAGAGTGTGCGGGACGGGGGAGAGTGTGCGGGACGGGGGGTGAGTGTGTGGGACGGGGGAGAGTGTGTGGGACGGGGGAGAGTGTGTGAGCCGGGGGAGAGTGTGTGGGACGGGGGAGAGTGTTTGGGATGGGGGAGAGTGTGTGGGACGGGGGAGAGTGTGTGGGACGGGGGAGAGTGTGTGGGACGGGGGAGAGTGTGTGGGACGGGGGAGAGTGTGGGGGACGGGGGAGTGTGGGACGGGGGAGAGTGTGTGGGATGGGGGTGGGTGTGTGGGACGGGGGAGCGTGTGTGGGACGGGGGAGAGTGTGTGGGACGGGCGAGAGAGTGTGGGACGGGGGAGAGTGTGTGGGACGGGGGAGAGTGCGTGGAACGGGGGAGAGTGCGTGGGACGGGGGAGAGTGTGTGGGACGGGGGAGAGTGTGTGGGACGGGGGACAGTGTGTGGGACGGGGGAGAGTGTGCGGAATGGGGGAGAGTGTGTGGGACGGGGAGAGTGTGTGGGACGGGGGAGAGTGTGTGGGACGGGGGACAGTTTGTGGGACGGGGGATGGTGTGTGGGACGGGGGAGAGTGTGTGGGGGCGGATAGAGTGTGTGGGACGGGGAAGAGTGTGTGGGACGGGGGAGAGAGTGCGGGGCGGGGGAGAGTGTGTGGGACGGGGGAGAGTGTGTGGGACGGGGGAGAGTGTGTGGGACGGGGAGAGTGTGTGGGACGGGGGAGAGTGTGTGGGACGGGGGAGAGTGTGTGGGACGGGGGAGGGTGTGTGGGACGAGGGAGGGTGTGTGGGACGGGGGGAGAGTGTGTGGGACGGGGGAGAGTGCGTGGGACGGGGAGAGTGTGTGGGACGGGGGAGAGTGCGTGGGACGGGGAGAGTGTGTGGGACGGGGAGAGTGTGTGGGACGAGCGAGAGTGCGTGGGACGGGGGAGAGTGCATGGGACGGGGGGAGCGTGTGTGGGACGGGGGAGAGTGCGTGGGACGGGGGAGAGTGCGTGGGACGGGGGAGAGTGCGTGGGACGGGGGAGAGTGTGTGGGGGCGGATAGAGTGTGCGGGACGGGGGAGAGTGTGCGGGACGGGGAGAGTGTGCGGGACGGGGCAGAGTGTGTGGGACGGGGGAGAGTGTGTGGGACGGGGGTGGGTGTGTGGGACGGGGGAGCGTGTGTGGGACGGGGGAGAGTGTGTGGGACGGGCGAGAGAGTGTGGGACGGGGGAGAGTGTGTGGGACGGGGGGAGAGTGCGTGGAACGGGGGAGAGTGCGTGGGGACGGGGGAGAGTGTGTGGGACGGGGGAGAGTGTGCGGAATGGGGGAGAGTGTGTGGGACGGGGAGAGTGTGTGGGACGGGGGAGAGTGTGTGGGACGGGGGACAGTTTGTGGGACGGGGGATGGTGTGTGGGACGGGGGAGAGTGTGTGGGGGCGGATAGAGTGTGTGGGACGGGGAAGAGTGTGTGGGACGGGGGAGAGAGTGCGGGGCGGGGGAGAGTGTGCGGGACGGGGGAGAGTGTGCGGGACGGGGGAGAGTGTGCGGGACGGGGGAGAGTGTGCGGGAAGGGGGAGAGTGTGCGGGACGGGGGACAGTGCGCGGGACGGGGGAGGGGTGCGGGGGACGGGGGGGGGTGCGGGTGACGGGGGAGGGTGCGCGGGACGGGGGAGTGTGCGGGACGGGGGAGAGTGTGCGGGACGGGGGAGAGTTTGCGGGACGGGGGAGAGTGTGCGGGACGGGGGAGAGTGTGCGGGACGGGGGAGAGTGTGCGGGACGGGGGTGAGTGTGTGGGACGGGGGAGAGTGTGTGGGACGGGGGAGAGTGTGTGAGCCGGGGGAGAGTGTGTGGGACGGGGGAGAGTGTTTGGGACGGGGGAGAGTGTGTGGGACGGGGGAGAGTGTGTGGGACGGGGGAGAGTGTGTGGGACGGGGGAGAGTGTGTGGGACGGGGGAGAGTGTGGGGGACGGGGGAGTGTGGGACGGGGGAGAGTGTGTGGGATGGGGGTGGGTGTGTGGGACGGGGGAGCGTGTGTGGGACGGGGGAGAGTGTGTGGGACGGGCGAGAGAGTGTGGGACGGGGGAGAGTGTGTGGGACGGGGGAGAGTGCGTGGAACGGGGGAGAGTGCGTGGGACGGGGGAGAGTGTGTGGGACGGGGGAGAGTGTGCGGAATGGGGGAGAGTGTGTGGGACGGGGAGAGTGTGTGGGACGGGGGAGAGTGTGTGGGACGGGGGACAGTTTGTGGGACGGGGGATGGTGTGTGGGACGGGGGGAGAGTGTGTGGGGGCGGATAGAATGTGTGGGACGGGGGAAGAGTGTGTGGGACGGGGGAGAGAGTGCGGGGCGGGGGAGACTGTGTGGGACGGGGGAGAGTGTGTGGGACGGGGGAGAGTGTGTGGGACGGGGAGAGTGTGTGGGACGGGGGAGAGTGTGTGGGACGGGGGAGAGTGTGTGGGACAGGGGAGGGGTGTGTGGGACGAGGGAGGGTGTGTGGGACGGGGGAGAGTGTGTGGGACGGGGGAGAGTGTGTGGGACGGGGAGAGTGTGTGGGACGGGGGAGAGTGTGTGGGACGGGGGAGAGTGTGTGGGACGGGGGAGTGTGTGGGACGGGGGAGAGTGTGTGGGACGGGGAGAGTGTGTGGGACGAGCGAGAGTGTGTGGGACGGGGGAGAGTGCGTGGGACGGGGGAGCGTGTGTGGGACGGGGGAGAGTGCGTGGGACGGGGAGAGTGTGTGGGACGGGGGAGAGTGTGTGGGACGGGGAGAGTGTGTGGGACGGGGAGAGTGTGTGGGACGGGGAGAGTGTGTGGGACGGGGAGAGGTGTGTGGGACGGGGAGAGTGTGTGGGACGGGGGAGAGTGTGTGGGACGGGGAGAGTGTGTGGGACGGGGAGAGTGTGTGGGACGGGGAGAGTGTGTGGGACGGGGGAGAGTGCGTGGGACGGGGAGAGTGTGTGGGACGGGGAGAGTGTGTGGGACGGGGGAGAGTGCGTGGGACGGGGAGAGTGTGTGGGACGGGGAGAGTGTGTGGGACGAGCGAGAGTGCGTGGGACGGGGGAGAGTGCATGGGACGGGGGAGCGTGTGTGGGACGGGGGAGAGTGCGTGGGACGGGGGAGAGTGTGTGGGATGGGGAGAGTGTGTGGGACGGGGGAGAGTGTGTGGGACGGGGGAGAGTGCGTGGGACGGGGAGAGTGTGTGGGACGGGGAGAGTGTGTGGGACGAGCGAGAGTGCGTGGGACGGGGGAGAGTGTGTGGGACGGGGGAGAGTGCGTGGGACGGGGGAGAGTGCGTGGGACGGGGGAGAGTGCGTGGGACGGGGGAGAGTGTGTGGGGGCGGATAGAGTGTGCGGGACGGTGGAGAGTGTGCGGGACGGGGGAGAGTGTGCGGGACGGGGCAGAGTGTGCGGGACGGGGCAGAGTGTGTGGGACGGGGGAGAGTGTGTGGGACGGGGGAGAGTGTGTGGGACGGGGGAGAGTGTGTGGGACGGGGGAGAGTGTGTGGGACGGGGGAGAGTGTGTGGGAAGGGGGAGAGTGTGTGGGACGGGGGAGAGTGTGTGGGACGGGGGTGAGTGTGTGGGACGGGGCAGGGTGTGGGGGACGGGGGAGAGTGTGTGGGACGGGGGAGAGTGTGTGGGACGGGGGAGTGTGTGTGGGACGGGGGAGAGTGTGTGGGACGGGGGAGAGTGTGTGGGACGGGGGAGAGTTTGTGGGACGGGGGAGAGTGTGGGGGACGGGGGAGAGTGTGTGGGACGGGGAGAGTGTGTGGGACGGGGGAGAGTGTGTGGGACGGGGGAGAGTGTGTGGGACGGGAGAGAATGTGGGACGGGGGAGAGTGTGCGGGACGGCGGAGAGTGTGCGGGACGGGGGAGAGTGTGTGGGACGGGGGAGAGTGTGTGGGACGGGGGAGAGTGTGTGGGACGGGGGAGAGTGTGTGGGACGGGGGAGAGTGTGTGGGACGGGGGAGTGTGTGTGGGACGGGGGAGAGTGTGTGGGACGGGGGAGAGTGTGTGGGACGGGAGAGTGTTTGGGACGGGGGAGAGTGTGTGGGACGGGGGAGAGTGTGTGGGACGGGGGAGAGTGTGTGGGACGGGGGAGGGTGTGTGGGACGGGGGAGAGTGCGTGGGACGGGGGAGAGTGTGTGGGACGGGGGAGAGTGCGTGGGATGGGGGAGAGTGTGTGGGGGCGGATAGAGTGTGTGGGACGGTGGAGAGTGTGTGGGACGGGGGAGAGTGTGTGGGGGCGGATAGAGTGTGTGGGACGGTGGAGAGTGTGTGGGACGGGGGAGAGTGTGCGGGAAGGGGGAGAGTGTGCGGGACGGGGGACAGTGCGCGGGACGGGGGAGGGTGCGGGGGACGGGGGAGGGTGCGGGTGACGGGGGAGGGTGCGCGGGACGGGGGAGTGTGCGGGACGGGGGAGAGTGTGCGGGACGGGGGAGAGTGTGCGGGACGGGGGAGAGTGTGCGGGACGGGGGAGAGTGTGCGGGACGGGGGAGAGTGTGCGGGACGGGGGTGAGTGTGTGGGACGGGGGAGAGTGTGTGGGACGGGGGAGAGTGTGTGAGCCGGGGGAGAGTGTGTGGGACGGGGGAGAGTGTTTGGGACGGGGGAGAGTGTGTGGGACGGGGGAGAGTGTGTGGGACGGGGGAGAGTGTGTGGGACGGGGGAGAGTGTGTGGGACGGGGGAGAGTGTGGGGGACGGGGGAGTGTGGGACGGGGGAGAGTGTGTGGGATGGGGGTGGGTGTGTGGGACGGGGGAGCGTGTGTGGGACGGGGGAGAGTGTGTGGGACGGGCGAGAGAGTGTGGGACGGGGGAGAGTGTGTGGGACGGGGGAGAGTGCGTGGAACGGGGGAGAGTGCGTGGGACGGGGGAGAGTGTGTGGGACGGGGGAGAGTGTGTGGGACGGGGGACAGTGTGTGGGACGGGGGAGAGTGTGCGGCATGGGGGAGAGTGTGTGGGACGGGGAGAGTGTGTGGGACGGGGGAGAGTGTGTGGGACGGGGGACAGTTTGTGGGACGGGGGATGGTGTGTGGGACGGGGGAGAGTGTGTGGGGGCGGATAGAGTGTGTGGGACGGGGAAGAGTGTGTGGGACGGGGGAGAGAGTGCGGGGCGGGGGAGAGTGTGTGGGACGGGGGAGAGTGTGTGGGACGGGGGAGAGTGTGTGGGACGGGGAGAGTGTGTGGGACGGGGGAGAGTGTGTGGGACGGGGGAGAGTGTGTGGGACGGGGGAGGGTGTGTGGGACGAGGGAGGGTGTGTGGGACGGGGGAGAGTGTGTGGGACGGGGGAGAGTGCGTGGGACGGGGAGAGTGTGTGGGACGGGGGAGAGTGCGTGGGACGGGGAGAGTGTGTGGGACGGGGAGAGTGTGTGGGACGGGGAGAGTGTGTGGGACGAGCGAGAGTGCGTGGGACGGGGGAGAGTGCATGGGACGGGGGAGCGTGTGTGGGACGGGGGAGAGTGCGTGGGACGGGGGAGAGTGCGTGGGACGGGGGAGAGTGCGTGGGACGGGGGAGAGTGTGTGGGGGCGGATAGAGTGTGCGGGACGGGGGAGAGTGTGCGGGACGGGGGAGAGTGTGCGGGACGGGGCAGAGTGTGTGGGACGGGGGAGAGTGTGTGGGACGGGGGTGGGTGTGTGGGACGGGGGAGCGTGTGTGGGACGGGGGAGAGTGCATGGGACGGGGGAGCGTGTGTGGGACGGGGGAGAGTGCGTGGGACGGGGGAGAGTGCGTGGGACGGGGGAGAGTGCGTGGGACGGGGGAGAGTGTGTGGGGGCGGATAGAGTGTGCGGGACGGGGGAGAGTGTGCGGGACGGGGGAGAGTGTGCGGGACGGGGCAGAGTGTGTGGGACGGGGGAGAGTGTGTGGGACGGGGGTGGGTGTGTGGGACGGGGGAGCGTGTGTGGGACGGGGGAGAGTGTGTGGGACGGGCGAGAGAGTGTGGGACGGGGGAGAGTGTGTGGGACGGGGGAGAGTGCGTGGAACGGGGGAGAGTGCGTGGGACGGGGGAGAGTGTGTGGGACGGGGGAGAGTGTGCGGAATGGGGAGAGTGTGTGGGACGGGGAGAGTGTGTGGGACGGGGGAGAGTGTGTGGGACGGGGGACAGTTTGTGGGACGGGGGATGGTGTGTGGGACGGGGGAGAGTGTGTGGGGGCGGATAGAGTGTGTGGGACGGGGAAGAGTGTGTGGGACGGGGGAGAGAGTGCGGGGCGGGGGAGAGTGTGTGGGACGGGGGAGAGTGTGTGGGACGGGGGAGAGTGTGCGGGACGGGGGAGAGTGTGCGGGACGGGGAGAGTGTGCGGGACGGGGGAGAGTGTGCGGGACGGGGGAGAGTGTGCGGGACGGGGGAGAGTGTGCGGGAAGGGGGAGAGTGTGCGGGACGGGGGACAGTGCGCGGGACGGGGGAGGGTGCGGGGGACGGGGGAGGGTGCGGGTGACGGGGGAGGGTGCGCGGGACGGGGGAGTGTGCGGAACGGGGGAGAGTGTGCGGGACGGGGGAGAGTGTGCGGGACGGGGGAGAGTGTGCGGGACGGGGGAGAGTGTGCGGGACGGGGGAGAGTGTGCGGGACGGGGGTGAGTGTGTGGGACGGGGGAGAGTGTGTGGGACGGGGGAGAGTGTGTGAGCCGGGGGAGAGTGTGTGGGACGGGGGAGAGTGTTTGGGACGGGGGAGAGTGTGTGGGACGGGGGAGAGTGTGTGGGACGGGGGAGAGTGTGTGGGACGGGGGAGAGTGTGTGGGACGGGGGAGAGTGTGGGGGACGGGGGAGTGTGGGACGGGGGAGAGTGTGTGGGATGGGGGTGGGTGTGTGGGACGGGGGAGCGTGTGTGGGACGGGGGAGAGTGTGTGGGACGGGCGAGAGAGTGTGGGACGGGGGAGAGTGTGTGGGACGGGGGAGAGTGCGTGGAACGGGGGAGAGTGCGTGGGACGGGGGAGAGTGTGTGGGACGGAGGAGAGTGTGCGGAATGGGGGAGAGTGTGTGGGACGGGGAGAGTGTGTGGGACGGGGGAGAGTGTGTGGGACGGGGGACAGTTTGTGGGACGGGGGATGGTGTGTGGGACGGGGGAGAGTGTGTGGGGGCGGATAGAGTGTGTGGGACGGGGAAGAGTGTGTGGGACGGGGGAGAGAGTGCGGGGCGGGGGAGAGTGTGTGGGACGGGGGAGAGTGTGTGGGACGGGGGAGAGTGTGTGGGACGGGGAGAGTGTGTGGGACGGGGGAGAGTGTGTGGGACGGGGGAGAGTGTGTGGGACGGGGGAGGGTGTGTGGGACGAGGGAGGGTGTGTGGGACGGGGGAGAGTGTGTGGGACGGGGGAGAGTGTGTGGGACGGGGAGAGTGTGTGGGACGGGGGAGAGTGTGTGGGACGGGGGGAGAGTGTGTGGGACGGGGGAGTGTGTGGGACGGGGGAGAGTGTGTGGGACGGGGAGAGTGTGTGGGACGAGCGAGAGTGTGTGGGACGGGGGAGAGTGCATGGGACGGGGGAGCGTGTGTGGGACGGGGGAGAGTGCGTGGGACGGGGAGAGTGTGTGGGACGGGGGAGAGTGTGTGGGACGGGGAGAGTGTGTGGGACGGGGAGAGTGTGTGGGACGGGGAGAGTGTGTGGGACGGGGAGAGTGTGTGGGACGGGGGAGAGTGTGTGGGACGGGGAGAGTGTGTGGGACGGGGAGAGTGTGTGGGACGGGGAGAGTGTGTGGGACGGGGGAGAGTGCGTGGGACGGGGAGAGTGTGTGGGACGGGGAGAGTGTGTGGGACGGGGGAGAGTGCGTGGGACGGGGAGAGTGTGTGGGACGGGGAGAGTGTGTGGGACGAGCGAGAGTGCGTGGGACGGGGGAGAGTGCATGGGACGGGGGAGCGTGTGTGGGACGGGGGAGAGTGCGTGGGATGGGGAGAGTGTGTGGGACGGGGGAGAGTGTGTGGGACGGGGGAGAGTGCGTGGGACGGGAGAGTGTGTGGGACGGGGAGAGTGTGTGGGACGAGCGAGAGTGCGTGGGACGGGGGAGAGTGCATGGGACGGGGGAGCGTGTGTGGGACGGGGGAGAGTGCGTGGGACGGGGGAGAGTGTGTGGGGGCGGATAGAGTGTGCGGGACGGGGGAGAGTGTGCGGGACGGGGGAGAGTGTGCGGGACGGGGCAGAGTGTGCGGGACGGGGCAGAGTGTGTGGGGACGGGGGAGAGTGTGTGGGACGGGGGAGAGTGTGTGGGACGGGGGAGAGTGTGTGGGACGGGGGAGAGTGTGTGGGACGGGGGAGAGTGTGTGGGAAGGGGGAGAGTGTGTGGGACGGGGGAGAGTGTGTGGGACGGGGGTGAGTGTGTGGGACGGGGCAGGGTGTGGGGGACGGGGGAGAGTGTGTGGGACGGGGGAGAGTGTGTGGGACGGGGGAGTGTGTGTGGGACGGGGGAGAGTGTGTGGGACGGGGGAGAGTGTGTGGGACGGGGGAGAGTTTGTGGGACGGGGGAGAGTGTGGGGGACGGGGGAGAGTGTGTGGGACGGGGAGAGTGTGTGGGACGGGGGAGAGTGTGTGGGACGGGAGAGAGTGTGGGACGGGGGAGAGTGTGCGGGACGGCGGAGAGTGTGCGGGACGGGGGAGAGTGTGTGGGACGGGGGAGAGTGTGTGGGACGGGGGAGAGTGTGTGGGACGGGGGAGAGTGTGTGGGACGGGGGAGAGTGTGTGGGACGGGGGAGTGTGTGTGGGACGGGGGAGAGTGTGTGGGACGGGGGAGAGTGTGTGGGACGGGAGAGTGTTTGGGACGGGGGAGAGTGTGTGGGACGGGGGAGAGTGTGTGGGACGGGGGAGAGTGTGTGGGACGGGGGAGGGTGTGTGGGACGGGGGAGAGTGCGTGGGACGGGGGAGAGTGTGTGGGACGGGGGAGAGTACGTGGGACGGGGGAGAGTGTGTGGGGGCGGATAGAGTGTGTGGGACGGTGGAGAGTGTGTGGGACGGGGGAGAGTGTGTGGGGGCGGATAGAGTGTGTGGGACGGTGGAGAGTGTGTGGGACGGGGGAGAGTGTGGGGGACGGGGGAGAGTGTGTGGGACGGGGGAGAGTGTGTGGGACGGGGGAGAGTGTGTGGGACGGGGGAGAGTGCGTGGGACGGGGGAGAGTGCGTGGGACGGGGGAGAGTGTGTGGGGGCGGATAGAGTGTGTGGGACGGGGGAGAGTGTGTGGGACGGTGGAGAGTGTGTGGGACGGGGGAGAATGTGTGGGACGGGGGAGAGTGTGTGGGACGGGGAGAGTGTGTGGGACGGGGGAGAGTGTGCGGGACGGGGGAGAGTGTGTGGGACGGGGGAGAGTGTGTGGGACGGGGGAGAGTGTGTGGGACGGGGGAGAATGTGCGGGACGGGGGAGAGTGTGTGGGACGGGGAGAGTGTGTGGGACGGGGGAGAGTGTGTGGGACGGGGGAGAGTGTGTGGGACGGGGGAGAGTGTGTGGGACGGGGGAGAATGTGCGGGACGGGGGAGAGTGTGTGGGACGGGGGAGAGTGTGTGGGACGGGGGAGAGTGTGTGGGACGGGGGAGGGTGTGTGGGACGGGGGAGAGTGTGTGGGGGCGGATAGAGTGTGTGGGGCGGGGGAAAGTGTGTGGGACGGGGGAGAGTGTGCGGGACCCGGGAGAGTGTGTGGGACGGGGGAGAGTGTGTGGGACGGGGGAGAGTGTGTGGGACGGGGAGAGTGTGTGGGACGGGGGAGAGTGTGTGGGACGGGGGAGAGTGTGTGGGACGGGGGAGGGTGTGTGGGACGGGGGAGAGTGTGTGGGACGGGGGAGAGTGTGTGGGACGGGGGAGAGTGTGGGGGACGGGGGAGAGTGTATGGGACGGGGGAGAGTGTGTGGGGCGGGGAGAGTGTGTGGCACGGGGGAGAGTGTGTGGGACGGGGGAGAGTGTGTGGGACGGGGGAGTGTGTGGGACGGGGAGAGTGTGTGGGACGGAGAGAGTGTGTGGGACGGGGGACAGTGTGTGGGACGGGGGAGAGTGTGTGGGACGGGGAGAGTGTGTGGGACGGGGGAGAGTGTGTGGGACGGGGGAGAGTGTGTGGGACGGGGGAGAGTTTGTCGCACGGGGGACAGTGTGTGGACGGGGGACAGTGTGTGGGACGGGGAGAGTGTGTGGTACGGGGAGAGTGTGTGGGACGGGGGAGAGTGTGTGGTACGGGGGAGGGTGTGGGGGACGGGGGAGAGTGTGTGGGACGGGGAGAGTGTGTGGGACGGGGGAGAGTGTGTGGGACGGGGAGAGTGTGTGGGACGGGGGAGAGTGTGTGGGACGGGGAGAGTGTGTGGGACGGGGGAGAGTGTGTGGGACGGGGGAGAGTGTGTGGGACGGGGGAGAGTGTGTGGGACGGGGGAGAGTGTGGGACGGGGAGAGTGTGTGGGACGGGAGAGAGTGTGTGGGACGGGGGAGAGTGCGTGGGACGGGGAGAGTGTGTGGGACGGCGGAGAGTGTGTGGGACGGGGGAGAGTGTGTGGGACGGGGGAGGGTGTGCGGGACGGCGGAGGGTGTGTGGGATGGGGGAGAGTGTGTGGGACGGGGGAGAGTGTGTGGGACGGCGGAGAGTGTGCGGGACGGGGGGAGTGTGTGGGACGGGGGAGAGTGTGTGGGATAGGGGAGAGTGTGTGGGATGGGGGAGAGTGTGTGGGACGGGGGAGAGTGCGTGGGACGGGGGAGCGTGTGTGGGACGGGGGAGAGTGTGTGGGATGGGGGAGAGTGTGTGGGACGGGGGAGAGTGCGTGGTACGGGGGAGAGTGTGTGGGGGCGGATAGAGTGTGTGGGACGGGGGAGAGTGTGCGGGACGGGGGAGAGTGTGCGGGACGGGGCAGAGTGTGCGGGACGGGGCAGAGTGTGCGGGACGGGGGAGAGTGTGTGGGACGGGGGAGAGTGTGTGGGACGGGGGAGAGTGTGTGGGACGGGGGAGAGTGTGTGGGACGGGGGAGAGTGTGTGGGAAGGGGGAGAGTGTGTGGGACGGGGGAGAGTGTGTGGGACGGGGGAGAGTGTGTGGGACGGGGCAGGGTGTGGGGGACGGGGGAGAGTGTGTGGGACGGGGGAGAGTGTGTGGGACGGGGGAGTGTGTGTGGGACGGGGGAGAGTGTGTGGGACGGGGGAGAGTGTGTGGGACGGGGGAGAGTGTGTGGGACGGGGGAGAGTGTGGGGGACGGGGGAGAGTGTGTGGGACGGGGAGAGTGTGTGGGACGGGGGAGAGTGTGTGGGACGGGAGAGAGTGTGGGACGGGGGAGAGTGTGTGGGACGGCGGAGAGTGTGCGGGACGGGGGAGAGTGTGTGGGACGGGGGAGAGTGTGTGGGACGGGGGAGAGTGCGTGGGACGGGGAGAGTGTGTGGGACGGGGAGAGTGTGTGGGACGGGGGAGAGTGCGTGGGACGGGGAGAGTGTGTGGGACGGGGAGAGTGTGTGGGACGAGCGAGAGTGCGTGGGACGGGGGAGAGTGCATGGGACGGGGGAGCGTGTGTGGGACGGGGGAGAGTGCGTGGGATGGGGAGAGTGTGTGGGACGGGGGAGAGTGTGTGGGACGGGGGAGAGTGCGTGGGACGGGAGAGTGTGTGGGACGGGGGAGCGTGTGTGGGACGGGGGAGAGTGCGTGGGACGGGGGAGAGTGTGTGGGGGCGGATAGAGTGTGCGGGACGGGGGAGAGTGTGCGGGACGGGGGAGAGTGTGCGGGACGGGGCAGAGTGTGCGGGACGGGGCAGAGTGTGTGGGACGGGGGAGAGTGTGTGGGACGGGGGAGAGTGTGTGGGACGGGGGAGAGTGTGTGGGACGGGGGAGAGTGTGTGGTACGGGGGAGAGTGTGTGGGAAGGGGGAGAGTGTGTGGGACGGGGGAGAGTGTGTGGGACGGGGGTGAGTGTGTGGGACGGGGCAGGGTGTGGAGGACGGGGGAGAGTGTGTGGGACGGGGGAGAGTGTGTGGGACGGGGGAATGTGTGTGGGACGGGGGAGAGTGTGTGGGACGGGGGAGAGTGTGTGGGACGGGGGAGAGTTTGTGGGACGGGGGAGAGTGTGGGGGACGGGGGAGAGTGTGTGGGACGGGGAGAGTGTGTGGGACGGGGGAGAGTGTGTGGGACGGGAGAGAGTGTGGGACGGGGGAGAGTGTGCGGGACGGCGGAGAGTGTGCGGGACGGGGGAGAGTGTGTGGGACGGGGGAGAGTGTGTGGGACGGGGGAGAGTGTGTGGGACGGGGGAGAGTGTGTGGGACGGGGGAGAGTGTGTGGGACGGGGGAGTGTGTGTGGGACGGGGGAGAGTGTGTGGGACGGGGGAGAGTGTGTGGGACGGGAGAGTGTTTGGGACGGGGGAGAGTGTGTGGGACGGGGGAGAGTGTGTGGGACGGGGGAGAGTGTGTGGGACGGGGGAGGGTGCGTGGGACGGGGGAGAGTGCGTGGGACGGGGGAGAGTGTGTGGGACGGGGGAGAGTGCGTGGGACGGGGGAGAGTGTGTGGGGGCGGATAGAGTGTGTGGGACGGTGGAGAGTGTGTGGGACGGGGGAGAGTGTGTGGGGGCGGATAGAGTGTGTGGGACGGTGGAGAGTGTGTGGGACGGGGGAGAGTGTGGGGGACGGGGGAGAGTGTGTGGGACGGGGGAGAGTGTGTGGGACGGGGGAGAGTGTGTGGGACGGGGGAGAGTGCGTGGGACGGGGGAGAGTGCGTGGGACGGGGGAGAGTGTGTGGGGGCGGATAGAGTGTGTGGGACGGGGGAGAGTGTGTGGGACGGTGGAGAGTGTGTGGGACGGGGGAGAATGTGTGGGACGGGGGAGAGTGTGTGGGACGGGGAGAGTGTGTGGGACGGGGGAGAGTGTGCGGGACGGGGGAGAGTGTGTGGGACGGGGGAGAGTGTGTGGGACGGGGGAGAGTGTGTGGGACGGGGGAGAATGTGCGGGACGGGGGAGAGTGTGTGGGACGGGGAGAGTGTGTGGGATGGGGGAGAGTGTGTGGGACGGGGGAGAGTGTGTGGGACGGGGGAGAGTGTGTGGGACGGGGGAGAATGTGCGGGACGGGGGAGAGTGTGTGGGACGGGGGAGAGTGTGTGGGACGGGGGAGAGTGTGTGGGACGGGGGAGGGTGTGTGGGACGGGGGAGAGTGTGTGGGGGCGGATAGAGTGTGTGGGGCGGGGGAAAGTGTGTGGGACGGGGGAGAGTGTGCGGGACCCGGGAGAGTGTGTGGGACGGGGGAGAGTGTGTGGGACGGGGGAGAGTGTGTGGGACGGGGAGAGTGTGTGGGACGGGGGAGAGTGTGTGGGACGGGGGAGAGTGTGTGGGACGGGGGAGGGTATGTGGGACGGGGGAGAGTGTGTGGGACGGGGGAGAGTGTGTGGGACGGGGGAGAGTGTGGGGGACGGGGGAGAGTGTATGGGACGGGGGAGAGTGTGTGGGGCGGGGAGAGTGTGTGGCACGGGGGAGAGTGTGTGGGACGGGGGAGAGTGTGTGGGACGGGGGAGTGTGTGGGACGGGGAGAGTGTGTGGGACGGAGAGAGTGTGTGGGACGGGGGACAGTGTGTGGGACGGGGAGAGTGTGTGGGACGGGGAGAGTGTGTGGGACGGGGGAGAGTGTGTGGGACGGGGGAGAGTGTGTGGGACGGGGGAGAGTTTGTCGCACGGGGGACAGTGTGTGGGACGGGGGACAGTGTGTGGGACGGGGAGAGTGTGTGGTACGGGGGAGAGTGTGTGGGACGGGGGAGAGTGTGTGGTACGGGGGAGGGTGTGGGGGACGGGGGAGAGTGTGTGGGACGGGGGAGAGTGTGTGGGACGGGGGAGAGTGTGTGGGACGGGGAGAGTGTGTGGGACGGGGGAGAGTGTGTGGGACGGGGAGAGTGTGTGGGACGGGGGAGAGTGTGTGGGACGGGGGAGAGTGTGTGGGACGGGGGAGAGTGTGTGGGACGGGGGAGAGTGTGGGACGGGGAGAGTGTGTGGGACGGGAGAGAGTGTGTGGGACGGGGAAGAGTGCGTGGGACGGGGAGAGTGTGTGGGACGGCGGAGAGTGTGTGGGACGGGGGAGAGTGTGTGGGACGGGGGAGGGTGTGCGGGACGGCGGAGGGTGTGTGGGATGGGGGAGAGTGTGTGGGACGGGGGAGAGTGTGTGGGACGGCGGAGAGTGTGCGGGACGGGGGGAGTGTGTGGGACGGGGGAGAGTGTGTGGGATAGGGGAGAGTGTGTGGGATGGGGGAGAGTGTGTGGGACGGGGGAGAGTGCGTGGGACGGGGGAGCGTGTGTGGGACGGGGGAGAGTGTGTGGGATGGGGGAGAGTGTGTGGGACGGGGGAGAGTGCGTGGTACGGGGGAGAGTGTGTGGGGGCGGATAGAGTGTGTGGGACGGGGGAGAGTGTGCGGGACGGGGGAGAGTGTGCGGGACGGGGCAGAGTGTGCGGGACGGGGCAGAGTGTGCGGGACGGGGGAGAGTGTGTGGGACGGGGGAGAGTGTGTGGGACGGGGGAGAGTGTGTGGGACGGGGGAGAGTGTGTGGGACGGGGGAGAGTGTGTGGGAAGGGGGAGAGTGTGTGGGACGGGGGAGAGTGTGTGGGACGGGGGAGAGTGTGTGGGACGGGGCAGGGTGTGGGGGACGGGGGAGAGTGTGTGGGACGGGGGAGAGTGTGTGGGACGGGGGAGTGTGTGTGGGACGGGGGAGAGTGTGTGGGACGGGGGAGAGTGTGTGGGACGGGGGAGAGTGTGTGGGACGGGGGAGAGTGTGGGGGACGGGGGAGAGTGTGTGGGACGGGGAGAGTGTGTGGGACGGGGGAGAGTGTGTGGGACGGGAGAGAGTGTGGGACGGGGGAGAGTGTGTGGGACGGCGGAGAGTGTGCGGGACGGGGGAGAGTGTGTGGGACGGGGGAGAGTGTGTGGGACGGGGGAGAGTGTGTGGGACGGGGGAGAGTGTGTGGGATGGGGGAGTGTGTGTGGGACGGGGGAGAGTGTGTGGGACGGGGGAGAGTGTGTGGGACGGGAGAGTGTGTGGGACGGGGGAGAGTGTGTGGGACGGGGGAGAGTGCGTGAGACGGGGGAGAGTGTGGGACGGGGGAGAGTGTGTGGGACGGGGGAGAGTGTGCGGGACGGGGGAGAGTGTGTGGGACGGGGGAGAGTGCGTGGGACGGGGAGAGTGTGTGGGACGGTGGAGAATGTGTGGGACGGGGCAGAGTGGGTGGGACGGGGGAGGGTGTGTGGGACGGCGGAGGGTGTGTGGGATGGGGAGAGTGAGTGGGACGGGGGAGAGTGTGTGGGACGACGGAGAGTGTGCGGGACGGGGGAGTGTGTGTGGGACGGGGGAGAGTGAGTGGGACGGGGGAGAGTGCGTGGGACGGGGGAGAGTGCGTGGGACGGGGGAGAGTGTGTGGGACGGGGGAGAGTGTCTGGGACGGGGGAGGGGGTGTGGGACGGGGAGAGTGTGTGGGACGGGGGAGAGTGTGTGGGACGGGGGAGAGTGTGGGGGACGGGGGAGAGTGTGTGGGACGGGGAGAGTGTGTGGGACGGGGGAGAGTGTGTGGGACGGGAGAGAGTGTGGGACGGGGGAGAGTGTGTGGGACGGCGGAGAGTGTGCGGGACGGGGGAGAGTGTGTGGGACGGGGGAGAGTGTGTGGGACGGGGGAGAGTGTGTGGGACGGGGGAGAGTGTGTGGGACGGGGGAGAGTGTGCGGGACGGGGGAGAGTGTGTGGGACGGGGGAGAGTGCGTGGGACGGGGAGAGTGTGTGGGACGGTGGAGAGTGTGTGGGACGGGGGAGAGTGGGTGGGACGGGGGAGGGTGTGTGGGACGGCGGAGGGTGTGTGGGATGGGGAGAGTGTGTGGGACGGGGGAGAGTGTGTGGGACGGCGGAGAGTGTGCGGGACGGGGGAGTGTGTGTGGGACGGGGGAGAGTGAGTGGGACGGGGGAGAGTGCGTGGGACGGGGGAGAGTGCGGGACGGGGAGAGTGTGCGGGACGGGGGAGAGTGTGCGGGACGGGGGAGAGTTTGAGGGACGGGGGAGAGTGTGCGGGACGGGGGAGAGTGTGCGGGACGGGGAGAGTGTGCGGGACGGGGAGAGTGTGCGGGACGGGGGAGAGTGTGCGGGACGGGGAGAGTGTGCGGGACGGGGGAGAGTGTGTGGGACGGGGGAGAGTGTGTGGGACGGGGGAGAGTGTGTGGGACGGGGGAGAGTGTGAGGGACGGGGGAGAGTGTGTGGGACGGGGGAGAGTGTGTGGGTCGGGGGAGAGTGTGCGGGACGGGGGAGGGTAGGTGGGACGGGGGAGAGTGTGGGGGACGGGGGAGAGTGTGTGGGACGGGGGGAGAGTGTGTGGGACGGCGGAGAGTGTATGTGACCGGGGAGGGTGTGTGGGACGGGGGAGGGTGTGTGGGACGGGGGAGAGTGTGTGGGACGGGGGAGAGTGTGGGGGACGGGGGAGAGTGTGTGGGACGGGGGAGTGTGTGGGACGGGGGAGAGTGTGCGGGACGGGGAGAGAGTGCGGAACGGGGGAGAGTGTGCGGGACGGGGGAGAGTGTGTGGGACGGGGGAGGGTGCGGGGGACGGGGGAGGGTGCGGGGGACGGGGGAGGGTGCGCGGGACGGGGGAGTGTGCGGGACGGGGGAGAGTGTGCGGGACGGGGGAGAGTGTGCGGGACGGGGGAGAGTGTGCGGGACGGGGGAGAGTGTGTGGGACGGGGGTGAGTGTGTGGGACGGGGTAGAGTGTGTGGGACGGGGGAGGGTGTGTGGGACGGGGGAGCGTGTGTGGGACGGGGGAGAGTGTGTGGGATGGGGGAGAGTGTGTGGGACGGGGGAGAGTGCGTGGGACGGGGGAGAGTGTGTGGGGGCGGATAGAGTGTGTGGGACGGGGGAGAGTGTGCGGGACGGGGGAGAGTGTGCGGGACGGGGCAGAGTGTGCGGGACGGGGGAGAGTGTGTGGGACGGGGGAGAGTGTGTGGGACGGGGGAGAGTGTGTGGGACGGGGGAGAGTGTGTGGGACGGGGGAGAGTGTGTGGGACGGGGGAGAGTGTGTGGGACGGGGAGAGTGTGTGGGAAGGGGGAGAGTGTGGGGGACGGGGGAGAGTGTGTGGGACGGGGGAGAGTGTGTGGGACGGGGAGAGTGTGTGGGACGGGGGAGAGTGTGTGGGACGGGGGAGAGTGTGTGGGACGGGGGAGTGTGTGGGACGGGGGAGAGTGTGTGGGACGAGCGAGAGTGCGTGGGACGGGGGAGAGTGCATGGGACGGGGGAGCGTGTGTGGGACGGGGGAGAGTGCGTGGGACGGGGGAGAGTGCGTGGGACGGGGGAGAGTGCGTGGGACGGGGGAGAGTGTGTGGGGGCGGATAGAGTGTGTGGGACGGGGGAGAGTGTGCGGGACGGAGGAGAGTGTGCGGGACGGGGCAGAGTGTGCGGGACGGGGCAGAGTGTGTGGGACGGGGGAGAGTGTGTGGGACGGGGGAGAGTGTGTGGGACGGGGGAGAGTGTGTGGGACGGGGGAGAGTGTGTGGGAAGGGGGAGAGTGTGTGGGACGGGGGAGAGTGTGTGGGACGGGGGAGAGTGTGTGGGACGGGGCAGGGTGTGGGGGACGGGGGAGAGTGTGTGGGACGGGGGAGAGTGTGTGGGACGGGGGAGTGTGTGTGGGACGGGGGAGAGTGTGTGGGACGGGGGAGAGTGTGTGGGACGGGGGAGAGTGTGTGGGACGGGGGAGAGTGTGGGGGACGGGGGAGAGTGTGTGGGACGGGGAGAGTGTGTGGGACGGGGGAGAGTGTGTGGGACGGGAGAGAGTGTGGGACGGGGGAGAGTGTGTGGGACGGCGGAGAGTGTGCGGGACGGGGGAGAGTGTGTGGGACGGGGGAGAGTGTGTGGGACGGGGGAGAGTGTGTGGGACGGGGGAGAGTGTGTGGGAAGGGGGAGAGTGTGTGGGACGGGGGAGTGTGTGTGGGACGGGGGAGAGTGTGTGGGACGGGGGAGAGTGTGTGGGACGGGAGAGTGTGTGGGACGGGGGAGAGTGTGTGGGACGGGGGAGAGTGCGTGAGACGGGGGAGAGTGTGGGACGGGGGAGAGTGTGTGGAACGGGGGAGAGTGTGCGGGACGGGGGAGAGTGTGTGGGACGGGGGAGAGTGCGTGGGACGGGGAGAGTGTGTGGGACGGTGGAGAGTGTGTGGGACGGGGGAGAGTGTGTGGGACGGGGGAGGGTGTGTGGGACGGCGGAGGGTGTGTGGGATGGGGAGATTGTGTGGGACGGGGGAGAGTGTGTGGGACGGCGGAGAGTGTGCGGGACGGGGGAGTGTGTGTGGGACGGGGGAGAGTGAGTGGGACGGGGGAGAGTGCGTGGGACGGGGGAGAGTGCGTGGGACGGGGGAGAGTGTGTGGGACGGGGGAGAGTGTCTGGGACGGGGGAGGGGGTGTGGGAGGGGGAGAGTGTGTGGGACGGGGAGAGTGTGTGGGACGGGGAGAGTGTGCGGGACGGGGGAGAGTGTGCGGGACGGGGGAGAGTGTGAGGGACGGGGGAGAGTGTGCGGGACGGGGGAGAGTGTGCGGGACGGGGAGAGTGTGCGGGACGGGGAGAGTGTGCGGGACGGGGGAGAGTGTGCGGGACGGGGAGAGTGTGCGGGACGGGGGAGAGTGTGTGGGACGGGGGAGAGTGTGTGGGACGGGGGAGAGTGTGTGGGACGGGGGAGAGTGTGAGGGACGGGGGAGAGTGTGTGGGACGGGGGAGAGTGTGTGGGTCGGGGGAGAGTGTGCGGGACGGGGGAGGGTATGTGGGACGGGGGAGAGTGTGGGGGACGGGGGAGAGTGTGTGGGACGTGGGGAGAGTGTGTTGGACGAGGTAGAGTGTATGCGACCGGGGAGGGTGTGTGGGACGGGGGAGGGTGTGTGGGACGGGGGAGAGTGTGTGGGACGGGGGAGGGTGCGGGGGACGGGGGAGGGTGCGGGGGACGGGGGAGGGAGCGCGGGACGGGGGAGTGTGTGCGGGACGGGGGAGAGTGTGCGGGACGGGGGAGAGTGTGCGGGACGGGGGAGAGTGTGCGGGACGGGGGAGAGTGTGTGGGACGGGGGTGAGTGTGTGGGACGGGGTAGTGTGTGTGGGACGGGGGAGGGTGTCTGGGACGGGGGAGCGTGTGTGGGACGGGGGAGAGTGTGTGGGATGGGGGAGAGTGTGTGGGACGGGGGAGAGTGCGTGGGACGGGGGAGAGTGTGTGGGGGCGGATAGAGTGTGCGGGACGGGGGAGAGTGTGCGGGACGGGGGAGAGTGTGCGGGACGGGGCAGAGTGTGCGGGACGGGGGAGAGTGTGTGGGACGGGGGAGAGTGTGTGGGACGGGGGAGAGTGTGGGGGACGGGGGAGAGTGTGTGGGACGGGGAGAGTGTGTGGGACGGGGGAGAGTGTGTGGGACGGGAGAGAGTGTGGGACGGGGGAGAGTGTGTGGGACGGCGGAGAGTGTGCGGGACGGGGGAGAGTGTGTGGGACGGGGGAGAGTGTGTGGGACGGGGGAGAGTGTGTGGGACGGGGGAGAGTGTGTGGGAAGGGGGAGAGTGTGTGGGACGGGGGAGTGTGTGTGGGACGGGGGAGAGTGTGTGGGACGGGGGAGAGTGTGTGGGACGGGAGAGTGTGTGGGACGGGGGAGAGTGTGTGGGACGGGGGAGAGTGCGTGAGACGGGGGAGAGTGTGGGACGGGGGAGAGTGTGTGGAACGGGGGAGAGTGTGCGGGACGGGGGAGAGTGTGTGGGACGGGGGAGAGTGCGTGGGACGGGGAGAGTGTGTGGGACGGTGGAGAGTGTGTGGGACGGGGGAGAGTGTGTGGGACGGGGGAGGGTGTGTGGGACGGCGGAGGGTGTGTGGGATGGGGAGAGTGTGTGGGACGGGGGAGAGTGTGTGGGACGGGGGAGAGTGTGGGGGACGGGGGAGAGTGTGCGGGACGGGGAGAGTGTGCGGAACGGGGGAGTGTGTGCGGGACGGGGGAGAGTGTGTGGGACGGGGGAGGGTGCGGGGGACGGGGGAGGGTGCGGGGGACGGGGGAGGGAGCGCGGGACGGGGGAGTGTGCGGGACGGGGGAGAGTGTGCGGGACGGGGGAGAGTGTGCGGGATGGGGGAGAGTGTGCGGGACGGGGGAGAGTGTGTGGGACGGGGGTGAGTGTGTGGGACGGGGTAGTGTGTGTGGGACGGGGGAGGGTGTCTGGGACGGGGGAGCGTGTGTGGGACGGGGGAGAGTGTGTGGGATGGGGGAGAGTGTGTGGGACGGGGGAGAGTGCGTGGGACGGGGGAGAGTGTGTGGGGGCGGATAGAGTGTGCGGGACGGGGGAGAGTGTGCGGGACGGGGGAGAGTGTGCGGGACGGGGCAGAGTGTGCGGGACGGGGGAGAGTGTGTGGGACGGGGGAGAGTGTGTGGGACGGGGGAGAGTGTGTGGGACGGGGGAGAGTGTGTGGGACGGGGGAGAGTGTGTGGGACGGGGGAGAGTGTGTGGGACGGGGAGAGTGTGTGGGAAGGGGGAGAGTGTGGGGGACGGGGGAGAGTGTGTGGGACGGGGGAGAGTGTGTGGGACGGGGAGAGTGTGTGGGACGGGGGAGAGTGTGTGGGACGGGGGAGAGTGTGTGGGACGGGGGAGTGTGTGGGACGGGGGAGAATGTGTGGGACGGGGGAGAGTGTGTGGGACGGGGGACAGTGTGTGGGACGGGGGACAGTGTGTGGGACGGGGGAGAGTGTGTGGGACGGGGGAGAGTGTGTGGGACGGGGGAGTGTGTGGGACGGGGGAGAGTGTGTGGGACGGGGGAGAGTGTGTGGGACGGGGGAGAGTGTGTGGTAAGGGGGAGGGTGTGGGGGACGGGGGAGAGTGTGTGGGACGGGGGAGAGTGTGTGGGACGGGGGAGTGTGTGTGGGACGGGGGAGAGTGTGTGGGACGGGGGAGAGTGTGTGGGACGGGGGAGAGTGTGGGGGACGGGGGAGAGGGTGTGGGACGGGGAGAGTGTGTGGGACGGGGGAGAGTGTGTGGGACGGGGGAGAGTGTGGGACGGGGGAGAGTGTGTGGGACGGGGGACAGTGTGTGGGACGGGGGAGAGTGTGTGGGACGAGGGAGAGTGTGTGGGACGGGGGAGAGTGTGTGGGACGGGGGAGAGTGTGGGACGGGGGAGAGTGTGTGGGACGGGGGAGAGTGTGTGGGACGGGAGAGTGTGTGGGACGGGGGAGAGTGTGTGGGACGGGGGAGAGTGCATGGGACGGGGGAGAGTGTGGGACGGGGGAGAGTGTGTGGGACGGGGGAGAGTGTGCGGGACGGGGGAGAGTGCGTGGGACGGGGAGAGTGTGTGGGACGGCGGAGAATGTGTGGGACGGGGGAGAGTGTGTGGGACGGTGGAGGGTGTGTGGGACGGCGGAGGGTGTGTGGGATGGGGGAGAGTGTGTGGGACGGGGGAGAGTGTGTGGGACGGCGGAGAGTGTGCGGGACGGGGGAGAGTGTATGGGACGGGGGAGAGTGCGTGGGACGGGGGAGAGTTCGTGGGACGGGGGAGAGTGTGTGGGACGGGGGAGAGTGTGTGGGACGAGGGAGAGTGTGCGGGACGGGGGAGAGTGTGGGGGACGGGGGAGAGTGTGAGGGACGGGGAGAGTGTGTGGGACGGGGGAGAGTGTGTGGGACGGGGAGAGTGTGTGGGACGGGGGACAGTGTGTGGGACGAGGGAGAGTGCGTGGGACGGGGGAGAGTGTGTGGGACGGGGGAGAGTGTGTGGGACGGTGGAGAGTGTGTGGGACGGGGGAGAGTGCGTGGGACTGGGGAGAGTGTGTGGGACGGGGGAGAGTGTGTGGGACGGGGGAGAGTGTGTGGGACGGGGGAGAGTGTGTGGGACGGGGAGAGTGTGTGGGACGGGGGAGAGAGTGTGGGACGGGGGAGAGTGCGTGGGACGGGGGAGAGTGTGTGGGACGGGGAGAGTGTGCGGGACGGGGAGAGTGTGCGGGACGGGGGAGAGTGTGTGGGACGGGGGAGAGTGCGTGGGACGGGGGAGAGTGTGTGGGACGAGGGAGAGTGTGTGGGACGGGGAGAGTGTGTGGGACGGGGGAGAGAGTGTGGGACGGGGGAGAGTGCGTGGGACGGGGGAGAGTGTGTGGGACGGGGAGAGTGTGCGGGACGGGGAGAGTGTGCGGGACGGGGGAGAGTGTGTGGGACGGGGGAGAGTGTGCGGGACGGGGGAGAGTGCGTGGGACGAGGGAGAGTGCGTGGGACGGGGGAGAGTGTGTGGGACGGGGGAGGGTGTGTGGGACGGGGAGAGTGTGTGGGACGGGGGAGAGTGTGTGGGACGGGGGAGAGTGTGTGGGACGGGGGAGAGTGTGTGGGACGGGGGAGAGTGCGTGGGACGGGGAGAGTGCGTGGGACGGGGGAGAGTGTGTGGGACGGGGGAGAGTGCGTGGGACGGGGGAGAGTGTGCGGGACGGGGGAGAGTGCGGGGGACGGGGGAGAGTGTGTGGGACGAGGGAGAGTGCGTGGGACGGGGGAGAGTGTGTGGGACGGGGGAGCGTGTGTGGGACGGGGGAGAGTGTGTGGGATGGGGGAGAGTGTGTGGGACGGGGGAGAGTGCGTGGGACGGGGGAGAGTGTGTGGGGGCGGATAGAGTGTGCGGGACGGGGGAGAGTGTGCGGGACGGGGGAGAGTGTGCGGGACGGGGCAGAGTGTGCGGGACGGGGGAGAGTGTGTGGGACGGGGGAGAGTGTGTGGGACGGGGGAGAGTGTGTGGGACGGGGGAGAGTGTGTGGGACGGGGGAGAGTGTGTGGGACGGGGGAGAGTGTGTGGGACGGGGAGAGTGTGTGGGAAGGGGGAGAGTGTGGGGGACGGGGGAGAGTGTGTGGGACGGGGGAGAGTGTGTGGGACGGGGAGAGTGTGTGGGACGGGGGAGAGTGTGTGGGACGGGGGAGAGTGTGTGGGACGGGGGAGTGTGTGGGACGGGGGAGAATGTGTGGGACGGGGGAGAGTGTGTGGGACGGGGGACAGTGTGTGGGACGGGGGACAGTGTGTGGGACGGGGGAGAGTGTGTGGGACGGGGGAGAGTGTGTGGGACGGGGGAGTGTGTGGGACGGGGGAGAGTGTGTGGGACGGGGGAGAGTGTGTGGGACGGGGGAGAGTGTGTGGTAAGGGGGAGGGTGTGGGGGACGGGGGAGAGTGTGTGGGACGGGGGAGAGTGTGTGGGACGGGGGAGTGTGTGTGGGACGGGGGAGAGTGTGTGGGACGGGGGAGAGTGTGTGGGACGGGGGAGAGTGTGGGGGACGGGGGAGAGGGTGTGGGACGGGGAGAGTGTGTGGGACGGGGGAGAGTGTGTGGGACGGGGGAGAGTGTGGGACGGGGGAGAGTGTGTGGGACGGGGGACAGTGTGTGGGACGGGGGAGAGTGTGTGGGACGAGGGAGAGTGTGTGGGACGGGGGAGAGTGTGTGGGACGGGGGAGAGTGTGGGACGGGGGAGAGTGTGTGGGACGGGGGAGAGTGTGTGGGACGGGAGAGTGTGTGGGACGGGGGAGAGTGTGTGGGACGGGGGAGAGTGCATGGGACGGGGGAGAGTGTGGGACGGGGGAGAGTGTGTGGGACGGGGGAGAGTGTGCGGGACGGGGGAGAGTGCGTGGGACGGGGAGAGTGTGTGGGACGGCGGAGAATGTGTGGGACGGGGGAGAGTGTGTGGGACGGTGGAGGGTGTGTGGGACGGCGGAGGGTGTGTGGGATGGGGGAGAGTGTGTGGGACGGGGGAGAGTGTGTGGGACGGCGGAGAGTGTGCGGGACGGGGGAGAGTGTATGGGACGGGGGAGAGTGCGTGGGACGGGGGAGAGTTCGTGGGACGGGGGAGAGTGTGTGGGACGGGGGAGAGTGTGTGGGACGAGGGAGAGTGTGCGGGACGGGGGAGAGTGTGGGGGACGGGGGAGAGTGTGAGGGACGGGGAGAGTGTGTGGGACGGGGGAGAGTGTGTGGGACGGGGAGAGTG
The DNA here is from genome assembly GCF_052327205.1 of Somniosus microcephalus. Classification (NCBI taxonomy): domain Eukaryota; kingdom Metazoa; phylum Chordata; class Chondrichthyes; order Squaliformes; family Somniosidae; genus Somniosus; species Somniosus microcephalus. Next base: position 56,989,742 of record NC_140990.1, on the reverse strand, counting down.
TGTGGGACGGGGGACAGTGTGTGGGACGAGGGAGAGTGCGTGGGACGGGGGAGAGTGTGTGGGACGGGGGAGAGTGTGTGGGACGGTGGAGAGTGTGTGGGACGGGGGAGAGTGCGTGGGACTGGGGAGAGTGTGTGGGACGGGGGAGAGTGTGTGGGACGGGGGAGAGTGTGTGGGACGGGGGAGAGTGTGTGGGACGGGGAGAGTGTGTGGGACGGGGGAGAGAGTGTGGGACGGGGGAGAGTGCGTGGGACGGGGGAGAGTGTGTGGGACGGGGAGAGTGTGCGGGACGGGGAGAGTGTGCGGGACGGGGGAGAGTGTGTGGGACGGGGGAGAGTGCGTGGGACGGGGGAGAGTGTGTGGGACGAGGGAGAGTGTGTGGGACGGGGAGAGTGTGTGGGACGGGGGAGAGAGTGTGGGACGGGGGAGAGTGCGTGGGACGGGGGAGAGTGTGTGGGACGGGGAGAGTGTGCGGGACGGGGAGAGTGTGCGGGACGGGGGAGAGTGTGTGGGACGGGGGAGAGTGTGCGGGACGGGGGAGAGTGCGTGGGACGAGGGAGAGTGCGTGGGACGGGGGAGAGTGTGTGGGACGGGGGAGGGTGTGTGGGACGGGGAGAGTGTGTGGGACGGGGGAGAGTGTGTGGGACGGGGGAGAGTGTGTGGGACGGGGGAGAGTGTGTGGGACGGGGGAGAGTGCGTGGGACGGGGAGAGTGCGTGGGACGGGGGAGAGTGTGTGGGACGGGGGAGAGTGCGTGGGACGGGGGAGAGTGTGCGGGACGGGGGAGAGTGCGGGGGACGGGGGAGAGTGTGTGGGACGAGGGAGAGTGCGTGGGACGGGGGAGAGTGTGTGGGACGGGGGAGAGTGTGTGGGACGGGGGAGAGTGTGTGGGACGGTGGAGAGTGTGTGGGACGGGGGAGAGTGCGTGGGACGGGGGAGAGTGTGTGGGACGGGGGAGAGTGCGTGGGACGGGGGAGAGTGCGTGGGACGGGGGAGAGTGCGTGGGACGGGGGAGAGTGTGTGGGACGGGGGAGAGTGCGTGGGACGGGGGAGAGTGCGTGGGACGGGGGAGAGTGCGTGGGACGGGGGAGAGTGTGTGGGACGGGGGAGAGTGTGTGGGACGGGGGAGAGTGTGTGGGACGGGGAGAGTGTGTGGGACGGGGGAGGGTGCGGGGGACGGGGGAGGGTGTGTGGGACGGTGGAGAGTGTGTGGGACGGGGGAGAGTGTGTGGGACGGGGGAGAGTGTGTGGGACGGGGGAGAGTGTGTGGGACGAGGGAGAGTGTGTGGGACGGGGAGAGTGTGTGGGACGGGGGAGAGTGTGTGGGACGAGGGAGAGTGCGTGGGACGGGGGAGAGTGTGTGGGACGGGGGAGAGTGTGTGGGACGGGGGAGAGTGTGTGGGACGGGGGAGGGTGTGTGGGACGGGGGAGAGTGTGTGGGACGAGGGAGAGTGCGTGGGACGGGGGAGAGTGTGTGGGACGGGGGAGAGTGCGTGGGACGGGGGAGAGTGTGTGGGACGGGGGAGAGTGTGTGGGACGGGGGAGAGTGTGTGGGACGGGGAGAGTGTGTGGGACGGGGGAGGGTGCGGGGGACGGGGGAGGGTGTGTGGGACGGTGGAGAGTGTGTGGGACGGGGGAGAGTGTGTGGGACGGGGGAGAGTGTGTGGGACGGGGGAGAGTGTGTGGGACGAGGGAGAGTGTGCGGGACGGCGGAGAGTGTGTGGGACGGGGAGAGTGTGTGGGACGGGGGAGAGTGTGTGGGACGGGGGAGAGTGTGTGGGACGAGGGAGAGTGCGTGGGACGGGGGAGAGTGTGTGGGACGGGGGAGAGTGTGTGGGACGGAGGAGAGTGCGTGGGACGGGGGAGAGTGCGTGGGACGGGGGAGGGTGCGGGGGACGGGGGAGGTTGTGTGGGACGGTGGAGAGTGTGTGGGACGGGGGAGTGTGTGTGGGACGGGGGAGAGTGTGTGGGACGGGGGAGAGTGTGTGGGACGAGGGAGAGTGTGTGGGACGGGGAGAGTGTGTGGGACGGGGGAGAGTGTGTGGGACGAGGGAGAGTGCGTGGGACGGGGGAGAGTGTGTGGGACGGGGGAGAGTGTGTGGGACGGGGGAGAGTGCGTGGGACGGGGGAGAGTGTGTGGGACGGGGGAGAGTGCGTGGGACGAGGGAGAGTGCGTGGGACGGGGGAGAGTGCGTGGGACGGGGGAGAGTGTGTGGGACGGGGGAGAGTGTGTGGGACGGGGGAGGGTGTGTGGGACGGGGGAGAGTGTGTGGGACGAGGGAGAGTGCGTGGGACGGGGGAGAGTGCGTGGGACGGGGGAGAGTGCGTGGGACGGGGGAGAGTGTGTGGGACGGGGGAGAGTGCGTGGGACGGGGGAGAGTGTGTGGGACGGGGGAGAGTGTGTGGGACGGGGGAGAGTGTGTGGGACGGGGGAGAGTGCGTGGGACGGGGGAGAGTGTGTGGGACGGGGGAGAGTGTGTGGGACGGGGGAGAGTGTGTGGGACGGGGGAGAGTGTGTGGGACGAGGGAGAGTGTGTGGGACGGGGAGAGAGTGTGTGGGACGGGGGAGAGTGCGGGGGACGGGGGAGAGTGTGTGGGACGAGGGAGAGTGCGTGGGACGGGGGAGAGTGTGTGGGACGGGGGAGAGTGCGTGGGACGGGGGAGAGTGTGTGGGACGGGGGAGAGTGCGTGGGACGGGGGAGAGTGCGTGGGACGGGGGAGAGTGAGTGGGACGGGGGAGAGTGCGTGGGACGGGGGAGAGTGTGTGGGACGGGGAGAGTGTGTGGGACGGGGGAGAGTGCGTGGGACGGGGGAGAGTGTGTGGGACGGGGGAGAGTGTGCGGGACGGGGGAGAGTGTGCGGGACGGGGAGAGTGTGCAGGACGGGGGAGAGTGTGTGGGACGGGGGAGAGTGCGTGGGACGAGGGAGAGTGTGTGGGACGGGGAGAGAGTGTGGGACGGAGGAGAGTGTGTGGGACGGGGGAGAGTGTGGGGGACGGGGGAGAGTGTGTGGGACGAGGGAGAGTGTGTGGGACGGGGGAGAGTGCGTGGGACGAGGGAGAGTGTGTGGGACGGGGAGAGTGTGTGGGACGGGGAGAGTGCGTGGGACGGGGGAGAGTGCGTGGGACGGGGGAGAGTGTGTGGGACGGGGGAGAGTGCGTGGGACGAGGGAGAGTGTGCGGGACGGGGAGAGTGTGCGGGACGGGGGAGAGTGTGTGGGACGGGGAGAGTGTGTGGGACGGGGAGAGAGCGTGGGACGGGGGAGAGTGCGTGGGACGGGGAGGGTGTGCGGGACGGGGGAGAGTGTGTGGGACGGGGAAGCGTGTGTGGGACGGGGGAGAGTGTGTGGGACGGGGAGAGTGTGTGAGACGGGGGAGAGTGCGTGGGACGGGGGAGAGTGCGTGGGACGGGGAGAGTGTGTGGGACGGGGGAGAGTGTGTGGGACGGGGGAGAGTGCGTGGGACGGGGGAGAGTGCGTGGGACGGGGGAGAGTGTGTGGGACGGGGGAGAGTGTGTGGGACGGGGGAGAGTGTGTGGGGCGGGGGAGAGTGTGTGGGACGGGGGAGAGTGTGCGGGACCCGGGAGAGTGTGTGGGACGGGGGAGAGTGTGTGGGACGGGGGAGAGTGTGTGGGACGGGGGAGAGTGTGCGGGACGGGGGAGAGTGCGTGGGACGGGAGAGTGTGTGGGACGGGGGAGAGTGTGCGGGACGGGGAGAGTGTGTGGGACGGGGAGAGTGTGTGGGACGGGGGAGAGTGTGTGGGGCGGGGGAGAGTGTGTGGGACGGGGGAGAGTGTGTGGGGCGGGGGAGAG
>NC_140990.1:56949447-56985433 GCF_052327205.1 Somniosus microcephalus | reverse complement strand
CCCACACACTCTCCCCCGTCCCACACACTCTCCCCCGCCCGCACACTCTCCCCCGTCCCACTCACCCTCTCCCCCGTCCCACACACTCTCCCCCGTCCCCACGACACTCTCCCCTCCCACACACTCTCCCTCCGTCCCACACACTCGCCCCTCATCCTCACACACTCTCACCCGTCCACACACTCTCCCCGTCCCACACACTCTCCCCCGTCCCACACACGCTCCCCCGTCCACACACTCTCCCCCGTCCCACACACCTTCCCCTCCCACACACTCTCCCCCGTCCACACACCTCCACCTCCCACACACGTCCCCGTCCCACACACTCTCCCCGTCCCACACACTCTCCCCCGTCCCACACACTCTCCCCCGTCCCACACACTCTCCCCTCCCACACTCTCTCCCCCGTCCCACACACTCTCCCCGTCCCACACACTCTCCCCCGTCCCACACACTCCCCCTCCACACACTCTCCCCCTCCCACACACTCTCCCCCGTCCCTCACACTCTCCCCCGTCCCGCACACTCTCCCCGTCCCACACTCTCCCCCGTCCCACACACTCTCCCCCGTCCCCACACTCTCCTCCTCCCTCAAACTCTCCCCCGTCCCAGCACACTCTCCCCCGTCCCAGCACACTCTCCCCCGTCCCACACACTCTCCCCGTCCCCACACTCTCCCCCGTCCGCACACTCTCCCCCGTCCCAACACCTCCCCCGTCCCACACTCTCTCCCCCGTCCCACACACTCTCCCCCGTCCCGCACACTCTCCCCCTCCCGCAAACTCTCCCCCGTCCCGCACACTCTCCCCGTCCACACACTCCTCCCCGTCCCAGCACACTCTCCCCCGTCCCGCACACCTCCACCGTCCCGCACTCTCTCCCCGTCCCGCACACTCTCCCCCTTCCCGTCACACTCTCCCCCGTCCCACACACTCCTCCCCGTCCCTCACACTCTCCCCCTCCCGTCACACTCTCCCCCGTCCCACACACTCTCCCCCGTCCCACACACTCTCCCCCGTCCCGCACACTCTCCCCCGTCCCGCACACTCTCCCCCGTCCCACACACTCTCCCCCGTCACACACTCACTCTCCCCCGTCCCAGCACACTCGTCACTCCCCGTCCACACACTCTCCCCCGTCCCTCACACTCTCCCCGTCCACGCACTCTCCCCCGTCCCACGCACTCTCCCCGTCCCACACTCTCTCCCCGTCCCGCGCACTCTCCCCCGTCCCGCACACTCTCCCCCGATCCCACACACCCTCCCCCGTCCCACACACTCTCCCCCGTCCCGCACACTCTCCCCGTCCCGCACACTCTCCCCCGTCCCACACTCCTCCCCCGTCCCACACTCTCTCCCCCGTCCCGCACACTCTCCCCCGTCCCTCACACTCTCCCCCGTCCCCTCCTCACTCTCCCCCGTCCCACTCACTCTCCCCCGTCCCCGCACTCTCCCCCGTCCCACACACTCTCCCCCGTCCCGCACACTCTCCCCCGTCCCACACTCTCCCCCGTCCCACACACCCTCCCTCGTCCACACACTCTCCCCGTCCCTCACACTCTCCCCCGTCCCAGCACACTCTCCCCCGTCCGCACGCACCCTCCCCCTTCCCACACACTCTCCCCCGTCCCCGCACACTCTCCCCCGTCCCGCACACTCTCCCCCGTCCCGCACACTCTCCCCCGTTCCCGCACACCTCTCCCCGTCCCTCACACTCTCACCCCGTCCCGCACACTCTCCCTCTCCCCGTCCGCACACACTCTCCCCGTCCCGACACACTCTCCCCCGTCCCGCGACACCTCTCCCCGTCCCGCACACTCGTCCCCCGTCCCAGCACACTCTCGCCCCGTCCCGCAGCACTCTCCCCCTCCCACACTCGTCCACTCTCCCCTCCCACATCACTCTCCCCGTCCACACACTCTCCCCCGTCCCACACACTCTCCCCCGTCCCACACACTCTCCCCCGTCCCGCACACTCTCCCCCGTCCCCTCACACTCTCCCCCGTCCCACACACTCTCCCCGTCCCGACACACTCTCCCCCGTCCCACACAGCTCTCCCACGTCCACACACTCTCCCCCGTCCCACACACTCTCCCCCGTCCCCCACACTCTCCCCCGTCCCACACACTCACCCCCGTCCCACACACTCTCCCCCGTCCCACACACTCTCCCCCGTCCCACACACTACTCCCCCCGTCCCACACACTCTCCCCCGTCCCCCAAACTCTCCCCCGTCCCGCACACTCTCCCCCCGTCCCGCAAACTCTCCCCCTTCCCGCACACTCTCCCCCGTCCCGCACACTCTCCCCGTCCCCACACTCTCCCCCGTCCCACACACTCCCTCCCCCGTCCCGCACACTCCTCCCCCGTCCCGCAAACTCTCCCCCGTCCCGCACACTCTCCCCCGTCCCGCAAACTCTCCCCCTCCCGCACACTCTGCCCCGTCCAACACACTCCTCCCCCGTCCCGCACACTCTCCCCCGTCCCCAAACTCTCCCCCGTCCCGCTCCACACACTCCCCCGTCCCGCACAACTCCCCGTCCGCACACCTCTCACCGTCCCACGCACTCTCCCCAGTCCCGCACACTCTCCCCCGTACCCTCCCCCGTCCCACGCACTCTCCCCCATCCCGCACACTCTCCCCCGTCCCACAAACTCTCCTCCGTCCCTCACACTCTCCCCCGTCCCGCACACTCTCCCCCGTCCCGCACACTCTCCCCCGTCCCTCACAGTCTCCCCCGTCCCACGCACTCTCCCCCGTCCCACACACCCTCCCCCGTCCCACACACTCTCCCCCGTCCCTCACACTCTCCCCCGTCCCGCAAACTCTCCCCCGTCCCGCACACTCTCCCCCGTCCCGCGCACCCTCCCCCGTCCCACACACTCTCCCCCGTCCCGCACACTCTCCCCCGTCCCGCACACTCTCCCCCGTCCCGCACACTCTCCCCCGTCCCACACACCCTCCCCGTCCCACACACCCTCCCCCGTCCCACACACACTCCCCCGTCCCTCACACTCTCCCCCGTCCCACACACTCTCCCCCGTCCCACACACTCTCCCCCGTCCCTCACACTCTCCCCCGTCCCACACACTCTCCCCCGTCCCGCACACTCTCCCCCGTCCCGCACACTCTCCCCCGTCCCGCACACTCTCCCCCGTCCCGCACACTCTCCCCCGTCCCGCACACTCTCCCCCGTCCCGCACACTCTCCCCCGTCCCGCACACTCTCCCCCGTCCCGCACACTCTCCCCCGTCCCGCACACCCTCCCCCGTCCCGCACACTCTCCCCCGTCCCGCACACTCTCCCCCGTCCCTCACACTCTCCCCCGTCCCACACACTCTCCCCCGTCCCGCAAACTCTCCCCCGTCCCGCACACTCTCCCCCGTCCCGCAAACTCTCCCCCGTCCCGCGCACCCTCCGCCGTCCCACGCACTCTCCCCCGTCCCGCGCACTCTCCCCCGTCCCACACACTCTCCCCCGTCCCGCACACTCTCCCCCGTCCCGCACACTCTCCCCCATCCCACGCACCCTCCCTCGTCCCACACACTCTCCCCCGTCCCACACACCCTCCCCCGTCCCACACTCTCTCCCCCGTCCCTCACACTCTCCCCCGTCCCACACACTCTCCCCCGTCCCACACACCCTCCCCCGTCCCACACACTCTCCCCCGTCCCTCACACTCTCCCCCATCCCGCAAACTCTCCCCCGTCCCGCAAACTCTCCCCCGTCCCGCGCACCCTCCACCGTCCCACACACTCTCCCCCGTCCCGCACACTCTCCCCCGTCCCGCACACACTCCCCCGTCCCGCACACTCTCCCCCGTCCCACACACCCTCCCCCGTCCCACACACCCTCCCCCGTCCCACACACACTCCCCCGTCCCTCGCACTCTCCCCCGTCCCGCACACTCTCCCCCGTCCCACACACTCTCCCCCGTCCCGCACACTCTCCCCCGTCCCACACACTCTCCCCCGTCCCGCACACTCTCCCCGTCCCACACACTCTCCCCCGTCCCGCACACTCTCCCCCGTCCCGCACACTCTCCCCCGTCCCGCACACTCTCCCCCGTCCCGCACACTCTCCCCCGTCCCGCACACTCTCCCCCGTCCCGCACACTCTCCCCCGTCCCGCACACTCTCCCCCGTCCCGCACACTCTCCCCCGTCCCGCACACCCTCCCCCTTCTCGCACACTCTCCCCCGTCCCCCACACTCTCCCCCGTCCCGCACACTCTCCCCCGTCCCGCACACTCTCCCCCGTCCCGCAAACTCTCCCCCGTCCCGCACACTCTCCCCCGTCCCGCAAACTCTCCCCCGTCCCGCACACTCTCCCCCGTCCCACACACTCTCCCCGTCCCGCACACTCTCCCCCGTCCCACACACCCACCCCCGTCCCGCACACCCTCCCCCGTCCCGCAAACTCTCCCCCGTCCCGCACTCTCTCCCCCGTCCCGCAAACTCTCCCCCGTCCCGCAAACTCTCCCCCGTCCCGCACACTCTCCCCCGTCCCGCAAACTCTCCCCCGTCCTGCACACTCTCCCCCGTCCAACACACCCTCCCCCGTCCCGCACACTCTCCCCCGTCCCGCAAACTCTCCCCCGTCCCGCACACTTTCCCCGTCCCGCACACTCTACCCCGTCCCGCGCACCCTCCCCCGTCCCACACACTCTCCCCCATCCCGCACACTCTCCCCCGTCCCGCACACTCTCCTCCGTCCCTCACACTCTCCCCCGTCCCGCACACTCTCCCCCGTCCCGCACACTCTCCCCCATCCCGCGCACCCTCCCCCGTCCCACGCACTCTCCCCCGTCCCGCACACTCTCCCCCGTCCCTCACACTCTCCCCCGTCCCTCACACTCTCCCCCGTCCCGCGCACTCTCCCCCGTCCCACACACTCTCCCCCGTCCCGCACACTCTCCCCCGTCCCGCACACCCTCCCCCGTCCCACACACCCTCCCCCGTCCCACACACTCTCCCCCGTCCCTCACACTCTCCCCCGTCCCCCACACTCTCCCCCGTCCCACACACTCTCCCCCGTCCCCCACACTCTCCCCCGTCCCACACACTCTCCCCCGTCCCACACACTCTCCCCCGTCCCACACACTCTCCCCCGTCCCACACACTCTCCCCCGTCCCACACACTCTCCCCCGTCCCACACACTCTCCCCCGTCCCACACACCCTCCCCCGTCCCACACACTCTCCCCCGTCCCCCACACTCTCCCCCGTCCCACACACTCTCCCCCGTCCCACACACTCTCCCCCGTCCCCCACACTCTCCCCCGTCCCTCACACTCTCCCCCGTCCCACACACCCTCCCCCGTCCCACACACTCTCCCCCGTCCCACACACCCTCCCCCGTCCCGCACACTCTCCCCCGTCCCGCAAACTCTCCCCCGTCCCGCACACTCTCCCCCGTCCCACACACCCTCCCCCATCCCGCACACACTCCCCCGTCCCGCACACTCTCCCCCGTCCCACACACCCTCCCCCGTCCCGCACACTCTCCCCCGTCCCACACACTCTCCACCGTCCCGCACACTCTCCCCCGTCCCGCACACCCTCCCCCGTCCCGCACACCCTCCCCTGTCCCACATACCCTCCCCCGTCCCGCAAACTCTCCCCCGTCCCGCACACTCTCCCCGTCCCGCACACTCTCCCCCGTCCCGCACACTCTCCCCCGTCCCACACACCCTCCCCCGTCCCACACACTCTCCCCCGTCCCACACACTCTCCCCCGTCCCGCACACTCTCCCCCGTCCCACACACCCTCCCCCGTCCCACACACTCTCCCCGTCCCACACACTCTCCCCCGTCCCACACACTCTCCCCGTCCCACACACTCTCCCCCGTCCCACACACTCTCCCCGTCCCACACACTCTCCCCCGTTCCACACACTCTCCCCCGTCCCACACACCCTCCCCCGTCCCACACACTATCCCCCGTCCCACACACTCTCCCCCGTCCCACACACTCTCCCCGTCCCACACACTCTCCCCCGTCCCACACACTCTCCCCCGTCCCACACACTCTCCCCGTCCCACACACTCTCCCCCGTCCCACACACTCTCCCCCGTCCCACACACTCTCCCCCGTCCCACACACTCTCCCCCGTCCCACACACCCTCCCCCGTCCCACACACTCTCCCCCGTCCCACACTCTCTTCCCCGTCCCACACACTCTCCCCGTCCCACACACTCTCCCCCGTCCCACACACTCTCCCCCGTCCCACACACTCTCCCCCGTCCCGCGCACCCTCCCCCGTCCCACACACTCTCCCCCATCCCGCACACTCTCCCCCGTCCCGCACACTCTCCTCCGTCCCACACACTCTCCCCCGCCCCTCACACTCTCCCCCGTCCCGCACACTCTCCCCCGTCCCGCGCACCCTCCCCCGTCCCACGCACTCTCCCCCGTCCCGCGCACTCTCCCCCATCCCACACACTCTCCCCCGTCCCGCGCACTCTCCCCCGTCCCGCACACTCTCCCCCATCCCACACACCCTCCCCGTCCCACACACCCTCCCCCGTCCCACACACACTCCCCCGTCCCTCACACTCTCCCCCGTCCCACACACTCTCCCCCGTCCCACACACTCTCCCCCGTCCCTCACACTCTCCCCCGTCCCACACACTCTCCCCCGTCCCGCACACTCTCCCCCGTCCCGCACACTCTCCCCCGTCCCGCACACTCTCCCCCGTCCCGCACACTCTCCCCCGTCCCGCACACTCTCCCCCGTCCCGCACACTCTCCCCCGTCCCGCACACTCTCCCCCGTCCCGCACACTCTCCCCCGTCCCGCACACCCTCCCCCGTCCCGCACACTCTCCCCCGTCCCGCACACTCTCCCCCGTCCCTCACACTCTCCCCCGTCCCACACACTCTCCCCCGTCCCGCAAACTCTCCCCCGTCCCGCACACTCTCCCCCGTCCCGCAAACTCTCCCCCGTCCCGCGCACCCTCCGCCGTCCCACGCACTCTCCCCCGTCCCGCGCACTCTCCCCCGTCCCACACACTCTCCCCCGTCCCGCACACTCTCCCCCGTCCCGCACACTCTCCCCCATCCCACGCACCCTCCCTCGTCCCACACACTCTCCCCCGTCCCACACACCCTCCCCCGTCCCACACTCTCTCCCCCGTCCCTCACACTCTCCCCCGTCCCACACACTCTCCCCCGTCCCACACACCCTCCCCCGTCCCACACACTCTCCCCCGTCCCTCACACTCTCCCCCATCCCGCAAACTCTCCCCCGTCCCGCAAACTCTCCCCCGTCCCGCGCACCCTCCACCGTCCCACACACTCTCCCCCGTCCCGCACACTCTCCCCCGTCCCGCACACACTCCCCCGTCCCGCACACTCTCCCCCGTCCCACACACCCTCCCCCGTCCCACACACCCTCCCCCGTCCCACACACACTCCCCCGTCCCTCGCACTCTCCCCCGTCCCGCACACTCTCCCCCGTCCCACACACTCTCCCCCGTCCCGCACACTCTCCCCCGTCCCACACACTCTCCCCCGTCCCGCACACTCTCCCCGTCCCACACACTCTCCCCCGTCCCGCACACTCTCCCCCGTCCCGCACACTCTCCCCCGTCCCGCACACTCTCCCCCGTCCCGCACACTCTCCCCCGTCCCGCACACTCTCCCCCGTCCCGCACACTCTCCCCCGTCCCGCACACTCTCCCCCGTCCCGCACACCCTCCCCCTTCTCGCACACTCTCCCCCGTCCCCCACACTCTCCCCCGTCCCGCACACTCTCCCCCGTCCCGCACACTCTCCCCCGTCCCGCAAACTCTCCCCCGTCCCGCACACTCTCCCCCGTCCCGCAAACTCTCCCCCGTCCCGCACACTCTCCCCCGTCCCACACACTCTCCCCGTCCCGCACACTCTCCCCCGTCCCACACACCCACCCCCGTCCCGCACACCCTCCCCCGTCCCGCAAACTCTCCCCCGTCCCGCACTCTCTCCCCCGTCCCGCAAACTCTCCCCCGTCCCGCAAACTCTCCCCCGTCCCGCACACTCTCCCCCGTCCCGCAAACTCTCCCCCGTCCTGCACACTCTCCCCCGTCCAACACACCCTCCCCCGTCCCGCACACTCTCCCCCGTCCCGCAAACTCTCCCCCGTCCCGCACACTTTCCCCGTCCCGCACACTCTACCCCGTCCCGCGCACCCTCCCCCGTCCCACACACTCTCCCCCATCCCGCACACTCTCCCCCGTCCCGCACACTCTCCTCCGTCCCTCACACTCTCCCCCGTCCCGCACACTCTCCCCCGTCCCGCACACTCTCCCCCATCCCGCGCACCCTCCCCCGTCCCACGCACTCTCCCCCGTCCCGCACACTCTCCCCCGTCCCTCACACTCTCCCCCGTCCCTCACACTCTCCCCCGTCCCGCGCACTCTCCCCCGTCCCACACACTCTCCCCCGTCCCGCACACTCTCCCCCGTCCCGCACACCCTCCCCCGTCCCACACACCCTCCCCCGTCCCACACACTCTCCCCCGTCCCTCACACTCTCCCCCGTCCCCCACACTCTCCCCCGTCCCACACACTCTCCCCCGTCCCCCACACTCTCCCCCGTCCCACACACTCTCCCCCGTCCCACACACTCTCCCCCGTCCCACACACTCTCCCCCGTCCCACACACTCTCCCCCGTCCCACACACTCTCCCCCGTCCCACACACTCTCCCCCGTCCCACACACCCTCCCCCGTCCCACACACTCTCCCCCGTCCCCCACACTCTCCCCCGTCCCGCACACTCTCCCCCGTCCCACACACTCTCCCCCGTCCCCCACACTCTCCCCCGTCCCTCACACTCTCCCCCGTCCCACACACCCTCCCCCGTCCCACACACTCTCCCCCGTCCCACACACCCTCCCCCGTCCCGCACACTCTCCCCCGTCCCGCAAACTCTCCCCCGTCCCGCACACTCTCCCCCGTCCCACACACCCTCCCCCATCCCGCACACACTCCCCCGTCCCGCACACTCTCCCCCGTCCCACACACCCTCCCCCGTCCCGCACACTCTCCCCCGTCCCACACACTCTCCACCGTCCCGCACACTCTCCCCCGTCCCGCACACCCTCCCCCGTCCCGCACACCCTCCCCTGTCCCACATACCCTCCCCCGTCCCGCAAACTCTCCCCCGTCCCGCACACTCTCCCCGTCCCGCACACTCTCCCCCGTCCCGCACACTCTCCCCCGTCCCACACACCCTCCCCCGTCCCACACACTCTCCCCCGTCCCACACACTCTCCCCCGTCCCGCACACTCTCCCCCGTCCCACACACCCTCCCCCGTCCCACACACTCTCCCCGTCCCACACACTCTCCACCGTCCCACACACTCTCCCCGTCCCACACACTCTCCCCCGTCCCACACACTCTCCCCGTCCCACACACTCTCCCCCGTCCCACACACTCTCCCCCGTCCCACACACCCTCCCCCGTCCCACACACTATCCCCCGTCCCACACACTCTCCCCCGTCCCACACACTCTCCCCGTCCCACACACTCTCCCCCGTCCCACACACTCTCCCCCGTCCCACACACTCTCCCCGTCCCACACACTCTCCCCCGTCCCACACACTCTCCCCCGTCCCACACACTCTCCCCCGTCCCACACACTCTCCCCCGTCCCACACACCCTCCCCCGTCCCACACACTCTCCCCCGTCCCACACTCTCTTCCCCGTCCCACACACTCTCCCCGTCCCACACACTCTCCCCCGTCCCACACACTCTCCCCCGTCCCACACACTCTCCCCCGTCCCGCGCACCCTCCCCCGTCCCACCCACTCTCCCCCATCCCGCACACTCTCCCCCGTCCCGCACACTCTCCTCCGTCCCACACACTCTCCCCCGCCCCTCACACTCTCCCCCGTCCCGCACACTCTCCCCCGTCCCGCGCACCCTCCCCCGTCCCACGCACTCTCCCCCGTCCCGCGCACTCTCCCCCATCCCACACACTCTCCCCCGTCCCGCGCACTCTCCCCCGTCCCGCACACTCTCCCCCATCCCACACACCCTCCCCCGTCCCACACACTCTCCCCCGTCCCTCACACTCTCCCCCGTCCCACACACTCTCCCCCGTCCCACACACCCTCCCCTGTCCCACACACTCTCCCCCGCCCCTCACACTCTCCCCCGTCCCGCAAACTCTCCCCCGTCCCGCACACTCTCCCCCGTCCCGCGCACCCTACCCCGTCCCACACACTCTCCCCCGTCCCGCACACTCTCCCCCGTCCCGCACACTCTCCCCCGTCCCGCACACTCTCCCCCGTCCCGCACACCCTCCCCCGTCCCGCACACCCTCCCCCGTCCCGCACACTCTCCCCCGTCCCTCACACTCTCCCCCGTCCCACACACTCTCCCCCGTCCCACACACTCTCCCCCGTCCCACACACTCTCCCCCGTCCCACACACTCTCCCCCGTCCCGCACACCCTCCCCCGTCCCTCACACTCTCCCCCGTCCCACACACTCTCCCCGTCCCACACACTCTCCCCCGTCCCACACACTCTCCCACGTCCCACACACTCTCCCCCGTCCCACACACTCTCCCCCGTCCCCCACACTCTCCCCCGTCCCACACACTCACCCCCGTCCCACACACTCTCCCCGTCCCACACACTCTCCCCCGTCCCACACACTCTCCCCCGTCCCACACACTCTCCCCCGTCCCGCAAACTCTCCCCCGTCCCGCACACTCTCCCCCGTCCCGCAAACTCTCCCCCGTCCCGCACACTCTCCCCCGTCCCGCACACTCTCCCCGTCCCGCACACTCTCCCCCGTCCCACACACCCTCCCCCGTCCCGCACACCCTCCCCCGTCCCGCAAACTCTCCCCCGTCCCGCACACTCTCCCCCGTCCCGCAAACTCTCCCCCGTCCCGCACACTCTGCCCCGTCCAACACACCCTCCCCCGTCCCGCACACTCTCCCCCGTCCCGCAAACTCTCCCCCGTCCCGCACACTCTCCCCCGTCCCGCACACTCTCCCCCGTCCCGCGCACCCTCCCCCGTCCCACGCACTCTCCCCCATCCCGCACACTCTCCCCCGTCCCACAAACTCTCCTCCGTCCCTCACACTCTCCCCCGTCCCGCACACTCTCCCCCGTCCCGCACACTCTCCCCCGTCCCTCACAGTCTCCCCCGTCCCACGCACTCTCCCCCGTCCCACACACCCTCCCCCGTCCCACACACTCTCCCCCGTCCCTCACACTCTCCCCCGTCCCGCAAACTCTCCCCCGTCCCGCACACTCTCCCCCGTCCCGCGCACCCTCCCCCGTCCCACACACTCTCCCCCGTCCCGCACACTCTCCCCCGTCCCGCACACTCTCCCCCGTCCCGCACACTCTCCCCCGTCCCACACACCCTCCCCGTCCCACACACCCTCCCCCGTCCCACACACACTCCCCCGTCCCTCACACTCTCCCCCGTCCCACACACTCTCCCCCGTCCCACACACTCTCCCCCGTCCCTCACACTCTCCCCCGTCCCACACACTCTCCCCCGTCCCGCACACTCTCCCCCGTCCCGCACACTCTCCCCCGTCCCGCACACTCTCCCCCGTCCCGCACACTCTCCCCCGTCCCGCACACCCTCCCCCGTCCCGCACACTCTCCCCCGTCCCGCACACTCTCCCCCGTCCCGCACACTCTCCCCCGTCCCGCACACCCTCCCCCGTCCCGCACACTCTCCCCCGTCCCGCACACTCTCCCCCGTCCCTCACACTCTCCCCCGTCCCACACACTCTCCCCCGTCCCGCAAACTCTCCCCCGTCCCGCACACTCTCCCCCGTCCCGCAAACTCTCCCCCGTCCCGCGCACCCTCCGCCGTCCCACGCACTCTCCCCCGTCCCGCGCACTCTCCCCCGTCCCACACACTCTCCCCCGTCCCGCACACTCTCCCCCGTCCCGCACACTCTCCCCCATCCCACGCACCCTCCCTCGTCCCACACACTCTCCCCCGTCCCACACACCCTCCCCCGTCCCACACACTCTCCCCCGTCCCTCACACTCTCCCCCGTCCCACACACTCTCCCCCGTCCCACACACCCTCCCCCGTCCCACACACTCTCCCCCGTCCCTCACACTCTCCCCCATCCCGCAAACTCTCCCCCGTCCCGCAAACTCTCCCCCGTCCCGCGCACCCTCCACCGTCCCACACACACTCCCCCGTCCCGCACACTCTCCCCCGTCCCGCACACACTCCCCCGTCCCGCACACTCTCCCCCGTCCCACACACCCTCCCCCGTCCCACACACCCTCCCCCGTCCCACACACACTCCCCCGTCCCTCGCACTCTCCCCCGTCCCGCACACTCTCCCCCGTCCCACACACTCTCCCCCGTCCCGCACACTCTCCCCCGTCCCACACACTCTCCCCCGTCCCGCACACTCTCCCCGTCCCGCACACTCTCCCCTGTCCCGCACACTCTCCCCCGTCCCGCACACTCTCCCCCGTCCCGCACACTCGCCCCCGTCCCGCACACTCTCCCCCGTCCCGCACACTCTCCCCCGTCCCGCACACTCTCCCCCGTCCCGCACACTCTCCCCCGTCCCGCACACCCTCCCCCGTCCCGCACACTCTCCCCCGTCCCGCACACTCTCCCCCGTCCCTCACACTCTCCCCCGTCCCACACACTCTCCCCCGTCCCGCAAACTCTCCCCCGTCCCGCACACTCTCCCCCGTCCCGCAAACTCTCCCCCGTCCCGCGCACCCTCCGCCGTCCCACGCACTCTCCCCCGTCCCGCGCACTCTCCCCCGTCCCACACACTCTCCCCCGTCCCGCACACTCTCCCCCGTCCCGCACACTCTCCCCCATCCCACGCACCCTCCCTCGTCCCACACACTCTCCCCCGTCCCACACACCCTCCCCCGTCCCACACACTCTCCCCCGTCCCTCACACTCTCCCCCGTCCCACACACTCTCCCCCGTCCCACACACCCTCCCCCGTCCCACACACTCTCCCCCGTCCCTCACACTCTCCCCCATCCCGCAAACTCTCCCCCGTCCCGCAAACTCTCCCCCGTCCCGCGCACCCTCCACCGTCCCACACACTCTCCCCCGTCCCGCACACTCTCCCCCGTCCCGCACACACTCCCCCGTCCCGCACACTCTCCCCCGTCCCACACACCCTCCCCCGTCCCACACACCCTCCCCCGTCCCACACACACTCCCCCGTCCCTCGCACTCTCCCCCGTCCCGCACACTCTCCCCCGTCCCACACACTCTCCCCCGTCCCGCACACTCTCCCCCGTCCCACACACTCTCCCCCGTCCCGCACACTCTCCCCGTCCCGCACACTCTCCCCCGTCCCGCACACTCTCCCCCGTCCCGCACACTCTCCCCCGTCCCGCACACTCGCCCCCGTCCCGCACACTCTCCCCCGTCCCGCACACTCTCCCCCGTCCCGCACACTCTCCCCCGTCCCGCACACTCTCCCCCGTCCCGCACACTCTCCCCCGTCCCGCACACCCTCCCCCTTCTCGCACACTCTCCCCCGTCCCGCACACTCTCCCCCGTCCCGCACACTCTCCCCCGTCCCGCACACTCTCCCCCATCCCGCAAACTCTCCCCCGTCCCGCACACTCTCCCCCGTCCCGCAAACTCTCCCCCGTCCCGCACACTCTCCCCCGTCCCACACACTCTCCCCGTCCCGCACACTCTCCCCCGTCCCACACACCCACCCCCGTCCCGCACACCCTCCCCCGTCCCGCAAACTCTCCCCCGTCCCGCACTCTCTCCCCCGTCCCGCAAACTCTCCCCCGTCCCGCAAACTCTCCCCCGTCCCGCACACTCTCCCCCGTCCCGCAAACTCTCCCCCGTCCTGCACACTCTCCCCCGTCCAACACACCCTCCCCCGTCCCGCACACTCTCCCCCGTCCCGCAAACTCTCCCCCGTCCCGCACACTTTCCCCGTCCCGCACACTCTCCCCCGTCCCGCGCACCCTCCCCCGTCCCACACACTCTCCCCCATCCCGCACACTCTCCCCCGTCCCGCACACTCTCCTCCGTCCCTCACACTCTCCCCCGTCCCGCACACTCTCCCCCGTCCCGCACACTCTCCCCCGTCCCGCGCACCCTCCCCCGTCCCACGCACTCTCCCCCGTCCCGCACACTCTCCCCCGTCCCTCACACTCTCCCCCGTCCCTCACACTCTCCCCCGTCCCGCGCACTCTCCCCCGTCCCACACACTCTCCCCCGTCCCGCACACTCTCCCCCGTCCCGCACACCCTCCCCCGTCCCACACACCCTCCCCCGTCCCACACACTCTCCCCCGTCCCTCACACTCTCCCCCGTCCCCCACACTCTCCCCCGTCCCACACACTCTCCCCCGTCCCCCACACTCTCCCCCGTCCCACACACTCTCCCCCGTCCCACACACTCTCCCCCGTCCCACACACTCTCCCCCGTCCCACACACTCTCCCCCGTCCCACACACTCTCCCCCGTCCCACACACCCTCCCCCGTCCCACACACTCTCCCCCGTCCCCCACACTCTCCCCCGTCCCGCACACTCTCCCCCGTCCCACACACTCTCCCCCGTCCCCCACACTCTCCCCCGTCCCTCACACTCTCCCCCGTCCCACACACCCTCCCCCGTCCCACACACTCTCCCCCGTCCCACACACCCTCCCCCGTCCCGCACACTCTCCCCCGTCCCGCAAACTCTCCCCCGTCCCGCACACTCTCCCCCGTCCCACACACCCTCCCCCATCCCGCACACACTCCCCCGTCCCGCACACTCTCCCCCGTCCCACACACCCTCCCCCGTCCCGCACACTCTCCCCCGTCCCACACACTCTCCACCGTCCCGCACACTCTCCCCCGTCCCGCACACCCTCCCCCGTCCCGCACACCCTCCCCTGTCCCACATACCCTCCCCCGTCCCGCAAACTCTCCCCCGTCCCGCACACTCTCCCCGTCCCGCACACTCTCCCCCGTCCCGCACACTCTCCCCCGTCCCACACACCCTCCCCCGTCCCACACACTCTCCCCCGTCCCACACACTCTCCCCCGTCCCGCACACTCTCCCCCGTCCCACACACCCTCCCCCGTCCCACACACTCTCCCCGTCCCACACACTCTCCCCCGTCCCACACACTCTCCCCGTCCCACACACTCTCCCCCGTCCCACACACTCTCCCCGTCCCACACACTCTCCCCCGTCCCACACACTCTCCCCCGTCCCACACACCCTCCCCCGTCCCACACACTATCCCCCGTCCCACACACTCTCCCCCGTCCCACACACTCTCCCCGTCCCACACACTCTCCCCCGTCCCACACACTCTCCCCCGTCCCACACACTCTCCCCGTCCCACACACTCTCCCCCGTCCCACACACTCTCCCCCGTCCCACACACTCTCCCCCGTCCCACACACTCTCCCCCGTCCCACACACCCTCCCCCGTCCCACACACTCTCCCCCGTCCCACACTCTCTTCCCCGTCCCACACACTCTCCCCGTCCCACACACTCTCCCCCGTCCCACACACTCTCCCCCGTCCCACACACTCTCCCCCGTCCCGCACACTCTCCCCCGTCCCGCACACTCTCCCCCGTCCCACACACCCTCCCCCGTCCCGCACACTCTCCCCCGTCCCGCAAACTCTCCCCCGTCCCGCACACTCTCCCCCGTCCCGCAAACACTCCCCCGTCCCGCACACTCTCCCCCGTCCCGCACACTCTCCCCGTCCCGCACACTCTCCCCCGTCCCACACACCCTCCCCCGTCCCGCACACCCTCCCCCGTCCCGCAAACTCTCCCCCGTCCCGCACACTCTCCCCCGTCCCGCAAACTCTCCCCCGTCCCGCACACTCTCCCCCGTCCAACACACCCTCCCCCGTCCCGCACACTCTCCCCCGTCCCGCAAACTCTCCCCCGTCCCGCACACTCTCCCCCGTCCCGCACACTCTCCCCCTTCCCGCACACTCTCCTCCGTCCCTCACACTCTCCTCCGTCCCTCACACTCTCCCCCGTCCCGCACACTCTCCCCCGTCCCGCACACTCCCCCCCGTCCCGCACACTCTCCCCCGTCCCGCACACTCTCCCCCGTCCCGCACACTCTCCCCCGTCCCACACACTCTCCTCCGTCCCTCACACTCTCCCCCGTCCCGCACACTCTCCCCCGTCCCGCACACTCTCCCCCGTCCCGCGCACCCTCCCCCGTCCCACGCACTCTCCCCCGTCCCGCGCACTCTCCCCCATCCCACGCACTCTCCCCCGTCCCGCGCACTCTCCCCCGTCCCGCACACTCTCCCCCATCCCACACACCCTCCCCCGTCCCACACACTCTCCCCCGTCCCTCACACTCTCCCCCGTCCCACACACTCTCCCCCGTCCCACACACCCTCCCCTGTCCCACACACTCTCCCCCGCCCCTCACACTCTCCCCCGTCCCGCACACTCTCCCCCGTCCCGCGCACCCTCCCCCGTCCCACGCACTCTCCCCCGTCCCGCGCACTCTCCCCCATCCCACACACTCTCCCCCGTCCCGCGCACTCTCCCCCGTCCCGCACACTCTTCCCCATCCCACACACCCTCCCCCGTCCCACACACTCTCCCCCGTCCCTCACACTCTCCCCCGTCCCACACACTCTCCCCCGTCCCACACACCCTCCCCTGTCCCACACACTCTCCCCCGCCCCTCACACTCTCCCCCGTCCCGCAAACTCTCCCCCGTCCCGCACACTCTCCCCCGTCCCGCGCACCCTACCCCGTCCCACACACTCTCCCCCGTCCCGCACACTCTCCCCCGTCCCGCACACTCTCCCCCGTCCCGCACACTCTCCCCCGTCCCGCACACCCTCCCCCGTCCCGCACACCCTCCCCCGTCCCGCACACTCTCCCCCGTCCCTCACACTCTCCCCCGTCCCACACACTCTCCCCCGTCCCACACACTCTCCCCCGTCCCACACACTCTCCCCCGTCCCACACACTCTCCCCCGTCCCACACACTCTCCCCCGTCCCGCACACTCTCCCCCGTCCCTCACACTCTCCCCCGTCCCACACACTCTCCCCGTCCCACACACTCTCCCCCGTCCCACACACTCTCCCACGTCCCACACACTCTCCCCCGTCCCACACACTCTCCCCCGTCCCCCACACTCTCCCCCGTCCCGCACACTCTCCCCCGTCCCGCACACTCTCCCCCGTCCCGCACACTCTCCCCCATCCCACACACTCTCCCCCGTCCTCCACACTCTCCCCCGTCCCTCACACTCTCCCCCGTCCCACACACACTCCCCCGTCCCACACACTCTCCCCCGTCCCACACACCCTCCCCCGTCCCGCACACTCTCCCCCGTCCCGCAAACTCTCCCCCGTCCCGCACACTCTCCCCCGTCCCACACACTCTCCCCCGTCCCACACACTCTCCCCCGTCCCACACACTCTCCCCCGTCCCACACACCCTCCCCCGTCCCACACACTCTCCCCCGTCCCACACTCTCTTCCCCGTCCCACACACTCTCCCCGTCCCACACACCCTCCCCCGTCCCGCACACCCTCCCCCGTCCCGCAAACTCACCCCCGTCCCGCACACTCTCCCCCGTCCCGCAAACTCTCCCCCGTCCCGCACACTCTCCCCCGTCCAACACACCCTCCCCCGTCCCGCACACTCTCCCCCGTCCCGCAAACTCTCCCCCGTCCCGCACACTCTCCCCCGTCCCGCACACTCTCCCCCTTCCCGCACACTCTCCTCCGTCCCTCACACTCTCCTCCATCCCTCACACTCTCCCCCGTCCCGCACACTCTCCCCCGTCCCGCACACTCTCCCCGTCCCGCACACTCTCCCCCGTCCCACACACCCTCCCCCGTCCCGCACACCCTCCCCCGTCCCGCAAACTCTCCCCCGTCCCGCACACTCTCCCCCGTCCCGCAAACTCTCCCCCGTCCCGCACACTCTCCCCCGTCCAACACACCCTCCCCCGTCCCGCACACTCTCCCCCGTCCCGCAAACTCTCCCCCGTCCCGCACACTCTCCCCCGTCCCGCACACTCTCCCCCTTCCCGCACACTCTCCTCCGTCCCTCACACTCTCCTCCATCCCTCACACTCTCCCCCGTCCCGCACACTCTCCCCCGTCCCGCACACTCTCCCCCGTCCCGCACACTCTCCCCCGTCCCGCACACTCTCCCCCGTCCCGCACACTCTCCCCCGTCCCACACACTCTCCTCCGTCCCTCACACTCTCCCCCGTCCCGCACACTCTCCCCCGTCCCGCACACTCTCCCCCGTCCCGCGCACCCTCCCCCGTCGCACGCACTCTCCCCCGTCCCGCGCACTCTCCCCCATCCCACGCACTCTCCCCCGTCCCGCGCACTCTCCCCCGTCCCGCACACTCTCCCCCATCCCACACACCCTCCCCCGTCCCACACACTCTCCCCCGTCCCTCACACTCTCCCCCGTCCCACACACTCTCCCCCGTCCCACACACCCTCCCCTGTCCCACACACTCTCCCCCGCCCCTCACACTCTCCCCCGTCCCGCACACTCTCCCCCGTCCCGCGCACCCTCCCCCGTCCCACGCACTCTCCCCCGTCCCGCGCACTCTCCCCCATCCCACACACTCTCCCCCGTCCCGCGCACTCTCCCCCGTCCCGCACACTCTCCCCCATCCCACACACCCTCCCCCGTCCCACACACTCTCCCCCGTCCCTCACACTCTCCCCCGTCCCACACACTCTCCCCCGTCCCACACACCCTCCCCTGTCCCACACACTCTCCCCCGCCCCTCACACTCTCCCCCGTCCCGCAAACTCTCGCCCGTCCCGCACACTCTCCCCCGTCCCGCGCACCCTACCCCGTCCCACACACTCTCCCCCGTCCCGCACACTCTCCCCCGTCCCGCACACTCTCCCCCGTCCCGCACACTCTCCCCCGTCCCGCACACCCTCCCCCGTCCCGCACACCCTCCCCCGTCCCGCACACTCTCCCCCGTCCCTCACACTCTCCCCCGTCCCACACACTCTCCCCCGTCCCACACACTCTCCCCCGTCCCACACACTCTCCCCCGTCCCACACACTCTCCCCCGTCCCGCACACTCTCCCCCGTCCCGCACATTCTCCCCCGTCCCGCACACTCTCCCCCGTCCCGCACACTCTCCCCCGTCCCGCACACTCTCCCCCGTCCCGCACACTCTCCCCCGTCCCGCACACTCTCCCCCGTCCCGCACACTCTCCCCCGTCCCTCACACTCTCCCCCGTCCCACACACCCTCCCCCGTCCCACACACCCTCCCCCGTCCCACACACTCTCCCCCGTCCCTCACACTCTCCCCGTCCCACACACTCTCCCCGTCCCACAAACTCTCCCCCGTCCCACACACTCTCCCCCGTCCCACACACTCTCCCCCGTCCCACACACTCTCCCCCGTCCCGCAAACTCTCCCCCGTCCCGCACACTCTCCCCCATCCCGCGCACTCTCCCCCGTCCCACAAACTCTTCCCCCATCCCACACACTCTACACGTCCCACACACCCTCCCCCGTCCCACACACTCTCCCCCGTCCCACACACCCTCCCCCGTCCCACACACTCTCCCCCGTCCCACACACTCTCCCCCGTCCCACACACTCTCCCCCGTCCCACACACCCTCCCCCGTCCCACACACCCTCCCCCGTGCCACACACCCTCCCCCGTCCCACACACTCTCCCCCGTCCCACACACTCTCCCCCGTCCCACACACTCTCCCCCGTCCCACACACTCTCCCCCGTCCCACACACTCTCCCCCGTCCCGCACACCCTCCCCCGTCCGGCACACTCTCCCCCGTCCCACACACTCTCCCCCGTCCCACACACTCTCCCCCGTCCCACACACTCTCCCCCGTCCCACACACTCTCCCCCGTCCCACACACTCTCCCCCGTCCCGCACACTCTCCCCCGTCCCACACACCCTCCCCCGTCCCGCACACTCTCCCCCGTCCCGCAAACTCTCCCCCGTCCCGCACACTCTCCCCCGTCCCGCAAACTCTCCCGCGTCCCGCACACTCTCCCCCGTCCCACACACTCTCCCCGTCCCGCACACTCTCCCCCGTCCCACACACCCTCCCCCGTCCCGCACACCTTCCCCGGCCCGCAAACTCTCCCCCGTCCCGCACACTCTCCCCCGTCCCGCAAACTCTCCCCCGTCCCGCACACTCTCCCCCGTCCAACACACCCTCCCCCGTCCCGCACACTCTCCCCCGTCCCGCAAACTCTCCCCCGTCCCGCACACTCTCCCCCGTCCCGCACACTCTCCCCCGTCCCGCGCACCCTCCCCCGTCCCACACACTCTCCCCCATCCCGCACACTCTCCCCCGTCCCACACACTCTCCTCCGTCCCTCACACTCTCCCCCGTCCCGCACACTCTCCCCCATCCCGCACACTCTCCCCCGTCACGCGCACCCTCCCCCGTCCCACACACTCTCCCCCGTCCCGCACACTCTCCCCCGTCCCACACACTCTCCCCCGTCCCGCACACTCTCCCCCGTCCCACACACTCTCCCCCGTCCCACACACCCTCCCCCGTCCCACACACCCTCCCCCGTCCCTCACACTCTCCCCCGTCCCACACACTCTCCCCCTTCCCACACACCCTCCCCCGTCCCACACACTCTCCCCCGTCCCTCACACTCTCCCCCGTCCCGCAAACTCTCCCCCGTCCCGCACACTCTCCCCCGTCCCGCGCACCCTCCCCCGTCCCGCACACTCTCCCCCGTCCCGCAAACTCTCCCCCGTCCCACACACTCTCCCCCGTCCCGCACACTCTCCCCCGTCCCACACACTCTCCCCCGTCCCACACACTCTCCCCCGTCCCACGCACCCTCCCCCGTCCCTCACACTCTCCCCCGTCCCACGCACTCTCCCCCGTCCCACACACTCTCCCCCGTCCCTCACACTCTCCCCCATCCCACACACTCTCCCCCGTCCCACACACTCTCCCCCGTCCCACACACTCTCCCCCGTCCCACACACTCTCCCCCGTCCCACACACTCTCCCCCGTCCCACACACTCTCCCCCGTCCCGCACACTCTCCCCCGTCCCCCGCACCCTCCCCCGTCCCTCACACTCTCCCCCGTCCCGCGCACTCTCCCCCGTCCCGCACACTCTCCCCCGTCCCGCACACTCTCCCCCGTCCCGCGCACCCTCCCCCGTCCCGCGCACTCTCCCCCGTCCCACACACTCTCCCCCGTCCCACACACTCTCCCCCGTCCCGCACACCCTCCCCCGTCCCGCACACCCTCCCCCGTCCCGCACACTCTCCCCCGTCCCACACACTCTCCCCCGTCCCACACACTCTCCCCCGTCCCGCACACCCTCCCCCGTCCCGCACACCCTCCCCCGTCCCGCACACTCTCCCCCGTCCCTCACACTCTCCCCCATCCCACACACCCTCCCCGTCCCACACACCCTCCCCCGTCCCACACACCCTCCCCCGTCCCACACACCCTCCCCCGTCCCACACACTCTCCCCCGTCCCACACACGCTCCCCCGTCCCACACACTCTCCCCCGTCCCACACACTCTCCCCCGTCCCACACACTCTCCCCCGTCCCACACACTCTCCCCCGTCCCACACACTCTCCCCCGTCCCACACACTCTCCCCCGTCCCACACACTCTCCCCCGTCCCACACACTCTCCCCCGTCCCACACACTCTCCCCCGTCCCCCACACTCTCCCCCGTCCCGCACACTCTCCCCCGTCCCGCACACTCGCCCCCGTCCCGCACACTCTCCCCCGTCCCGCACACTCTCCTCCGTCCCCCACACTCTCCCCCGTCCCTCACACTCTCCCCCGTCCCGCACACACTCTCCCGTCCCGCACACTCTCCCCCGTCCCGCACACCCTCCCCCGTCCCGCACACTCTCCCCCGTCCCGCAAACTCTCCCCCGTCCCGCACACCCTCCCCCGTCCCACACACCCTCCCCCGTCCCGCACACTCTCCCCCGTCCGGCACACTCTCCCCCGTCCCGCACACCCTCCCCCGTCCCGCACACTCTCCCCCGTCCCGCAAACTCTCCCCCGTCCCGCACACTCTCCCCCGTCCCACACACTCTCCCCCGTCCCGCACACTCTCCCCCGTCCCGCAAACTCTCCCCCGTCCCGCACACTCTCCCCCGTCCCACACACTCTCCCCCGTCCCACACACTCTTCCCCCATCCCACACACTCTCCCCCGTCCCGCACACCCTCCCCCGTCCCACACACCCTCCCCCGTCCCACACACTCTCCCCCATCCCACACACCCTCCCCCGTCCCACACACTCTCCCCCGTCCCACACACGCTCCCCCGTCCCACACACTCTCCCCCGTCCCACACACCCTCCCCCGTCCCACACACTCTCCCCCGTCCCACACACCCTCCCCCGTCCCACACACTCTCCCCCGTCCCACACACTCTCCCCCGTCCCACACACTCTCCCCCGTCCCACACACTCTCCCCCGTCCCACACACTCTCCCCCGTCCCGCACACTCTCCCCCATCCCGCACACCCTCCCCCGTCCCGCACACCCTCCCCCGTCCCACACACCCTCCCCCGTCCCGCAAACTCTCCCCCGTCCCGCACACTCTCCCCGTCCCGCACACTCTCCCCCGTCCCGCACACTCTCCCCCGTCCCACAAACTCTCCCCCGTCCCACACACTCTCCCCCGTCCCGCACACTCTCCCCCGTCCCGCACACTCTCCCCCGTCCCGCACACTCTCCCCCGTCCCGCACACTCTCCCCCGTCCCGCACTCTCTCCCCCGTCCCGCACACTCTCCCCCGTCCCGCGCACCCTCCCCCGTCCCACACACTCTCCCCCATCCCGCACACTCTCCCCCGTCCCACACACTCTCCTCCGTCCCTCGCACTCTCCCCCGTCCCGCACACACTCCCCCGTCCCGCACACTCTCCCCCGTCCCGCACACCCTCCCCCGTCCCGCACACTCTCCCCCGTCCCGCAAACCCTCCCCCGTCCCGCACACTCTCCCCCGTCCCGCACACTCTCCCCCATCCCGCACACTCGCCCCCGTTCCGCACACTCTCCCCCGTCCCGCACACTCTCCCCCGTCCCCCACACTCTCCCCCGTCCCTCACACTCTCCCCGTCCCACACACCCTCCCCCGTCCCACACACTCTCCCCCGTCCCACACACCCTCCCCCGTCCCGCACACACTCTCCCGTCCCGCACACTCTCCCCCGTCCCACACACCCTCCCCCGTCCCGCACACTCTCCCCCGTCCCGCAAACTCTCCCCCGTCCCGCACACCCTCCCCCGTCCCACACACCCTCCCCCGTCCCGCACACTCTCCCCCGTCCCGCACACTCTCCCCCGTCCCGCACACCCTCCCCCGTCCCGCACACTCTCCCCCGTCCCGCAAACTCTCCCCCGTCCCGCACACTCTCCCCCGTCCCACACACTCTCCCCCGTCCCGCACACTCTCCCCCGTCCCGCAAACTCTCCCCCGTCCCGCACACTCTCCCCCGTCCCACACACTCTCCCCCGTCCCACACACTCTTCCCCCATCCCACACACCCTCCCCCGTCCCACACACTCTCCCCCGTCCCACACACCCTCCCCCGTCCCACACACTCTCCCCCATCCCACACACCCTCCCCCGTCCCACACAC
This sequence comes from Somniosus microcephalus, assembly GCF_052327205.1. Classification (NCBI taxonomy): domain Eukaryota; kingdom Metazoa; phylum Chordata; class Chondrichthyes; order Squaliformes; family Somniosidae; genus Somniosus; species Somniosus microcephalus. Next base: position 56,961,828 of record NC_140990.1, on the reverse strand, counting down.
TCTCCCCCGTCCCACACACTCTCCCCCGTCCCACACACACTCCCCCGTCCCACACACCCTCCCCCGTCCCACACACTCTCCCCCGTCCCACACACCCTCCCCCGTCCCACACACTCTCCCCCGTCCCACACACTCTCCCCCGTCCCACACACTCTCCCCCGTCCCACACACTCTCCCCCGTCCCACACACTCTCCCCCGTCCCGCACACCCTCCCCCGTCCCACACACCCTCCCCCGTCCCACACACCCTCCCCCATCCCGCAAACTCTCCCCCGTCCCGCACACTCTCCCCGTCCCGCACACTCTCCCCCGTCCCACACACTCTCCCTCGTCCCACAAACTCTCCCCCGTCCCGCAAACTCTCCCCCGTCCCGCACACTCTCCCCCGTCCCGCACACTCTCCCCCGTCCCGCACACTCTCCCCCGTCCCGCACACTCTCCCCCGTCCCGCACACTCTCCCCCGTCCCGCACACTCTCCCCCGTCCCGCACACTCTCCCCGTCCCTCACACTCTCCCCCGTCCCACACACTCTCCCCCGTCCCACACACCCTCCCCCGTCCCACACACTCTCCCCCGTCCCGCACACTCTCCCCCGTCCCGCACACTCTCCCCCGTCCCGCACTCCCTCCCCCGTCCCACACACTCTCCCCGTCCCACACACTCTCCCCGTCCCACACACTCTCCCCCGTCCCACACACTCTCCCCCGTCCCACACACTCTCCCCCGTCCCACACACCCTCCCCCGTCCCACACACTCTCCCCCGTCCCACACACTCTCCCCCGTCCCACACACTCTCCCCGTCCCACACACTCTCCCCCGTCCCACACACTCTCCCCCGTCCCACACACTCTCCCCCGTCCCGCACACTCTCCCCCGTCCCGCACACTCTCCCCCGTCCCGCACACCCTCCCCCGTCCCGCACACTCTCCCCCGTCCCGCAAACTCTCCCCCGTCCCGCACACTCTCCCCCGTCCCGCAAACTCTCCCCCGTCCCGCACACTCTCCCCCGTCCCACACACTCTCCCCGTCCCGCACACTCTCCCCCGTCCCTCACACCCTCCCCCGTCCCGCACACCCTCCCCCGTCCCGCAAACTCTCCCCCTTCCCGCACACTCTCCCCCGTCCCGCAAACTCTCCCCCGTCCCGCACACTCTCCCCCGTCCAACACACCCTCCCCCGTCCCGCACACTCTCCCCCGTCCCGCAAACTCTCCCCCGTCCCGCACACTCTCCCCCGTCCCACACACTCTCCCCCGTCCCACACACCCTCCCCCGTCCCTCACACTCTCCCCGTCCCACACACTCTCCCCGTCCCACAAACTCTCCCCCGTCCCACACACTCTCCCCCGTCCCACACTCTCCCCCGTCCCACACACTCTCCCCCGTCCCGCACACTCTCCCCCGTCCCACACACTCTCCCCCGTCCCACACACCCTCCCCCGTCCCACACACTCTCCCCTGTCCCTCACACTCTCCCCGTCCCACACACTCTCCCCGTCCCACAAACTCTCCCCCGTCCCACACACTCTCCCCCGTCCCACACACCATCCCCCGTCCCACACACTCTCCCCGTCCCACACACTCTCCCCCGTCCCACACACCCTCCCCCGTCCCACACACTCTCCCCGTCCCACACACTCTCCCCCGTCCCACACACCCTCCCCGTCCCACACACTCTCCCCGTCCCACACACTCTCCCCCGTCGCACACACACTCCCCCGTCCCACACACTCTCCCCCGTCCCACACACTCTCCCCCGTCCCACACAATCTCCCCCGTCCCACACACTCTCCCCCGTCCCACACACTCTCCCCCGTCCCACACACTCTCCCCCGTCCCACACACCCTCCCCCGTCCCACACACTCTCCCCGTCCCACACACTCTCCCCGTCCCACACACTCTCCCCCGTCCCACACACCCTCCCCCGTCCCACACACTCTCCCCCGTCCCACACACTCTCCCCCGTCCCACACACCCTCCCCCGTCCCACACACTCTCCCCCGTCCCGCACACCCTCCCCCGTCCCACACACTCTCCCCCGTCCCACAAACTCTCCCCCATCCCACACACTCTCCCCCGTCCCACACACTCTCCCCGTCCCACACACCCTCCCCCGTCCCACACACTCTCCCCCGTCCCACACACCCTCCCCCGTCCCACACACTCTCCCCGTCCCACACACTCTCCCCGTCCCACACACTCTCCCCGTCCCACAAACTCTCCCCCGTCCCACACACTCTCCCCCGTCCCACACACCCTCCCCCGTCCCACACACCCTCCCCCGTCCCGCACACACTCCCCCGTCCCACACACCCTCCCCCGTCCCACACACTCTCCCCGTCCCACACACTCTCCCCGTCCCACACACTCTCCCCGTCCCACAAACTCTCCCCCGTCCCACACACTCTCCCCCGTCCCACACACCCTCCCCCGTCCCACACACCCTCCCCCGTCCCACACACCCTCCCCGTCCCACACACCCTCCCCCGTCCCACACACTCTCCACGTCCCACACACTCTCCCCGTCCCACAAACTCTCCCACGTCCCACACACTCTCCCCCGTCCCACACACTCTCCCCCGTCCCACACACCCTCCCCTGTCCCACACACCCTACCCCGTCCCACACACCCTCCCCCGTCCCACACACTCTCCCCCTTCCCACACACTCTCCCCCGTCCCACACACTCTCCCCGTCCCACACACCCTCCCCCGTCCCACACACTCTCCCCCGTCCTTAACACTCTCCCCCCTCCCACACACTCTCCCCCGTCCCACACACTCTCCCCCATCCCACACACACTCCCCCGTCCCACACACTCTCCCCCGTCCCACACACTCCCCCCGTCCCACACACCCTCCCCCGTCCCACACACTCTCCCCCGTCCCACACACTCTCCCCGTCCCACACACTCTCCCCCGCCCCACACGCTCTCCCCCGTCCCACACACTCTCCCCCGTCCCACAAACTCTCCCCCGTCCCGCACACTCTCCCCCGTCCCTCACACTCTCCCCGTCCCACACACTCTCCCCCGTCCCACACACTCCCCCGTCCCACACACTCTCCCCCGTCCCACACAACCTCCCCCGTCCCACACACTCTCCCCGTCCCACACACTCTCCCCCGTCCCACACACCCTCCCCAGTCCCACACACTCTCCCCCGTCCCCCACACACTCTCCCCGTCCCACACACTCTCCCCCGTCCCACACACCCTCCCCCGTCCCCACACTCTCCCCCGTCCCACACACTCTCCCCCGTCCCACACACTCTCCCCGTCCCACACACTCTCCCCCGTCCCACACACACTCCCCCGTCCCACACACTCTCCCCGTCCCACACACTCTCTCCGCCCCCACACACTCTCCCCCGTCCCGCACTCTCCCCCGTCCCACACACTCTCCCCCGTCCCACACACTCTCCCCGTCCCACACACTCTCCCCCGTCCCACACACTCTCCCCCGTCCCACACACTCTCCCCCGTCCCACACACTCTCCCCCGTCCCACACACTCTCCCCCGTCCCACACTCTCGCCCGTCCCACACACACTCCCCCGTCCCACACACTCTCCCCCGTCCCACACACTCTCCCCGTCCCACACACTCTCCCCCGTCCCACACACTCTCCCCCGTCCCACACACCCTCCCCCGTCCCACACACTCTCCCCCGTCCCTCACACTCTCCCCGTCCCACACACTCTCCCCGTCCCACAAACTCTCCCCCGTCCCACACACTCTCCCCCGTCCCACACTCTCCCCCGTCCCACACACTCTCCCCCGTCCCGCACACTCTCCCCCGTCCCACACACTCTCCCCCGTCCCACACACACTCCCCCGTCCCACACACTCTCCCCCGTCCCTCACACTCTCCCCGTCCCACACACTCTCCCCGTCCCACAAACTCTCCCCCGTCCCACACACTCTCCCCCGTCCCACACACCCTCCCCCGTCCCACACACTCTCCCCGTCCCACACACTCTCCCCCGTCCCACACACCCTCCCCCGTCCCACACACCCTCCCCCGTCCCACACACTCTCCCCCGTCCCACACACTCTCCCCCGTCCCACACACTCTCCCCCGTCCCACACACTCTCCCCCGTCCCACACACTCTCCCCCGTCCCACACACTCTCCCCCGTCCCACACACTCTCCCCCGTCCCACACACCCTCCCCCGTCCCACACACTCTCCCCGTCCCACACACTCTCCCCGTCCCACACACTCTCCCCCGTCCCACACACCCTCCCCCGTCCCACACACTCTCCCCCGTCCCACACACTCTCCCCCGTCCCACAAACCCTCCCCCGTCCCACACACTCTCCCCCGTCCCGCACACCCTCCCCCGTCCCACACACTCTCCCCCGTCCCACAAACTCTCCCCCATCCCACACACTCTCCCCCGTCCCACACACTCTCCCCGTCCCACACACCCTCCCCCGTCCCACACACTCTCCCCCGTCCCACACACCCTCCCCCGTCCCACACACTCTCCCCGTCCCACACACTCTCCCCGTCCCACACACTCTCCCCGTCCCACAAACTCTCCCCTGTCCCACACACTCTCCCCCATCCCACACACCCTCCCCCGTCCCACACACCCTCCCCCGTCCCGCACACACTCCCCCGTCCCACACACCCTCCCCCGTCTCACACACTCTCCCCCATCCCACACACTCTCCCCCGTCCCACACAGCCTCCCCCGTCCCGCACACACTCCCCCGTCCCACACACCCTCCCCCGTCCCGCACACACTCCCCCATCCCACACACCCTCCCCCGTCCCACACACTCTCCCCGTCCCACACACTCTCCCCGTCCCACACACTCTCCCCGTCCCACAAACTCTCCCCGTCCCACACACTCTCCCCCGTCCCACACACCCTCCCCCGTCCCACACACCCTCCCCCGACCCACACACCCTCCCCGTCCCACACACCCTCCCCCGTCCCACACACTCTCCACGTCCCACACACTCTCCCCGTCCCACAAACTCTCCCACGTACCACACACTCTCCCCCGTCCCACACACTCTCCCCCGTCCCACACACCCTCCCCCGTCCCACACACCCTACCCCGTCCCACACACCCTCCCCCGTCCCACACACTCTCCCCCGTCCCACACACTCTCCCCCATCCCATACACTCTCCCCCGTCCCACACACTCTCCCCGTCCCACACACCCTCCCCCGTCTCACACACCCTCCCCCGTCCCGCACACACTCCCCCGTCCCACACACCCTCCCCCGTCCCACACACTCTCCCCGTCCCACACACTCTCCCCGTCCCACACACTCTCCCCGTCCCACAAACTCTCCCCGTCCCACACACTCTCCCCCGTCCCACACACCCTCCCCCGTCCCACACACCCTCCCCGTCCCACACGCCCTCCCCGTCCCACACACCCTCCCCCGTCCCACACTCTCCACGTCCCACACACTCTCCCCGTCCCACAAACTCTCCCACGTCCCACACACTCTCCCCCGTCCCACACACTCTCCCCCGTCCCACACACCCTCCCCTGTCCCACACACCCTACCCCGTCCCACACACCCTCCCCCGTCCCACACACTCTCCCCTTCCCACACACTCTCCCCCGTCCCACACACTCTCCCCGTCCCACACACCCTCCCCCGTCCCACACACTCTCCCCGTCCTTAACACTCTCCCCCCTCCCACACACTCTCCCCCGTCCCACACACTCTCCCCCATCCCACACACACTCCCCCGTCCCACACACTCTCCCCGTCCCACACACTCCCCCGTCCCACACACCCTCCCCCGTCCCACACACTCTCCCCGTCCCACACACTCTCCCCGTCCCACACACTCTCCCCGCCCCACACACTCTCCCCCGTCCCACACACTCTCCCCCGTCCCACAAACTCTCCCCCGTCCCGCACACTCTCCCCCGTCCCTCACACTCTCCCCGTCCCACACACTCTCCCCCGTCCCACACACTCCCCGTCCCACACACTCTCCCCCGTCCCACACAACCTCCCCCGTCCCACACACACTCTCCCCCGTCCCACACACTCTCCCCCGTCCCACACACCCTCCCCAGTCCCACACACTCTCCCACGTCCCCCACACACTCTCCCCATCCCACACACTCTCCCCGTCCCACACACCCTCCCCCGTCCCCCACACTCTCCCCCGTCCCACACACTCTCCCCCGTCCCACACACTCTCCCCGTCCCACACACTCTCCCCCGTCCCACACACACTCCCCCGTCCCACACACTCTCCCCCGTCCCACACACTCTCTCCGCCCCCACACACTCTCCCCCGTCCCGCACTCTCCCCCGTCCCACACACTCTCCCCGTCCCACACACTCTCCCCCGTCCCACACACTCTCCCCGTCCCACACACTCTCCCCCGTCCCACACACTCTCCCCCGTCCCACACTCTCCCCCGTCCCACACACACTCCCCCGTCCCACACACTCTCCCCCGTCCCACACACTCTCCCCCGTCCCACACACTCTCCCCCGTCCACACACTCTCCCCCGTCCCACACACCCTACCCCGTCCCACACACTCTCCCCCGTCCCTCACACTCTCCCCGTCCCACACACTCTCCCCGTCCCACAAACTCTCCCCCGTCCCACACACTCTCCCCGTCCCACACTCTCCCCCGTCCCACACACTCTCCCCCGTCCCGCACACTCTCCCCCGTCCCACACACTCTCCCCCGTCCCACACACACTCCCCCGTCCCACACACTCTCCCCCGTCCCTCACACTCTCCCCGTCCCACACACTCTCCCCGTCCCACAAACTCTCCCCCGTCCCACACACTCTCCCCCGTCCCACACACCCTCCCCCGGCCCACACACTCTCCCCGTCCCACACACTCTCCCCCGTCCCACACACCCTCCCCCGTCCCACACACCCTCCCCCGTCCCACACACTCTCCCCCGTCCCACACACTCTCCCCCGTCCCACACACTCTCCCCCGTCCCACACACTCTCCCCCGTCCCACACACTCTCCCCCGTCCCACACACTCTCCCCCGTCCCACACACTCTCCCCCGTCCCACACACCCTCCCCCGTCCCACACACTCTCCCCGTCCCACACACTCTCCCCGTCCCACACACTCTCCCCCGTCCCACACACCCTCCCCCGTCCCACACACTCTCCCCCGTCCCACACACTCTCCCCCGTCCCACAAACCCTCCCCCGTCCCACACACTCTCCCCCGTCCCGCACACCCTCCCCCGTCCCACACACTCTCCCCCGTCCCACAAACTCTCCCCCATCCCACACACTCTCCCCGTCCCACACACTCTCCCCGTCCCACACACCCTCCCCCGTCCCACACACTCTCCCCCATCCCACACACCCTCCCCCGTCCCACACACTCTCCCCGTCCCACACACTCTCCCCGTCCCACACACTCTCCCCTTCCCACAAACTCTCCCCTGTCCCACACACTCTCCCCCATCCCACACACCCTCCCCCGTCCCACACACCCTCCCCCGTCCCGCACACACTCCCCGTCCCACACACCCTCCCCCGTCTCACACACTCTCCCCCATCCCACACACTCTCCCCCGTCCCACACAGCCTCCCCGTCCCGCACACACTCCCCCGTCCCACACACCCTCCCCCGTCCCGCACACACTCCCCCATCCCACACACCCTCCCCCGTCCCACACACTCTCCCCGTCCCACACACTCTCCCCGTCCCACACACTCTCCCCGTCCCACAAACTCTCCACCGTCCCACACACTCTCCCCCGTCCCACACACCCTCCCCCGTCCCACACACCCTCCCCCGTCCCACACACCCTCCCCGTCCCACACACCCTCCCCCGTCCCACACACTCTCCACGTCCCACACACTCTCCCCGTCCCACAAACTCTCCCACGTACCACACACTCTCCCCCGTCCCACACACTCTCCCCCGTCCCACACACCCTCCCCCGTCCCACACACCCTACCCCGTCCCACACACCCTCCCCCGTCCCACACACTCTCCCCCGTCCCACACACTCTCCCCCATCCCACACACTCTCCCCCGTCCCACACACTCTCCCCGTCCCACACACCCTCCCCCGTCCCACACACTCTCCCCCGTCCTTAACACTCTCCCCCCTCCCACACACTCTCCCCCGTCCCACACACTCTCCCCCATCCCACACACACTCCCCCGTCCCACACACTCTCCCCCGTCCCACACACTCTCCCCCGTCCCACACACACTCCCCCGTCCCACACAATACCCCCGTCCCACACACCCTCCCCCGTCCCACACACTCTCCCCCGTCCCACACACTCTCCCCGTCCCACACACTCTCCCCCGCCCCACACACTCTCCCCCGTCCCACACACTCTCCCCCGTCCCACACACTCTCCCCCGTCCCGCACACTCTCCCCCGTCCCACACACTCTCCACCGTCCCACACACTCTCCCCCGTCCCACACACTCTCCCCCGTCCCACACACTCTCCCCCGTCCCACACACTCTCTCCGCCCCCACACACTCTCCCCGTCCCACACACTCTCCCCCGTCCCACACACTCCCCCGTCCCACACACTCTCCCCCGTCCCACACAACCTCCCCCGTCCCACACACTCTCCCCCGTCCCACACACTCTCCCCCGTCCCACACACCCTCCCCCGTCCCACACACTCTCCCCCGTCCCCCACACACTCTCCCCGTCCCACACACTCTCCCCCGTCCCACACACCCTCCCCCGTCCCCCACACTCTCCCCCGTCCCACACACTCTCCCCCGTCCCACACACTCTCCCCGTCCCACACACTCTCCCCTGTCCCACACACACTCCCCCGTCCCACACACTCTCCCCCGTCCCACACACTCTCTCCGCCCCACACACTCTCCCCCGTCCCGCACTCTCCCCCGTCCACACACTCTCCCCCGTCCCACACACTCTCCCCCGTCCCACACACTCTCCCCCGTCCCACACACTCTCCCCCGTGCCACACACTCTCCCCCGTCCCACACACTCTCCCCCGTCCCACACACTCTCCCCCGTCCCACACTCTCCCCCATCCCACACACACTCCCCCGTCCCACACACTCTCCCCCGTCCCACACACTCTCCCCCGTCCCACACACTCTCCCCTGTCCCACACACCCTCCCCCGTCCCACACACTCTCCCCCTTCCCACACACTCTCCCCCGTCCCACACACTCTCCCCCGTCCCACACACTCTCCCCCGTCCCACACACTCTCCCCCGTCCCACACACTCTCCCCGTCCCACACACTCTCCCCCGTCCCACACACACTCCCCCGTCCCACACACTCTCCCCCGTCCCACACACTCTCCCCCGTCCCACACACTCTCCCCCGTCCCACACCCTCTCCCCCGTCCCACACACTCTCCCCCGTCCCACACACTCTCCCCCGTCCCACACACCCTCCCCCGTCCCCCACACTCTCCCCGTCCCGCACACTCTCCCCCATCCCACACACCCTCCCCCGTCCCCCACACTCTCCCCCGTCCCACACACTCTCCCCCGTCCCACACACCCTCCCCCGTCCCCCACACTCTCCCCGTCCCGCACACTCTCCCCCGTCCCACACACTCTCCCCCGTCCCACACACTCTCCCCGTCCCACACACTCTCCCCCGTCCCACACACCCTCCCCCGTCCCACACACTCTCCCCCGTCCCACACACTCTCTCCGCCCCCACACACTCTCCCCCGTCCCGCACTCTCCCCCGTCCCACACACTTTCCCCGTCCCACACACTCTCCCCCATCCCACACACTCTCCCCCGTCCCACACACTCTCCCCATCCCACACACTCTCCCCCGTCCCACACACTCTCCCCCGTCCCACACACTCTCCCCCGTCCCACACACTCTCCCCGTCCCACACACTCTCCCCCGTCCCACACACCCTCCCCCGTCCCACACACTCTCCCCCGTCCCACACACTCTCTCCGCCCCCACACACCCTCCCCCGTCCCGCACTCTCCCCCGTCCCACACACTTTCCCCGTCCCACACACTCTCCCCCATCCCACACACTCTCCCCCGTCCCACACACTCTCCCCCATCCCACACACTCTCCCCCGTCCCGCACACTCTCCCCCGTCCCCACACTCTTCCCTGTCCCGCACACTCTCCCCCGTCCCGCACACTCTCCCCCGTCCCCACACTCTTCCCCGTCCCACACACTCTCCCCCGTCCCACACACTCTCCCCGTCCCACACACTCTCCCCCCGTCCCACACATTCTCCCCCGTCCGACACACCCTCCCCCGTCCCACACACTCTCCCCCGTCCCGCACACTCTCTCCCCGTCCCACACACCCTCCCCCGTCCCACACACTCTCCCCGTCCCACACACTCTCCCCCGTCCCGCACACTCTCCCCCGTCCCACACACCCTCCCCCGTCCCACACACTCTCCCCCGTCCCGCACTCTCTCCCCTGTCCCACACACCCTCCCCCGTCTCACACACTCTCCCCCGTCCCACACACTCTCCCCCCATCCCACACACTCTCACCCCCATCCCACACACTCTCCCCGTCCCACACACTCTCCCCCGTCCCACACACTCTCCCCCGTCCCACACACTCTCCCCCGTCCCACACACTCTCCCCCGTCCCACACACTCTCCCCCGTCCCACACACTCTCCCCCGTCCCGCACTCTCTCCCCCGTCCCACACTCTCTCCCCGTCCCACACACACTCCCCCATCCCACACACCCTCCCCCGTCCCACACACTCTCCCCCGTCCCACACACTCTCCCCCGTCCCACACTCTCTCCCCGTCCCACACACCCTCCCCCGTCCCACACACCCTCCCCCGTCCCACACACTCTCCCCCCGTCCCACACACCCTCCCCCGTCTCACACACTCTCCCCCGTCCCACACACTCTCCCCCGTCCCACACACCCTCCCCTTTCCCACACACTCTCCCCCCATCCCACACACTCTCCCCCGTCCCACACACCCTCCCCCATCCCACACACTCTCCCCCGTCCCACACACTCTCCCCCGTCCCACACACTCTCCCCCGTCCCACACACTCTCCCCCGTCCCGCACACTCTCCCCCGTCCCACATACTCTCCCCCGTCCCACACACTCTCCCCCGTCCCACACACTCTCCCCCATCCCACACACCCTCCCCCGTCCCACACACCCTCCCCCGTCCCGCACACACTCCCCCGTCCCACACACCCTCCCCCGTCTCACACACTCTCCCCCATCCCACACACTCTCCCCCGTCCCACACAGCCTCCCCCGTCCCGCACACACTCCCCCGTCCCACACACCCTCCCCCGTCCCGCACACACTCCCCCATCCCACACACCCTCCCCCGTCCCACACACTCTCCCCGTCCCACACACTCTCCCCGTCCCACACACTCTCCCCGTCCCACAAACTCTCCACCGTCCCACACACTCTCCCCCGTCCCACACACCCTCCCCCGTCCCACACACCCTCCCCCGTCCCACACACCCTCCCCGTCCCACACACCCTCCCCCGTCCCACACACTCTCCACGTCCCACACACTCTCCCCGTCCCACAAACTCTCCCACGTACCACACACTCTCCCCCGTCCCACACACTCTCCCCCGTCCCACACACCCTCCCCCGTCCCACACACCCTACCCCGTCCCACACACCCTCCCCCGTCCCACACACTCTCCCCCGTCCCACACACTCTCCCCCATCCCACACACTCTCCCCCGTCCCACACACTCTCCCCGTCCCACACACCCTCCCCCGTCCCACACACTCTCCCCCGTCCTTAACACTCTCCCCCCTCCCACACACTCTCCCCCGTCCCACACACTCTCCCCCATCCCACACACACTCCCCCGTCCCACACACTCTCCCCCGTCCCACACACTCTCCCCCGTCCCACACACACTCCCCCGTCCCACACAATCCCCCGTCCCACACACCCTCCCCCGTCCCACACACTCTCCCCCGTCCCACACACTCTCCCCGTCCCACACACTCTCCCCCGCCCCACACACTCTCCCCCGTCCCACACACTCTCCCCCGTCCCACACACTCTCCCCCGTCCCGCACACTCTCCCCCGTCCCACACACTCTCCACCGTCCCACACACTCTCCCCCGTCCCACACACTCTCCCCGTCCCACACACTCTCCCCCGTCCCACACACTCTCTCCGCCCCCCACACACTCTCCCCGTCCCACACACTCTCCCCCGTCCCACACACTCCCCCGTCCCACACACTCTCCCCCGTCCCACACAACCTCCCCCGTCCCACACACTCTCCCCCGTCCCACACACTCTCCCCCGTCCCACACACCCTCCCCCGTCCCACACACTCTCCCCCGTCCCCCACACACTCTCCCCGTCCCACACACTCTCCCCCGTCCCACACACCCTCCCCCGTCCCCCACACTCTCCCCCGTCC
>NC_140990.1:56928619-56948947 GCF_052327205.1 Somniosus microcephalus | reverse complement strand
CCGTCCCACACCCCCTCCCCAGTCCAATCACCCCCGTTCCCAGTGCCACACACCAGCCTCCTCGTCCAGACACAGCTCCCCCCGTCCCACACACTCTCCCCCGTCCCACACACTCTCTCAGCCCCGTCCCCACACACTCTCCCCGTCCCACACACCCTCACCCCTCCCACACACTCTCCCTCGTCCACACACTCTCCCCCGTCCCACACACTCTCCGTCCCCTTCCCACACACTCTCCCCCGTCCCACACACTCTCCCCCGTCCCACACACTCTCCACCCGTCCCACACACTCTCCCCCGTCCAGCACACTCTCCCGCCGTCCCACACACTCTCCCCCGTCCCACACACTCTCTCCCAGTCCCACACACCCTCCGCCGTCCCACACACACCTCCCCCCGTCCCACGCACTCTCCCCCGTCCCACACACACTCCGCCGTCCCCGCGCACCTCTCCCCCGTCCCACGCACTCTCCCCCCGTCCCGCACATTCTCCCCCGTCCGCACACTCTCCCCGTCCCACACTCTCCCCCGTCCCACGCACTCTCCCCCGTCCCACGCACTCTCTCCCCCGTCCCACACACTCTCCCCCGTCCCACACACTCTCCCCGTCCCACACACTCTCCCCCGTCCCACACACTCTCCCCCATCCCACGCACTCCCCCGTCCCACACACTCTCCCCCGTCCCACACACACTCCCCCGTCCCACACACTCTCCCCCGTCCCACACACTCTCCCCCGTCCCCCACACCCTCCCCCGTACCACACACTCTCCCCCGTCCCAAACACTCTTACCCGTCCCACACACTCTCCCCCGTCCCACACACTCTCCCCGTCCCACACACTCTCCCCCGTCCCACACACTGTCCCCCGTCCCACACACTGTCCCCATCCCACACACTCTCCCCTTCCACACACTCTCCCCCGTCCCACACACTCTCCCCCGTCCCACACACTCTCCCCGTCCCACACACTCTCCGTCCACACTCTCCCCGTCCCACACACTCGTCCCCCGTCCCACACACTCTCCCCGTCCCACACACTCTCCCCTCCCACACACTCTCCCCGTCCCACACACTCTCCCCGTCCCCACACTCTCCCCGTCCCACACACTCTCCCGTCCCACACACTCTCCCCCGTCCCCCACACTCTCCACCGTCCCACACACTCTCCCCCGTCCTCACACTCTCTCCCGTCCCACACACTCTCCCCCGTCCCACACACTCTCCCCGTCCCACACACTCGCCCCCGTCCCACACACTCTCTCCCCATCCCACACACTCTCCCCCGTCCACACACTCTCCCCCGTCCCGCACACTCTCCCCCGTCCCTCACACACTCCCCTGTCCCGCACACTCTCCCCCATCCCACACACTCTCCCCGCGTCCCACACACTCTCCCCCATCCCACAAATCTCCCCCGTCCCACACACTCTCCCCCCGTCCCACACACTCTCCCCGTCCCACACACTCTCCCCCGTCCCACACACTGTCCCCCTCCCACACACTCCCCCGTCCACACACTCCTCCCCGTCCCACACACTCTCCCCCGTCCCACACACTCTCCCCCGTCCCCCACACTCTCCCCCGTCCCACACACTCTCCCCCCGTCCCACACACTCTCCCCCGTCCCACACACTCTCCCCGTCCCGCACACTCTCCCCGTCCCGCACACTCTCCCCCGTCCCGCACACTCTCACCGTCCCGCACACTCTCCCCGTCCCGCACACTCTGCCCCGTCCCACACACTCTCCCCCGTCCCACACACTCTCCCCCGTCCCACACACTCTCCCCGTCCCGCACACTCTCCCCGTCCCACACACTCTCCCCCGTCCCACACACTCTCCCCCGTCCCACACACTCTCCCCGTCCACACACTCTCCCCGTCCACACACTCTCCCCGTCCCGCACACTCTCCCCCGTCCCCAGCACTCTCCCCCGTCCCACACACTCTCCCCCGTCCCACACACTCTCCCCCGTCCCACACACGCTCCCCCGTCCCACACACCCTCCCCCGTCCCACACACTCTCCCCGTCCCACACTCTCCCCGTCCCCACACTCTCCCCCGTCCACACACTCTCCACCGTCCCACACACTCTCCCCCGTCCACACACTCTCCCCCGTCCCACACACTCTCCCCCGTCCCACACACTCTCCCCCGTCCCAAACACTCTCCCCCGTCCCACACACTCTCCCCCGTCCCACACACTCTCCCCCGTCCCACACACTCTCCCCCGTCCCACACACTCACCCCCGTCCACACATCTCTCCTCCCCCGTCCCGCGCACTCTCCCCCGTCCCGCGCACTCTCCCCCGTCCCGCACACTCTCCCCCGTCCCGCACACTCTCCCCCGTCCCTCACACTCTCCCCCGTCCCAGCACTTCTCCCCGTCCCACACACTCTCCCCGTCCCGCACACTCTCCCCCGTCCCTCACACTCTCCCCGTCCCCACACACTCTCCCCGTCCCGCACACTCTCCCCGTCCCGCGCACACTCCCCCGTCCCGACTCACTCTCCCCCGTCCCGCACACACTCCCCCGTCCCTCGCACTCTCCCCCGTCCACACACTCTCCCCCATCCCACACACTCTCCCCCGTCCCACACACCCTCCCCCGTCCCCCGCACTCTCCCCCATCCCACACACTCTCCCCCGTCCCACACACTCTCCCCGTCCCACACACTCTCTCCCCGTCCCACACACTCTCCCCCGTCCCACACACTCTCCCCCGTCCCACACACTCTCCCCCGTCCCACACACTCTCCCCCGTCCCACACACTCTCCCCCGTCCCACACACTCTCCCTCGTCCCACACACTCTCCCCCGTCCCGCACACTCTCCCCCGTCCCTCACACACTCCCCCCGTCCCACACACTCTCCCCCGTCCCACACACTCTCCCCCGTCCCACACACTCTCCCCGTCCCACAATCTCTCCCCCGTCCTCACACTCTCTCCCGTCCCACACACTCTCCCCCGTCCCACACACTCTCCCCCGTCCCACACACTCTCCCCCGTCCCACACACTCTCCCCCGTCCCACACACTCTCCCCCGTTCCACACACTCTCCCCCGTCCCGCACACTCTCCCCCGTCCCTCACACACTCCCCTGTCCCGCACACTCTCCCCCGTCCCACACACTCTCCCGCGTCCCACACACTCTCCCCCGTCCCACACACTTTCCCCCTCCCACACACTCCCCCGTCCCACACACTCTCCCCCGTCCCACACACTCTCCCCCGTCCACTCACACTCTCCCCGTCCCCCACACTCTCCCCCGTCCCACACACTCTCCCCCGTCCCACACACTCTCCCCCGTCCCGCACACTCTCCCCGTCCCGCACACTCTCCCCCGTCCCGCACACTCTCACCGTCCCGCACACTCTCCCCGTCCCGCACACTCTGCCCCCGTCCCACACACTCTCCCCCGTCCCACACACTCTCCCCCGTCCCACACACTCTCCCCGTCCCGCACACTCTCCCCGTCCACACACTCTCCCCCGTCCCACACACCCTCCCCAGTCCCACACCCCCTTCCCAGTCCCACACCCCCTCCCCCGTCCCAGACACTCTCCCCGTCCCACACACTCTCCCCCGTCCCACACACTCTCCCCCGTCCCACACACTCTCCCCCGTCCCACACACCCTCCCCGTCCCACACACTCTCCCTCGTCCCAGACACTCTCCCCCGTCCCACACACTCTCCCCCTTCCCACACACTCTCCCCCGTCCCACACACTCTCCCCGTCCCACACACTCTCCCCCGTCCCACACACTCTCCCCGTCCCGCACACTCTCCGCCGTCCCACACACTCTCCCCCGTCCCACACACTCTCTCCCATCCACACACCCTCCGCCGTCCCACACACCCTCCCCCGTCCCACGCACTCTCCCCCGTCCCACACACACTCCGCCGTCCCGCGCACTCTCCCCCGTCCCACGCACTCTCCCCGTCCCGCACATTCTCCCCCGTCCCGCACACTCTCCCGCGTCCCACACTCTCCCCGTCCCACGCACACTCTCCCCCGTCCCACGCACTCTCCCCCGTCCCACACACTCTCCCCGTCCCACACTCTCCCCGTCCCACACACTCTCCCCCGTCCCACACACTCTCCCCCGTCCCACGCACTCTCCCCGTCCCACACACTCTCCCCCGTCCCACACACACTCCCCCGTCCCACACACTCTCCCCCGTCCCACACACTCTCCCCCGTCCCCACACTCCCTCCCCCGTACCACACACACTCTCCCCCGTCCCACACACTCTTCCCCGTCCCACACACTCTCCCCCGTCCCACACACTCCCCCGTCCCACACACCTCTCCCCCGTCCCACACACTGTCCCCCGTCCCACACACTGTCCCCCATCCCACACACTCTCCCCCTTCCCACACACTCTCCCCTGTCCCACACACTCTCCCCCGTCCCACACACTCTCCCCGTCCCACACACTCTCCCCGTCCCACACACTGTCCCCCGTCCCACACACTCTCCCCGTCCCACACACTCTCCCCTCCCACACACTCCCCCGTCCCACACACTCTCCCCCGTCCCCCACACTCTCCCCGTCCCACACACTCTCCCCGTCCCACACACTCTCCCCCGTCCCCACACTCTCCACCGTCCCGCACACTCTCCCCGTGCCGCACACTCTCCCCGTCCACACACTCTCCCCCGTCCCACACACCCTCCCCGTCCCACACACCCTCCCCCGTCCCACACACCCTCCCCCGTCCCCCGCACCCTCCCCCGTCCCACGCACTCTCCCCCGTCCCACGCACTCTCCCCCGTCCACGCACTCTCCCCCGTCCCACGCACTCTCCCCCGTCCACTCCCCCCGTCCACGCACTCTCCCCCGTCCCACCGCACTCTCCCCCGTCCCACACACTCTCCCCGTCCAGACACTCTCCCCCGTCCCACACACTCTCCCCCGTCCCACACACTCTCCCCGTCCCACACACTCTCCCCGTCCCACACACTCTCCCCGTCCCACACTCTCTCCCCCGTCCCACAACCCCTCCCCCGTCCCAGACACTCTCCCCCATCCCGCACACTCTCCCCCGTCCCACACACTCTCCCCCCGTCCCACACACTCTCCCCCGTCCCACACTCTCTCCCCCGTCCCACACACTCTCCCCGTCCCACACACTCTCCCCGTCCCACACACTCTCCCCCTCCCACACACTCCTCCGTCCCACACACTCTCCCCCGTCCCACACACTCTCCCCCGTCCCACACAATCTCCCCCGTCCCCCACACTCTCCCCCGTCCCACACACTCTCCCCCGTCCCACACACTCTCCCCGTCCCACACACTCTCCCCCGTCCCGCACACTCTCCCCGTCCGCACACTCTCCCCCGTCCCGCACACTCTCCCCCGTCCCGCACACTCTCCCCGTCCCGCACACACTCTCCTCCCGTCCCACACACACTCTCCCCCGTCCCACACACTCTCCCCCGTCCCACACACTCTCCCCGTCCCACACACTCTCCCCGCCCCACACACTCTCCCCCGTCCCACACCCCCCTCCCCAGTCCCACACCCCCTCCCCCGTCCCAGACACTCTCCCCCGTCCCACACACTCTCCCCCGTCTCACACACTCTCCCCCATCCCACACACTCTCTCCCCATCCCACACACTCTCCCCCGTCCCACACACTCTCCCCCGTCCCACACACCCTCCCCGTCCCACACACTCTCCCCCCGTCCCAGACACTCTCCCCCGTCCCACACACTCTCCCCCTTCCCACACACTCTCCCCGTCCCACACACTCTCCCCCGTCCCACACACTCTCCCCCGTCCCACACACCCTCCCTCCGTCCCGCACACTCTCCGCCGTCCCGCACACTCTCCCCCGTCCCTCACACTCTCCCCCATCCCACACACCCTCGCCCGTCCCACACACCCTCCCCGTCCCACACACTCTACCCCGTCCCACACACTCTCCGCCGTCCCTCACACTCTCCCCCGTCCCACGCACTCTCCCCCGTCCCACACACTCTCCCCCGTCCCGCACATTCTCCCCCGTCCCGCACACTCTCCCCGTCCCACACTCTCCCCCGTCCCACGCACTCTCCCCGTCCCACACACTCTCCCCGTCCGCACACTCTCCCCGTCCCACACACTCTCCCCCGTCCCACACACTCTCCCCCGTCCCACGCACTCTCCCCCGTCCCACACACTCTCCCCCGTCCCACACACAATCCCCCGTCCCACACACTCTCCCCCCGTCCCACACACTCTCCCCCGTCCCCACACCCTCCCCCGTACCACACACTATCCCCCGTCCCACACACTCTCCCCCGTCCCACACACTCTCCCCCGTCCCACACACTCTCCCCCGTCCCACACACTCTCCCCCGTCCACACACTCCCCCGTCCCACACACTCTCCCCCGTCCCACACACTGTCCCCCGTCCCACACACTCTCCCCGTCCACACACTCTCCCCGTCCCACACACTCCCCGTCCCACACACTCTCCCCGTCCCACACACTCTCCCCGTCCCCACACTCTCCCCGTCCCACACACTCTCCCCGTCCACACACTCCTCCCCGTCCCACACCCGCTCCCCCGTCCCAGACACTCTCCCCCGTCCGACACACTCTCCCCCCGTCCCACACACTCTCCCCCGTCCCACACACTCTCCCCGCCCACACACTCTCCCCCGTCCCACACACTCTCCCCGTCCCACACAAACTCCCCGTCCCACACACTCTCCCCGTCCCACACACCTCTCCCCCGTCCCACACACTCTCCCCGTCCCACACACTCTCCCCCGTCCCACACACTCTCCCCCGTCCCACACACGCTCCCCCGTCCCACACACTCTCCCCCGTCCCACACACTCTCCCCATCCCACACACCCTCCGCCGTCCCACACACCCTCCCCTTCCCACACACTCTCCCCCGTCCCACACACTCTCCGCCGTCCCACACACTCTCCCCCGTCCCACGCACTCTGCCCCGTCCACCCACTCTCCCCGTCCCGCTCATTCTCCCCCGTCCCGCACACTCTCCCCGTCCCACACTCTCCCCCGTCCCACGCACTCTCCCCCGTCCCACACACTCTCCAAGTCCCACACACTCTCCCCGTCCCACACTCTCCCGTCCCACACACTCTCCCCGTCCCACACACACTCCCCCATCCCACACACTCTCCCCCGTCCCACACACTCTCCCCCGTCCCCCACACCCTCCCCCGTACCACACACTCTCCCCCGTCCCACACACTCTTCCCGTCCCACACACTCTCCCCCGTCCCACACACTCCCCCGTCCCACACACTCTCCCCCGTCCACACACTGTCCCCCGTCCCACACACTGTCCCCCGTCCCACACACTCTCCCCCATCCCACACACTCTTCCCCGTCCCACACACTCTCCCCTGTCCCACACACTCTCCCCGTCCCACACACTCTCCCCGTCCCACACACTGTCCCCCGTCCCACACACTCTCCCCGTCCCACACACTCTCCCCCTCCCACACATTCCCCGTCCCACACACTCTCCCCCGTCCCCCACACTCTCCCATCCCACACACTCTCCCCGTCCCACACACTCTCACCCGTCCCCCACACTCTCCACCGTCCCGCACACTCTCCCCGTCCCGCACACTCTCCCCGTCCCGCACACCCTCCCCCGTCCCACACACCCTCCCCCGTCCCACACACTCTCCCCCGTCCCCCGCACCCTCCCCCGTCCCACGCACTCTCCCCCGTCCCACGCACTCTCCCCCCGTCCCACGCACTCTCCCCCGTCCCACGCACTCTCCCCCGTCCCACGCACTCTCCCCCGTCCCCGCACTCTCACCCCGTCCCACACACTCTCCCCATCCCAGACACTCTCCCCCGTCCCACACACTCTCCCCGTCCCACACACTCTCCCCGTCCCACACACTCTCCCCCGTCCCACACACTCTCCCCGTCCCACACACTCTCCCCGTCCCACACACTCTCCCCCGTCCCACACCCTCTCCCCATCCCAGACACTCTCCCCCCGTCCCACACACTCTCCCCCGTCCCACACACTCTCCCCGTCCCACACACTCTCCCCGTCCCACAAACTCTCCCCCGTCCCACACACTCTCCCCGTCCCACACACTCTCCCTCGTCCCACACACTCTCCCCGTCCCACACACTCTCCCCCGTCCCACACACTCTCCCCCGTCCCACACACTCTCCCCCGTCCCACACACTCTCCCCGTCCCACACACTCTCCCCCGTCCCACACACTGTCCCCCGTCCCACACACTCTCCCCCGTCCCACACACTCTCACCCTCCCACACACTCCCCCGTCCCACACACTCTCCCCCGTCCACACACTCTCCCCCGTCCCACACAATCTCCCCCGTCCCCCACACTCTCCCCCGTCCCACACACACTCCCCCGTCCTCACACTCTCCCCCGTCCCCACACACACTCCCCGTCCCGCACACTCTCCCCGTCCGCACACTCGTCTCCCCCGTCCCGCACACTCTCCCCGTCCCGCACACTCTCCCCGTCCAGCACACTCTCACCCGTCCCGCACACTCTCCCCGTCCCGCACACTCTCCCCCGTCCCGCACACTCTCCCCCGTCCCGCACACTCTCCCCGTCCCGCACACTCTCCCCGTCCCACACACTCTCCCCCGTCCCACACACCCTCCCCAGTCCCACAACCGCCTCCCCCGTTCCAGACACTCTCCCCCGTCCCACACACTCTTCCCCCATCCCACACACTCTCCCCCATCCCACACACTCTCCCCGCTCCCACACACTCTCCCCCGTCCCACACACTCCTCCCCGTCCCACACACTCTCCCCCGTCCCAGACAACTCTCCCCCGTCCCACACACTCTCCCCCGTCCCACAAACTCTCCCCCATCCCACACACTCTCCCCGTCCACACACTCTCCCCTCCCACACACTCCCTCATCCCACACACTCTCCCCGTCCCACACACTCTCCCAGTCCCACACCCCCTCCCCGTCCCAGACACTCTCCCCCGTCCCACACACTCTCCCCCGTCCCACACACTCTCCCCATCCCACACACTCTCTCCCATCCCACACACTCTCCCCGTCCCACACACTCTCCCCCGTCCCACACACCCTCCCCGTCCCACACACTCTCCCCCGTCCCAGACACTCTCCCCCGTCCCACACACTCTCCCCCTTCCCACACACTCTCTCCCCGTCCCACACACTCTCCCCCGTCCCACACACTCTCCCCCGTCCCACACACCCTCCCCCGTCCCGCACACTCTCCGCCGTCCCGCACACTCTCCCCGTCCTCACACTCTCCCCATCCCACACACCTCCTCCCCGTCCACACACCCTCACCCCGTCCCACACACTCTACCCCGTCCACACACTCTCCCGTCCCACACTCTCCCCCGTCCCACACACTCTCCCCCGTCCCACACACTCTCCCCCGTCCCGCACAATCTCCCCCGTCCCCACACTCTCCCCCGTCCCACACTCTCTCCCCGTCCCACGCACTCTCCCCCGTCCCACACACTCTCCCCGTCCCACACACTCTCCCCGTCCCACACACTCTCCCCCGTCCCACACACTCTCCCCCGTCCCACACACTCTCCCCCGTCCCACACACTCTCCCCCGTCCCACACACAATCCCCGTCCCACACACTCTCCCCGTCCCACACACTCTCCCCGTCCCCACACTCCGTCACTCCTCCCCGTACCACACACTCTCCCCCGTCCCACACACTCTCCCCGTCCCACACACTCTCCCCCGTCCCACACACTCTCCCCCGTCCCACACACTCTCCCCCGTCCCACACACTCTCCCCGTCCCACACACTCTCCCCCGTCCCACACACTGTCCCCCGTCCCACACACTCTCCCCGTCCCACACACTCTCTCTCCCCCTCCCACACACTCCCCCGTCCCACACACTCTCCCCCGTCCCCCACACTCTCCCCGTCCCACACACTCTCCCCGTCCCACACACTCTCCCCCGTCCCACACCCCCTCCCCCGTCCCAGACACTCTCCCCCGTCCGACACACTCTCCCCCGTCCCACACACTCTCCCCCGTCCCACACACTCTCCCCCGCCCCACACACTCTCCCCCGTCCCACACACTCTCCCCCGTCCCACACACCCTCCCCGTCCCACACACTCTCCCCGTCCCACACACTCTCCCCCGTCCCACACACTCTCCCCGTCCCACACACTCTCCCCCCGTCCCACACACTCTCCCCCGTCCCACACACGCTCCCCCGTCCCACACACTCTCCCCCGTCCCACACACTCTCCCCCGTCCCACACACCCTCCGCCGTCCCACACACCCTCCCCGTCCCACACACTCTCCCCCGTCCCACACACTCTCCGCCGTCCCACACACTCTCCCCCGTCCCACGCACTCTGCCCCGTCCCACCCACTCTCCCCCGTCCCGCTCATTCTCCCCCGTCCCGCACACTCTCCCCCGTCCCACACTCTCCCCCGTCCCACGCACTCTCCCCCGTCCCACACACTCTCCCAAGTCCCACACACTCTCCCCGTCCCACACTCTCCCCGTCCCACACACTCTCCCCCGTCCCACACACTCTCCCCCGTCCCACGCACTCTCCCCCGTCCCACACACTCTCCCCCGTCCCACACACACTCCCCCATCCCACACACTCTCCCCCGTCCCACACACTCTCCCCCGTCCCCCACACCCTCCCCCGTACCACACACTCTCCCCCGTCCCACACACTCTTCCCCGTCCCACACACTCTCCCCCGTCCCACACACTCCCCCGTCCCACACACTCTCCCCCGTCCCACACACTGTCCCCCGTCCCACACACTGTCCCCCGTCCCACACACTCTCCCCCATCCCACACACTCTTCCCTGTCCCACACACTCTCCCCTGTCCCACACATTCTCCCCGTCCCACACACTCTCCCCGTCCCACACACTGTCCCCCGTCCCACACACTCTCCCCGTCCCACACACTCTCCCCCTCCCACACACTCCCCCGTCCCACACACTCTCCCCCTCCCACACACTCCCCCGTCCCACACACTCTCCCCCGTCCCCCACACTCTCCCCGTCCCACACACTCTCCCCCGTCCCACACACTCTCCCCCGTCCCCCACACTCTCCCCGTCCCACACACTCTCCCCGTCCCACACACTCTCCCCCTTCCCCCACACTCTCCACCGTCCCGCACACTCTCCCCGTCCCGCACACTCTCCCCGTCCCACACACTCTCCCCCGTCCCACACACCCTCCCCCGTCCCACACACCCTCCCCCATCCCCCGCACCCTCCCCCGTCCCACACACTGTCCCCCGTCCCACACACTCTCCCCCATCCCACACACTCTCCCCCATCCCACACACTCTTCCCTGTCCCACACACTCTCCCCTGTCCCACACACTCTCCCCGTCCCACACACTCTCCCCGTCCCACACACTCTCCCCCTCCCACACACTCCCCCGTCCCACACACTCTCCCCCTCCCACACACTCCCCCGTCCCACACACTCTCCCCCGTCCCCCACACTCTCCCCGTCCCACACACTCTCCCCCGTCCCACACACTCTCCCCCGTCCCCCACACTCTCCCCGTCCCACACACTCTCCCCGTCCCACACACTCTCCCCCGTCCCCCACACTCTCCACCGTCCCGCACACTCTCCCCGTCCCGCACACTCTCCCCGTCCCACACACTCTCCCCCGTCCCACACACCCTCCCCCGTCCCACACACTCTCCCCCGTCCCACGCACTCTCCCCCGTCCCACGCACTCTCCCCCGTCCCACGCACTCTCCCCCGTCCCACACACTCACCCCCGTCCCACACACTCTCCCCCGTCCCACACACTCTCCCCCGTCCCACACACTCACCCCCGTCCCACACACTCTCCCCCGTCCCACACACTCT
Organism: Somniosus microcephalus; assembly: GCF_052327205.1. Lineage (NCBI taxonomy): Eukaryota > Metazoa > Chordata > Chondrichthyes > Squaliformes > Somniosidae > Somniosus > Somniosus microcephalus. Next base: position 56,937,076 of record NC_140990.1, on the reverse strand, counting down.
CCCCCGTCCCACGCACTCTCCCCCGTCCCACGCACTCTCCCCCGTCCCCCGCACTCTCCCCCGTCCCACACACTCTCCCCCGTCCCACACACTCTCCCCGTCCCAGACACTCTCCCCCGTCCCACACACTCTCCCCCGTCCCACACACTCTCCCCCGTCCCACACACTCTCCCCCGTCCCACACACTCTCCCCGTCCCACACACTCTCCCCGTCCCACACACACTCCCCCGTCCCACACCCCCTCCACCGTCCCAGACACTCTCCCCCGTCCCACACACTCTCCCCCGTCCCACACACTCTCCCCGTCCCACACACTCTCCCCGTCCCACACACTCTCCCCCGTCCCACGCACTCTCCCCGTCCCACACACTCTCCCTCGTCCCACACACTCTCCCCCGTCCCACACTCTCTCCCCCGTCCCACACACTCTCCCCCGTCCCACACACTCTCCCCGTCCCACACACTCTCCCCCGTCCCACACACTGTCCCCCGTCCCACACACTCTCCCCGTCCCACACACTTTCACTCTCCCACACACTCCCCCGTCCCACACACTCTCCCCCGTCCCACACACTCTCCCCCGTCCCACACAATCTCCCCCGTCCCCCACACTCTCCCCCGTCCCACACACTCTCCCCCGTCCCTCACACTCTCCCCCGTCCCACACACTCTCCCCCGTCCCGCACACTCTCCCCCGTCCCACACACTCTCCCCCATCCCACACACTCTCCCCCGTCCCACACACTCTCCCCCGTCCCACACACCCTCCCCGTCCCACACACTCTCCCCCGTCCCAGACACTCTCCCCCGTCCCACACACTCTCCCCCGTCCCACACACTCTCCCCCATCCCACACACTCTCCCCGTCCCACACACTCTCCCCCTCCCACACACTCCCCCGTCCCACACACTCTCCCCGTCCCACACACTCTCCCCCGTCCCACACCCACTCCCCCGTCCCAGACACTCTCCCCCGTCCCACACACTCTCCCCCGCCCCACACACTCTCCCCCGTCCCACACACTCTCCCCGTCCCACACACTCTCCCTGTCCCACACACTCTCCCCCGTCCCACACACTCTCCCCGTCCCACACACTCTCCCCCGTCCAACACACTCTCCCCCGTCCCACACACTCTCCCCCGTCCCACACAATCTCCCCCGTCCCCCACACTCTCCCCCGTCCCACACACTCTCCCCCTTCCCTCACACTCTCCCCCGTCCCACACACTCTCCCCCGTCCCGCACACTCTCCCCGTCCCGCACACTCTCCCCGTCCCGCACACTCTCCCCCGTCCCGCACACTCTCCCCGTCCCGCACACTCTCCCCGTCCCGCACACTCTCACCCGTCCCGCACACTCTCCCCCGTCCCGCACACTCTCCCCCGTCCCGCACACTCTCCCCCGTCCCGCACACTCTCCCCGTCCCGCACACTCTCCCCGTCCCACACACTCTCCCCCGTCCCACACCCCCTCCCCAGTCCCACACCCCCTCCCCCGTCCCAGACACTCTCCCCCGTCCCACACACTCTCCCCCGTCCCACACACTCTCCCCCATCCCGCACACTCTCCCCCGTCCCACACACTCTCCCCCGTCCCACACACCCTCCCCGTCCCACACACTCTTTCCGTCCCACACACTCTCCCCGTCCCACACACTCCCCCGTCCCACACACTCTCCCCGCCCCACACACTCTCCCCCGTCCCACACACTCTCCCCCGTCCCCCACACTCTCCCCCGTCCCACACACTCTCCCCCGTCCCACACACTCTCCCCCGTCCCACACACCCTCCCCCGTCCCACACACTCTCCCCCGTCCCACACACTCTCCCCCGTCCCGCACACTCTCCCCCGTCCCACACACTCTCCACCATCCCACACACCCTCCCCCGTCCCACACACTCTCCCCCGTCCCACACACTCTCCCCCATCCCACGCACTCTCCCCCGTCCCACACACTCTGCCCCGTCCCACACACTCTCCCCCGTCCCACACACGCTCCCCCGTCCCACACACCCTCCCCCGTCCCACACACTCTCCCCCGTCCCACACTCCCCCGTCCCCCACACTCTCCCCCGTCCCACACACTCTCCCCCGTCCCACACACTCTCCCCCGTCCCACACACTCTCCCCCGTCCCACACACTCTCCCCCGTCCCACACACTCTCCCCCGTCCCAAACACTCTCCCCCGTCCCAAACACTCTCCCCCGTCCCACACACTCTCCCCCGGCCCACACACTCTCCCCCGTCCCACACACTCTCCCCCGTCCCACACACTCACCCCCGTCCCACACACTCTCCCCCGTCCCACGCACTCTCCCCCGTCCCGCGCACTCTCCCCCGTCCCGCACACTCTACCCCGTCCCGCACACTCTCCCCCGTCCCTCACACTCTCCCCCGTCCCACGCATTCTCCCCCGTCCCACACACTCTCCCCCGTCCCGCACACTCTCCCCCGTCCCTCACACTCTCCCCCGTCCCACACACTCTCCCCCGTCCCGCACACTCTCCCCCGTCCCGCGCACACTCCCCCGTCCCGCACACTCTCCCCCGTCCCGCACACACTCCCCCGTCCCTCGCACTCTCCCCCGTCCCACACACTCTCCCCCATCCCACACACTCTCCCCCGTCCCACACACCCTCCCCCGTCCCCCGCACCCTCCCCCATCCCACACACTCTCCCCCGTCCCACACACTCTCCCCCGTCCCACACACTCTCTCCCGTCCCACACACTCTCCCCCGTCCCACACACTCTCCCCCGTCCCACACACTCTCCCCCGTCCCACACACTCTCCCCCGTCCCACACACTCTCCCCCGTCCCACACACTCTCCCTCGTCCCATACACTCTCCCCCGTCCCGCACACTCTCCCCCGTCCCTCACACACTCCCCCGTCCCACACACTCTCCCCCGTCCCACACACTCTCCCCGTCCCACACACTCTCCCCCGTCCCACAATCTCTCCCCCGTCCCTCACACTCTCTCCCGTCCCACACACTCTCCCCCGTCCCACACACTCTCCCCCGTCCCACACACTCTCCCCCGTCCCACACACTCTCCCCCGTCCCACACACTCTCCCCCGTTCCACACACTCTCCCCCGTCCCGCACACTCTCCCCCGTCCCTCACACACTCCCCCGTCCCGCACACTCTCCCCCGTCCCACACACTCTCCCCCGTCCCACACACTCTCCCCGTCCCGCACACTCTCCCCGTCCCACACACTCTCCCCCGTCCCACACACTCTCCCCCGTCCCCCACACTCTCCCCGTCCCACACACTCTCCCCCGTCCCACACACTCTCCCCGTCCCGCACACTCTCCCCGTCCCACGCACTCTCCCCCGTCCCACACACTCTCCCCCGTCCCACACACTCTCCCCCGTCCCACACACGCTCCCCCATCCCACACACCCTCCCCCGTGCCACACACTCTCCCCCGTCCCACACTCCCCCGTCCCCCACACTCTCCCCCGTCCCACACACTCTCCCCCGTCCCACACACTCTCCCCCGTCCCACACACTCTCCCCCGTCCCACACACTCTCCCCCGTCCCACACACTCTCCCCCGTCCCAAACACTCTCCCCCGTCCCACACACTCTCCCCCGGCCCACACACTCTCCCCCGTCCCACACACTCTCCCCCGTCCCACACACTCACCCCCGTCCCACACACTCTCCCCCGTCCCGCGCACTCTCCCCCGTCCCGCGCACTCTCCCCCGTCCCGCACACTCTCCCCCGTCCTGCACACTCTCCCCCGTCCCTCACACTCTCCCCCGTCCCACGCATTCTCCCCGTCCCACACACTCTCCCCCGTCCCGCACACTCTCCCCCGTCCCTCACACTCTCCCCCGTCCCACACACTCTCCCCCGTCCCGCACACTCTCCCCGTCCCGCGCACACTCCCCCGTCCCGCTCACTCTCCCCCGTCCCGCACACACTCCCCCGTCCCTCGCACTCTCCCCCGTCCCACACACTCTCCCCCATCCCACACACTCTCCCCCGTCCCACACACCCTCCCCCGTCCCCCGCACTCTCCCCCATCCCACACACTCTCCCCCGTCCCACACACTCTCCCCCGTCCCACACACTCTCTCCCGTCCCACACACTCTCCCCCGTCCCACACACTCTCCCCCGTCCCACACACTCTCCCCCGTCCCACACACTCTCCCCCGTCCCACACACTCTCCCTCGTCCCACACACTCTCCCCCGTCCCGCACACTCTCCCCCGTCCCTCACACACTCCCCCGTCCCACACACTCTCCCCCGTCCCACACACTCTCCCCGTCCCACACACTCTCCCCCGTCCCACAATCTCTCCCCCGTCCCTCACACTCTCTCCCGTCCCACACACTCTCCCCCGTCCCACACACTCTCCCCCGTCCCACACACTCTCCCCCGTCCCACACACTCTCCCCCGTCCCACACACTCTCCCCCGTTCCACACACTCTCCCCCGTCCCGCACACTCTCCCCCGTCCCTCACACACTCCCCTGTCCCGCACACTCTCCCCCGTCCCACACACTCTCCCGCGTCCCAAACACTCTCCCCCGTCCCACAAAATCTCCCCCGTCCCACACACTCTCCCCCGTCCCACACACTCTCCCCCGTCCCACGCACTCTCCCCCGTCCCACACACCCTCCCCGTCCCACACACTCTCCCCCGTCCCAGACACTCTCCCCCGTCCCACACACTCTCCCCCGTCCCAGACACTCTCCCCCGTCCCACACACCCTCCCCCGTCCCACGCACTCTCCCCCATCCCACACACCCTCCGCCGTCCCACACACCCTCCCCCGTCCCACGCACTCTCCCCCGTCCCACACACACTCCGCCGTCCCGCGCACTCTCCCCCGTCCCACACACTCTCCCCCGTCCCGCACACTCTCCGCCGTCCCACACACTCTCCCCCGTCCCACACACTCTCTCCCATCCCACACACCCTCCGCCGTCCCACACACCCTCCCCCGTCCCACGCACTCTCCCCCGTCCCACACACACTCCGCCGTCCCGCGCACTCTCCCCCGTCCCACACACTCACCCCCGTCCCACACACTCTCCCCCGTCCCGCGCACTCTCCCCCATCCCGCGCACTCTCCCCCGTCCCGCACACTCTCCCCCGTCCCGCACACTCTCCCCCGTCCCTCACACTCTCCCCCGTCCCACGCATTCTCCCCGTCCCACACACTCTCCCCCGTCCCGCACACTCTCCCCCGTCCCTCACACTCTCCCCCGTCCCACACACTCTCCCCCGTCCCGCACACTCTCCCCGTCCCGCGCACACTCCCCCGTCCCGCTCACTCTCCCCCGTCCCGCACACACTCCCCCGTCCCTCGCACTCTCCCCCGTCCCACACACTCTCCCCCATCCCACACACTCTCCCCCGTCCCACACACCCTCCCCCGTCCCCCGCACTCTCCCCCATCCCACACACTCTCCCCCGTCCCACACACTCTCCCCCGTCCCACACACTCTCTCCCGTCCCACACACTCTCCCCCGTCCCACACACTCTCCCCCGTCCCACACACTCTCCCCCGTCCCACACACTCTCCCCCGTCCCACACACTCTCCCCCGTCCCACACACTCTCCCTCGTCCCACACACTCTCCCCCGTCCCGCACACTCTCCCCCGTCCCTCACACACTCCCCCGTCCCACACACTCTCCCCCGTCCCACACACTCTCCCCGTCCCACACACTCTCCCCCGTCCCACAATCTCTCCCCCGTCCCTCACACTCTCTCCCGTCCCACACACTCTCCCCCGTCCCACACACTCTCCCCCGTCCCACACACTCTCCCCCGTCCCACACACTCTCCCCCGTCCCACACACTCTCCCCCGTTCCACACACTCTCCCCCGTCCCGCACACTCTCCCCCGTCCCTCACACACTCCCATGTCCCGCACACTCTCCCCCGTCCCAGACACTCTCCCGCGTCCCACACACTCTCCCCCGTCCCACAAAATCTCCCCCGTCCCACACACTCTCCCCCGTCCCACACACTCTCCCCGTCCCACACACTCTCCCCCGTCCCACACACTGTCCCCCGTCCCACACACTCTCCCCGTCCCACACACTCTCCCCCTCCCACACACTCCCCCGTCCCACACACTCTCCCCCGTCCCACACACTCTCCCCCGTCCCACACACTCTCCCCCGTCCCCCACACTCTCCCCCGTCCCACACACTCTCCCCCGTCCCACACACTCTCCCCCGTCCCAAACACTCTCCCCCGTCCCGCACACTCTCCCCGTCCCGCACACTCTCCCCCGTCCCGCACACTCTCACCGTCCCGCACACTCTCCCCGTCCCGCACACTCTGCCCCGTCCCACACACTCTCCCCCGTCCCACACACTCTCCCCCGTCCCACACACTCTCCCCGTCCCGCACACTCTCCCCGTCCCACACACTCTCCCCCGTCCCACACCCCCTCCCCAGTCCCACACCCCCTCCCCAGTCACACACCCCCTCCCCGTCCCAGACACTCTCCCCCATCCCACACACTCTCCCTCGTCCCACACACTCTCCCCCGTCCCACACACTCTCCCCGTCCCACACACTCTCTCCCGCCCCACACACTCTCCCCCGTCCCACACACTCTCCCCCGTCCCACACACTCTCCCCCGTCCCGCACACTCTCCCCCGTCCCACACACTCTCCCCCGTCCTACACACTCTCCCCCGTCCCGCACACTCCCCCCGTCCCTCACACACTCCCCTGTCCCGCACACTCTCCCCCGTCCCACACACTCTCCCCCGTCCCACACACTCTCCCCCGTCCCACACTCTCTCCCCCGTCCCACACACTCTCCCCGTCCCACACACTCTCCCCGTCCCACACACTCTCCCCCTCCCACACACTCCTCCGTCCCACACACTCTCCCCCGTCCCACACACTCTCCCCCGTCCCACACAATCTCCCCCGTCCCCCACACTCTCCCCCGTCCCACACACTCTCCCCCGTCCCACACACTCTCCCCGTCCCACACACTCTCCCCCGTCCCGCACACTCTCCCCGTCCCGCACACTCTCCCCCGTCCCGCACACTCTCCCCGTCCCGCACACTCTCCCCGTCCCGCACACTCTCCCCCGTCCCACACACTCTCCCCCGTCCCACACACTCTCCCCCGTCCCACACACTCTCCCCGTCCCACACACTCTCCCCGCCCCACACACTCTCCCCCGTCCCACACCCCCTCCCCAGTCCCACACCCCCTCCCCCGTCCCAGACACTCTCCCCCGTCCCACACACTCTCCCCCGTCCCACACACTCTCCCCCATCCCACACACTCTCCCCCATCCCACACACTCTCCCCCGTCCCACACACTCTCCCCCGTCCCACACACCCTCCCCGTCCCACACACTCTCCCCCGTCCCAGCCACTCTCCCCCGTCCCACACACTCTCCCCCTTCCCACACACTCTCCCCCGTCCCACACACTCTCCCCCGTCCCACACACTCTCCCCCGTCCCACACACCCTCCCCCGTCCCGCACACTCTCCGCCGTCCCGCACACTCTCCCCCGTCCCTCACACTCTCCCCCATCCCACACACCCTCCGCCGTCCCACACACCCTCCCCCGTCCCACACACTCTACCCCGTCCCACACACTCTCCGCCGTCCCTCACACTCTCCCCCGTCCCACGCACTCTCCCCCGTCCCACACACTCTCCCCCGTCCCGCACATTCTCCCCCGTCCCGCACACTCTCCCCCGTCCCACACTCTCCCCCGTCCCACGCACTCTCCCCCGTCCCACACACTCTCCCCGTCCCACACACTCTCCCCGTCCCACACACTCTCCCCCGTCCCACACACTCTCCCCCGTCCCACGCACTCTCCCCCGTCCCACACACTCTCCCCCGTCCCACACACAATCCCCCATCCCACACACTCTCCCCCGTCCCACACACTCTCCCCCGTCCCCCACACCCTCCCCCGTACCACACACTCTCCCCCGTCCCACACACTCTCCCCCGTCCCACACACTCTCCCCCGTCCCACACACTCTCCCCCGTCCCACACACTCTCCCCCGTCCCACACACTCCCCCGTCCCACACACTCTCCCCCGTCCCACACACTGTCCCCCGTCCCACACACTCTCCCCGTCCCACACACTCTCCCCCTCCCACACACTCCCCCGTCCCACACACTCTCCACCGTCCCCCACACTCTCCCCGTCCCACACACTCTCCCCGTCCCACACACTCTCCCCCGTCCCACACCCGCTCCCCCGTCCCAGACACTCTCCCCTGTCCGACACACTCTCCCCCGTCCCACACACTCTCCCCCGTCCCACACACTCTCCCCCGCCCCACACACTCTCCCCCGTCCCACACACTCTCCCCCGTCCCACACAAACTCCCCGTCCCACACACTCTCCCCGTCCCACACACTCTCCCCCGTCCCACACACTCTCCCCGTCCCACACACTCTCCCCCGTCCCACACACTCT
>NC_140990.1:56886825-56928119 GCF_052327205.1 Somniosus microcephalus | reverse complement strand
GAGAGAGTGTGTGGGACGGGGGAGAGTGTGTGGGACGGGGAGAGTGTGTGGGACGGGGGAGAGTGTGTGGGACGGGGGACAGTTTGTGGGACGGTGTGTGGGACGGGGGGAGAGTGTGTGGGGGCGGATAGAGTGTGTGGGACGGGGGAGAGTGTGCGGGACGGGGGAGAGTGTGCGGGACGGGGGAGAGTGTGTGGGACGGGGGTAGAGTGTGTGGGACGGGGGAGAGTGTGTGGGACGGGGAGAGTGTGTGGGACGGCGGAGAGTGTGTGGGACGGGGGAGAGTGTGTGGGACGGGGGAGTGTGTGGGACGGGGGAGTGTGTGGTACGGGGGAGGGTGTGGGGGACGGGGGAGAGTGTGTGGGACGGGGGAGAGTGTGTGGGACGGGGGGAGTGCTGTGTGTGGGACGGGCAGTTAGTAAACTAAACAATATTTTTGATAATTTGGCAACAAATGCAAACTTGAAAGCTCGCAAGAACAAACCCAAAACAAAAAAACTATGAAAAATGGTTTGACCGAGATTGCCATAACATGAGGAAAAAACTTAGAAAAATATCAAACCAAAAACACAGACATCCAGAAAACGAGGAACTACGCCTTACTTATTGTCAGACACTAACACAATACAGAAACACACTCAGAACCAAAAAAGAGCAATATATTAAGAATACACTCAGCTCCATGGAGGAATCCATTGATTCCAATTGTTTCTGGGAAAACTTGAAAACACTACACAAAAAAACAACACGACGATTTGGCCATTCAAAATGGGGGACACATGGGGTAAACCACTTTGAAAAATTATACCAGAAAAACACACTAAGACCAGAGCAACACCAAATATGCAAAAAACTGGAAAAGCTAGAAATGGCCATAAAAGATAACCAAAACCCGCTGGACGCCATAATAACAGAAAAAGAACTTCTTGAAAAACTCAAGGACCTGCGACCAGGAAAAGCCTGCGGGACAGACGGCATACTAAACGAGATGATTAAACACACAGACAACAAAATGAAACTGGCTATCCTAAAACTCTTCAACTTGGTTCTGAGTGTCGGTTATTTCCCTGATATCTGGAACAAAGGACTCATAACGCCCATATTACAAAAGTGGGGACAAAATCGACCCAAACAACTATCGAGGCATCTGTGTAAACAGTAACCTGGGGAAGGTATTCTGTAGCATCATAAACAAAAGACTTATAAACTTCCTTGAGGAGCACAATGTCTTGAGTAAAAGCCAAATTGGATTCCTGCCAAACTATAGAACATCCGATCATATCTTCACCCTACAGACCCTAATTGACAAACACGTTCACCATAACAAAAGCAAAATCTACGCATGCTTTGTAGATTTCCAGAAGGCTTTCGACTCCATCTGGCATGACGGTTTATTCCTGAAACTTATCGAAAGTGGGGTAGGAGGGAAAACATATGATGTAATTAAATCAATGTATACAAACAACAAATGTGCAGTTAAAATTGGAGACAAACAAACAAAATACTTCCCACAGGGGCGGGGGGTGACGCAGGGGCTCGCCAATCTCACCGACACTCTTTAATATTTACATAAATGGATTGGCAAAACTACTTGAACAATCTACAGCACCCGGCCTCACCCTATATGAATCCAAGGTTAAATTCCTCCTCTATGCAGACGACCTGGTTCTGCTGTCACCTACTAAAGAGGGGCTACAGCAAAACCTGGACCTGCTGGAGTCGTACTGCCAGACTTGGGCCCTGACAATAAATCCCCAAAAAAACCAAAGTCCTTGTGTTTCCAGCAAAGATCCAAACATCAGGGACCCAAAATAAATTTCACAGTAGGAACAACCAAAATTGAACAAACCACTAACTACACATACTTGGGCTTAAAATCAGTTCTACGGGAAACTTCAAACTGGCTGTGAATGAACTGAAAGAGAAAGCAAGAAGGGCTTTCTATGCCATCAAAAAATCAATCCAAATAGAAATCCCAATTAGCATTTGGCTCAAAATTTTCAAATCAGTAATTGAACCAATTGCACTCTATGGCAGTGAGGTATGGGGACCGCTAACTCAACAAGAATTTGCAAAATGGGACAAACACCCAATGGAGATCCTACATGCAGAATTCTGTAAAAGTATCCTCCGGACTCAAAGGAAAACAGTAAACAATGCATGCAGGGCGGGAACTAGGCCAATATCCATTAATAATCACTATCCAAAAAAGAGCCACCAAATTTTGGAATCACCTACAAATGAGCAATCCCCAATGCTATCACTACGACGCCCTGAAAATGCCAAGAGCTGACCATAAAGAAGAATACCCTCAGTCAACTAGTCCTGGGACTCAGTGAAGTAACTACTAACAATACTAACAATAACCAGCCCCAGGACAGTGACAGGGTAACACAAAGAATTCGACCCAACACAATCGTCGCTAAGCAAAAGGAAAAATATCTGACATATTGGGCAGAAACAACAAAAACCCAAAGCAAACTCAATTGCTACTTGGCCCTAAACAGACAATACAACATAGCTGATTACCTGACCATGGTAAAGGATAACAAACTGAGAAGAACCTTGACAAGGTACAGACTTAGCGAACATAGCCTAGCGATCGAAAAAGGCAGACACAGGCAGACCAGGCTGCCAAGAGAGGACAGGATATGCTCGCACTGCAGTCAGGGAGTGGTGGAGACAGAGATGCACTTCCTCACAGCTTGTGGAAAAATATCAGGGCATCAGGGAGAATTTCTACCAAAGATTCTCACAAATATGCCCTGATTTCAGAAATCTGAATGACAACCAAAAACTCCCATTCCTACTGGGAGAGGAGAGAAGCTGTATAACACTGGCGGCACGCTATGTTACAGCTTGCCATGAACAGAGAGCCAACCAGTAAACTAAGAAAAGAATATATATAAACAATGCGAATGTATATTTATACACTCAGGGATATACCTGTTTATACACTGTATGAATAGAACTGCGTTTATGTGGTAAACCATAAATGTATTTTTGATGCTTTGGCAACATAAGATGTAACTTATCATGCCAATAAAGCGATTTGAATTGTGAATTGTGAATTGTGTGGGACGGGGGGAGAGTGTGTGGGACGGGGGAGAGTGTGTGGGACGGGGGAGGGGGTGTGGGACGGGGGAGGGTGTGTGGGACGGGGAGAGTGTGTGGGACGGGGAGAGTGTGTGGGACGGGGGAGAGTGTGTGGGACGGGGGGAGAGTGTGTGGGACGGGGGAGAGTGTGAGGGACGGGGAGAGTGTGCGGGACGGGGGAGAGTGTGTGGGACGGGGGGAGAGTTGTGCGGGACGTGGGAGAGTGTGCGGGACGGGGGAGAGTGTGCGGGACGGGGGGAGAGTGTGCGGGACGGGGGGAGAGTGTGCGGGACGGGGGAGAGTGTGCGGGAAGGGGGAGAGTTTGCGGGACGGGGGACAGTGCGCGGGACGGGGGAGGGTGCGGGGGACGGGAGAGGGTGCAGGGGACGGGGGGAGGGTGCGCGGGACGGGGGAGTGTGCGGGACGGGGGAGAGTGTGCGGGACGGGGGAGAGTGTGCAGGACGGGGGGAGAGTGTGCGGGACGGGGGAGAGTGTGCGGGACGGGGGAGAGTGTGTGGGACGGGGGTGAGTGTGTGGGACGGGGGGAGAGTGTGTGGGGACGGGGTAGAGTGTGTGGGCCGGGGGAGAGTGTGTGGGATGGGGGAGAGTGTTTGGGACGGGGGGAGAGTGTGTGGGACGGGGGAGAGTGTGTGGGATGGGGGAGAGTGTGGGGGACGGGGGAAGTGTGCGACGGGGGAGAGTGTGTGGGATGGGGGAGGGGTGTGTGGGACGGGGGAGCGTGTGTGGGACGGGGGAGAGAGTGTGGGGACGGGCGAGAGAGTGTGGACGGGGGAGAGTGCGTCGGACGGGGGAGAGTGCGTGGGACGGGGGAGAGTGCGTGGACGGGGGAGAGTGTGTGGGGGCGGATAGAGTGTGTGGGACGGTGGAGAGTGTATGGGACGGGGGAGAGTGTGCGGAATGGGGGGAGAGTGTGTGGGACGGGGAGAGTGTGTGGGACGGGGGAGAGTGTATGGGACGGGGGGACAGTTTGTGGGACGGTGTGTGGGACGGGGGAGAGTGTGTGGGGGCGGATAGAGTGTGTGGGACGGGGGAGAGTGTGCGGGACGGGGGAGAGTGTGCGGGACGGGGGAGAGTGTGCGGGACGGGGGAGAGTGTGTGGGACGGGGTAGAGTGTGTGGGACGGGGGAGAGTGTGTGGGACGGGGAGAGTGTGTGTGACGGGGGAGAGTGTGTGGGACGGGGGAGGGTGTGTGGGACGGAGGAGAGTGTGTGGGACGGGGGGAGAGTGTGTGGGATGGGGGAGAGTGTGTGGGACGGGGGAGAGTGTGTGGGACGGGGGAGTGTGTGGGACGGGGGAGAGTGTGTGGGACGGAGAGAGTGTGTGGGATGGGGAGAGTGTGTGGGACGGGGGGGAGTGGGTGTGGGACGGGGAGAGTGTGTGGGATGGGGAGAGTGTGTGGGATGGGGAGAGTGTGTGGGACGGGGGAGAGTGTGTGGGACGGGGGGAGAGTGTGAGGGACGGGGAGAGTGTGCGGGACGGGGGAGAGTGTGCGGGACGGGGAGAGTGTGCGGGACGGGGGAGAGTGTGCGGGACGGGGAGAGTGTGCGGGACGGGGGGAGAGTGTGCGGGACGGAGGAGAGTGTGCGGGATGGGGGGAGAGTGTGCGGGAAGGGGGAGAGTGTGCGGGGACGGGGGGACAGTGCGCGGGACGGGGGAGGGTGCGGGGGACGGGGGAGGGTGCGGGGACGGGGGAGAGTGTGCGGGACGGGGGAGAGTGTGCGGGACGGGGGGAGAGTGTGTGGGGATGGGGGAGAGTATGTTCGACGGGGGACAGTGTGTGGGACGGCGGACAGTGTGTGGGACGGGGGAGAGTGTGTGGGACGGGGGAGAGTGTGTGGGACGGGGGAGTGTGTGGGACGGGGGAGAGTGTGTGGTACGGGGGAGGGTGTGGGGGGACGGGGGAGAGTGTGTGGGACGGGGGTGAGTGTGTGGGACGGGGGAGTGTGTGTGGGACGGGGGAGAGTGTGTGGGACGGGGGAGAGTGTGTGGGACGGGGGAGAGTGTGTGGGACGGGGGAGGGGGTGTGGGACGGGGGAGGGTATGTGGGACGGGGGAGAGTGTGTGGGACGGGGAGAGTGTGTGGGACGGGGAGAGTGTGTGGGACGGGGGAGAGTGTGTGGGACGGGGGAGAGTGGTGTGGGACGGGGAGAGTGTGCGGGACGGGGGAGAGTGTGTGGGACGGGGAGAGTGTGCGGGACGGCGAGAGTGTGCGGGACGGGGGAGAGTGTGCGGGAAGGGGGGAGAGTGTGCTGGACGGGGGAGAGAGTGGAGGGTACGGGGAGAGTGCGTGGGACGGGGTAGAGTGTGTGGGACGGGGGAGAGTATGTTCGACGGGGGACAGTGTGTGGGACGGGGGACAGTGTGTGGGACGGCGGAGAGTGTGTGGGACGGGGGAGAGTGTGTGGGACGGGGGAGTGTGTGGGACGGGGGAGAGTGTGTGGTACGGGGGAGGGTGTGGGGGACGGGGGAGAGTGTGTGGGACGGGGGAGAGTTTGTGGGACGGGGGAGTGCGTGTGGGACGGGGGAGAGTGTGTGGGACGGGGGAGAGTGTGTGGGACGGGGGAGAGTGTGTGGGACGGGGGAGGGGGTGTGGGACGGGGGGAGGGGTTGTGTGGGACGGGGAGAGTCTGTGGGACGGGGGAGAGTGTGTGGGACGGGGGAGAGTCTGGGACGGGGGAGAGTGTGTGGGACGGGGGAGAGTGTGAGGGACGGGGAGAGTGTGCGGGACGGGGGAGAGTGTGTGGGACGGAGAGAGTGTGCGGGACGTGGGAGAGTGTGCGGGACGGGGAGAGTGTGCGGGACGGGGAGAGTGTGCGGACGGGGGAGAGTGTGCGGGACGGGGAGAATGTGCGGGAAGGGGGAGAGTTTGCGGGACGGGGGACAGTGCGCGGGACGGGGGAGGGTGCGGGGGACGGGAGAGGGGTGATGGGGGACGGGGGAGGGTGCGCGGGACGGGGGAGTGTGCGGGACGGGGGAGAGTGTGCGGGACGGGGGGAGAGTTTGCAGGACGGGGGAGAGTGTGCGGGGCGGGGGGAGAGTGTGCGGGACGGGGGAGAGTGTGTGGACGGGGGTGAGTGTGTGGGACGGGGGAGAGTGTGTGGGACGGGGGAGAGTGTGTGGGCCGGGGGAGAGTGTGTGGGACGGGGGAGAGTGTTTGGGACGGGGGGAGAGTGTGTGGGACGGGGGAGAGTGTGTGGGACGGGGGAGAGTGTGTGGGATGGGGTGAGAGTGTGGGGGACGGGGGAGTGTGCGACGGGGAGAGTGTGTGGGATGGGGGAGGGGTGGGGGTGTGTGGGACGGGGGAGCGTGTGTGGGACGGGGGAGAGAGTGTGGGGACGGGCGAGAGAGCGTGGGACGGGGAGAGTGCGTGGGACGGGGGAGAGTGCGTGGGACGGGGAGAGTGCGTGGGACGGGGGAGAGTGTGTGGGGGCGGATAGAGTGTGTGGGACGGTGGAGAGTGTATGGGACGGGGGAGAGTGTGCGGACGGGGGAGAGTGTGTGGGACGGGGGAGAGTGTGTGGGACGGGGCAGAGTGTGTGGGACGGGGGACAGGTTGTGGGACGGTGTGTGGGACGGGGGAGAGTGTGTGGGACGGGGGAGAGTGTGTGGGACGGGGGAGAGTGTGTGGACGGGGGGAGAGTGTGTGGGATGGGGGAGAGTGTGTGGGACGGGGAGAGTGTGTGGGACGGGGGAGAGTGTGTGGGACGGGGGACAGTTTGTGGGACGGTGTGTGGGACGGGGGAGAGTGTGTGGGGGCGGATAGAGTGTGTGGGACGGGGGAGAGTGTGCGGGACGGGGGAGAGTGTGCGGGACGGGGGAGAGTGTGTGGGACGGGGTAGAGTGTGTGGGACGGGGGAGAGTGTGTGGGACGGGGAGAGTGTGTGTGACGGGGGGAGAGTGTGTGGGACGGGGGAGGGTGTGTGGGACGGAGGAGAGTGTGTGGGACGGGGGAGAGTGTGTGGGACGGGGGAGAGTGTGGGGGACGGGGGAGAGTTTGTGGGACGGGGGAGAGTGTGTGGGTCGGGGGAGAGTGTGTGGGATGGGGGAGAGTGTGTGGGACGGGGGAGAGTGTGTGGGACGGGGGAGTGTGTGGGACGGGGATAGTGTGTGGGACGGAGAGAGTGTGTGGGACGGGGAGAGTGTGTGGGACGGGGGGAGTGGGTGTGGGACGGGGGAGGGTGTGTGGGGAATGGGGAGAGTGTGTGGGATCGGGAGAGTGTGTGGGACGGGGGAGAGTGTGTGGGACGGGGGAGAGTGTGTGGGACGGGGGAGAGTGTGAGGGACGGGGAGAGTGTGTGGGACGGGGGGAGAGTGTGTGGGCCGGGGGAGAGTGTGTGGGACGGGGGAGGGTGCGGGGGGACGGGAGAGGGTGCGGGGGGACGGGGGAGGGTGCGCGGGACGGGGGAGTGTGCGGGACGGGGGAGAGTGTGCGGGACGGGGGAGAGTTTGCAGGACGGGGGAGAGTGTGCGGGACGGGGGAGAGTGTGCGGGACGGGGGAGAGTGTGTGGGACGGGGGTGAGTGTGTGGGACGGGGGAGAGTGTGTGGGACGGGGGAGAGTGTGTGGGCCGGGGGAGAGTGTGTGGGACGGGGGAGAGTGTTTGGGACGGGGGAGAGTGTGTGGGACGGGGGAGAGTGTGTGGGATGGGGGAGAGTGTGGGGGACGGGGGAGTGTGCGACGGGGGAGAGTGTGTGGGATGGGGGAGGGTGTGTGGGACGGGGGAGCGTGTGTGGGACGGGGGAGAGTGTGTGGGACGGGCGAGAGAGTGTGGGACGGGGGAGAGTGCGTGGGATGGGGGAGAGTGCGTGGGACGGGGGAGAGTGCGTGGGACGGGGGAGAGTGTGTGGGGGCGGATAGAGTGTGTGGGACGGTGGAGAGTGTATGGGACGGGGGAGAGTGTGCGGACGGGGGAGAGTGTGTGGGACGGGGGAGAGTGTGTGGGACGGGGAGAGTGTGTGGGACGGGGGAGAGTGTGTGGGACGGGGGACAGTTTGTGGGACGGTGTGTGGGACGGGGGAGAGTGTGTGGGACGGGGGAGAGTGTGTGGGACGGGGGAGAGTGTGTGGACGGGGGAGAGTGTGTGAGACGGGGGAGAGTGTGTGGGACGGGGAGAGTGTGTGGGACGGGGGAGAGTGTGTGGGACGGGGGACAGTTTGTGGGACGGTGTGTGGGACGGGGGAGAGTGTGTGGGGGCGGATAGAGTGTGTGGGACGGGGGAGAGTGTGCGGGACGGGGGAGAGTGTGCGGGACGGGGGAGAGTGTGTGGGACGGGGTAGAGTGTGTGGGACGGGGGAGAGTGTGTGGGACGGGGAGAGTGTGTGTGACGGGGGAGAGTGTGTGGGACGGGGGAGGGTGTGTGGGACGGAGGAGAGTGTGTGGGACGGGGGAGAGTGTGTGGGACGGGGGAGAGTGTGGGGGACGGGGGAGAGTGTGTGGGACGGGGGAGAGTGTGTGGGGCGGGGAGAGTGTGTGGGATGGGGGAGAGTGTGTGGGACGGGGGAGAGTGTGTGGGACGGGGGAGTGTGTGGGACGGGGAGAGTGTGTGGGACGGAGAGAGTGTGTGGGACGGGGAGAGTGTGTGGGACGGGGGAGTGGGTGTGGGACGGGGGAGGGTGTGTGGGATGGGGAGAGTGTGTGGGATCGGGAGAGTGTGTGGGACGGGGGAGAGTGTGTGGGACGGGGGAGAGTGTGTGGGACGGGGGAGAGTGTGAGGGACGGGGAGAGTGTGCGGGACGGGGGAGAGTGTGTGGGATGGGGGAGAGTGTGTGGGACGGGGAGAGTGTGTGGGACGGGGGAGAGTGTGTGGGACGGGGGGACAGTTTGTGGGACGGTGTGTGGGACGGGGGAGAGTGTGTGGGGGCGGATAGAGTGTGTGGGACGGGGGAGAGTGTGTGGGACGGGGGAGAGTGTGCGGGACGGGGGAGAGTGTGTGGGACGGGGTAGAGTGTGTGGGACGGGGGAGAGTGTGTGGGACGGGGAGAGTGTGTGTGACGGGGGAGAGTGTGTGGGACGGGGGAGGGTGTGTGGGACGGAGGAGAGTGTGTGGGACGGGGGAGAGTGTGTGGGACGGGGGAGAGTGTGGGGGACGGGGGAGAGTTTGTGGGACGGGGGAGAGTGTGTGGGGCGGGGAGAGTGTGTGGGATGGGGGAGAGTGTGTGGGACGGGGGAGAGTGTGTGGGACGGGGGAGTGTGTGGGACGGGGAGAGTGTGTGGGACGGAGAGAGTGTGTGGGACGGGGAGAGTGTGTGGGACGGGGGAGTGGGTGTGGGACGGGGGAGGGTGTGTGGGATGGGGAGAGTGTGTGGGATCGGGAGAGTGTGTGGGACGGGGGAGAGTGTGTGGGACGGGGGAGAGTGTGTGGGACGGGGGAGAGTGTGAGGGACGGGGAGAGTGTGTGGGACGGGGGAGAGTGTGTGGGCCGGGGGAGAGTGTGTGGGACGGGGGAGGGTGCGGGGGACGGGAGAGGGTGTGGGGGACGGGGGAGGGTGCGCGGGACGGGGGAGTGTGCGGGACGGGGGAGAGTGTGCGGGACGGGGGAGAGTTTGCGGGACGGGGGAGAGTGTGCGGGACGGGGGAGAGTGTGCGGGACGGGGGAGAGTGTGCGGGACGGGGGAGAGTGTGTGGGACGGGGGTGAGTGTGTGGGACGGGGGAGAGTGTGTGGGACGGGGGAGAGTGTGTGGGCCGGGGGAGAGTGTGTGGGACGGGGGAGAGTGTTTGGGACGGGGGAGAGTGTGTGGGACGGGGGAGAGTGTGTGGGATGGGGGAGAGTGTGGGGGACGGGGGAGTGTGCGACGGGGGAGAGTGTGTGGGATGGGGGAGGGTGTGTGGGACGGGGGAGCGTGTGTGGGACGGGGGAGAGTGTGTGGGACGGGCGAGAGAGTGTGGGACGGGGAGAGTGCGTGGGATGGGGGAGAGTGCGTGGGACGGGGGAGAGTGCGTGGGACGGGGGAGAGTGTGTGGGGGCGGATAGAGTGTGTGGGACGGTGGAGAGTGTATGGGACGGGGGAGAGTGTGCGGACGGGGGAGAGTGTGTGGGACGGGGGGAGAGTGTGTGGGACGGGGAGAGTGTGTGGGACGGGGGAGAGTGTGTGGGACGGGGACAGTTTGTGGGACGGTGTGTGGGACGGGGGAGAGTGTGTGGGACGGGGGAGAGTGTGTGGGACGGGGGAGAGTGTGTGGACGGGGGAGAGTGTGTGAGACGGGGGAGAGTGTGTGGGACGGGGGAGAGTGTGTGGGACGGGGAGAGTGTGTGGGACGGGGGACAGTTGTGGGACGGTGTGTGGGACGGGGGAGAGTGTGTGGGGGGCGGATAGAGTGTGTGGGATGGGGGGAGAGTGTGCGGGACGGGGGAGAGTGTGCGGGACGGGGGAGAGTGTGTGGGACGGGGTAGAGTGTGTGGGACGGGGAGAGTGTGTGGGACGGGGAGAGTGTGTGTGACGGGGGAGAGTGTGTGGGACGGGGGAGGGTGTGTGGGACGGAGGAGAGTGTGTGGGACGGGGGAGAGTGTGTGGGACGGGGGAGAGTGTGGGGGACGGGGGAGAGTTTGTGGGACGGGGGAGAGTGTGTGGGGCGGGGAGAGTGTGTGGGATGGGGGAGAGTGTGTGGGACGGGGGAGAGTGTGTGGGACGGGGGAGTGTGTGGGACGGGGAGAGTGTGTGGGACGGAGAGAGTGTGTGGGACGGGGAGAGTGTGTGGGACGGGGGAGTGGGTGTGGGACGGGGGAGGGTGTGTGGGATGGGGAGAGTGTGTGGGATCGGGAGAGTGTGTGGGACGGGGGAGAGTGTGTGGGACGGGGGAGAGTGTGTGGGACGGGGGAGAGTGTGAGGGACGGGGAGAGTGTGCGGGACGGGGGAGAGTGTGCGGGACGGGGAGAGTGTGCGGGACGGGGGAGAGTGTGCGGGACGGGGAGAGTGTGCGGGACGGGGGAGAGTGTGCGGGACGGGGGAGAGTGTGCGGGATGGGGGAGAGTGTGCGGGAAGGGGGAGAGTGTGCGGGACGGGGGACAGTGCGCGGGACGGGGGAGGGTGCGGGGGACGGGGGAGGGTGCGGGACGGGGGAGAGTGTGCGGGACGGGGGAGAGTGGGCGGGACGGGGGAGAGTGTGTGGGATGGGGGAGAGTATGTTCGACGGGGGACAGTGTGTGGGACGGGGGACAGTGTGTGGGACGGGGGAGAGTGTGTGGGACGGGGGAGAGTGTGTGGGACGGGGGAGTGTGTGGGACGGGGGAGAGTGTGTGGTACGGGGGAGGGTGTGGGGGACGGGGGAGAGTGTGTGGGACGGGGGTGAGTGTGTGGGACGGGGGAGTGTGTGTGGGACGGGGGAGAGTGTGTGGGACGGGGGAGAGTGTGTGGGATGGGGGAGAGTGTGTGGGACGGGGGAGGGGGTGTGGGACGGGGGAGGGTATGTGGGACGGGGAGAGTGTGTGGGACGGGGAGAGTGTGTGGGACGGGGAGAGTGTGTGGGACGGGGGAGAGTGTGTGGGACGGGGGAGAGTGTGTGGGACGGGGAGAGTGTGCGGGACGGGGGAGAGTGTGTGGGACGGGGAGAGTGTGCGGGACGGCGGAGAGTGTGCGGGACGGGGGAGAGTGTGCGGGAAGGGGGAGAGTGTGCGGGACGGGGGAGAGTGTGTGGGACGGGGGAGAGTGTGTGGGACGGGGGAGAGTGCGGGGGACGGGGGAGGGTGCGGGGGACGGGGGAGGGTGCGCGGGACGGGGGAGAGTGTGTGGGACGGGGGAAAGTGTGCGGGACGGGGGAGAGTGTGAGGGACGGGGAGAGTGTGCGGGACGGGGGAGAATGTGTGGGACGGGGAGAGTGTGCGGGACGGGGGAGAGTGTGCGGGACGGGGAGAGTGTGCGGGACGGGGGAGAGTGTGCGGGACGGGGGAGAGTGTGCGGGACGGGGGAGAGTGTGCGGGAAGGGGGAGAGTGTGCGGGACGGGGGACAGTGCGCGGGACGGGGGAGGGTGCGCGGGACGGGGGAGGGTGCGCGGGACGGGGGAGGGTGCGGGGGACGGGGGAGGGTGCGGGGGACGGGGGAGGGTGCGCGGGACGGGGGAGAGTGTGCGGGACGGGGGAGAGTGTGAGGGACGGGGGAGAGTGTGAGGGACGGGGAGAGTGTGCGGGACGGGGGAGAGTGTGTGGGACGGGGAGAGTGTGCGGGACGGGGGAGAGTGTGCGGGACGGGGAGAGTGTGCGGGACGGGGGAGAGTGTGCGGGACGGGGGAGAGTGTGCGGGAAGGGGGAGAGTGTGCGGGACGGGGGACAGTGCGCGGGACGGGGGAGGGTGCGGGGGACGGGGGAGGGTGCGGGGGACGGGGGAGGGTGCGCGGGACGGGGGAGTGTGCAGGACGGGGGAGAGTGTGCGGGACGGGGGAGAGTGTGCGGGACGGGGGAGAGTGTGCGGGACGGGGGAGAGTGTGCGGGACGGGGGAGAGTGTGCGGGACGGGGGAGAGTGTGTGGGATGCGGGAGAGTGTGTGGGACGGGGGAGAGTGTGTGGGACGGGGGAGAGTGTGTGGGACGGGGGTGAGTGTGTGGGACGGGGAGAGTGTGTGGGACGGGGGAGAGTGTGTGGGCCGGGGGAGAGTGTGTGGGACGGGGGAGAGTGTTTGGGACGGGGGAGAGTGTGTGGGACGGGGGAGAGTGTGTGGGACGGGGGAGAGTGTGTGGGACGGGGGAGAGTGTGTGGGATGGGGGAGAGTGTGGGGGACGGGGGAGTGTGGGACGGGGGAGCGTGTGTGGGACGGGGGAGAGTGTGTGGGACGGGCGAGAGAGTGTGGGACGGGGAGAGTGCGTGGGACGGGGGAGAGTGCGTTGGACGGGGGAGAGTGCGTGGGACGGGGGAGAGTGTGTGGGACGGGGGAGAGTGCGTGGGACGGGGGAGAGTGCGTGGGACGGGGGAGAGTGTGTGGGGGCGGATAGAGTGTGTGGGACGGTGGAGAGTGTGTGGGACGGGGGAGAGTGTGCGGAATGGGGGAGAGTGTGTGGGACGGGGAGAGTGTGTGGGACGGGGGAGAGTGTGTGGGACGGGGGACAGTTTGTGGGATGGGGGAGGGTGTGTGGGACGGGGGAGAGTGTGTGGGGGCGGATAGAGTGTGTGGGACGGGGGAGAGTGTGCGGGACGGGGGAGAGTGTGCGGGACGGGGGAGAGTGTGGGGGACGGGGGAGAGTGTGTGGGACGGGGTAGAGTGTGTGGGACGGGGAGAGTGTGTGGGACGGGGGAGAGTGTGTGGGACGGGGGAGAGTGTGTGGGACGGGGGAGGGTGTGTGGCACGGGGGAGAGTGTGTGGGACGGGGGAGAGTGTGTGGGACGGGGGAGAGTGTGGGGGACGGGGGAGAGTTTGTGGGACGGGGGAGAGTGTGTGGGGCGGGGAGTGTGTGTGGGATGGGGGAGAGTGTGTGGGACGGGGGAGAGTGTGTGGGACGGGGGAGTGTGTGGGACGGGGAGAGTGTGTGGGACGGAGAGAGTGTGTGGGACGGGGGAGAGTGTGTGGGACGGGGGAGTGGGTGTGGGACGGGGGAGGGTGTGTGGGATGGGGAGAGTGTGTGGGACGGGGAGAGTGTGTGGGACGGGGGAGAGTGTGTGGGACGGGGGAGAGTGTGTGGGACGGGGGAGAGTGTGAGGGATGGGGAGAGTGTGCGGGACGGGGGAGAGTGTGTGGGACGGGGTGAGTGTGCGGGACGGGGGAGAGTGTACGGGACGGGGAGAGTGTGCGGGACGGGGGAGAGTGTGCGGGACGGGGGAGAGTTTGCGGGACGGGGGAGAGTGTGCGGGAAGGGGGAGAGTGTGCGGGACGGGGGACAGTGCGCGGGACGGGGGAGGGTGCGGGGGACGGGGGAGGGTGTGGGGGACGGGGGAGGGTGCGCGGGACGGGGGAGTGTGCGGGACGGGGGGGAGTGTGCGGGACGGGGGAGAGTGTGCGGGACGGGGGAGAGTGTGCGGGACGGGGGAGAGTGTGCGGGACGGGGGAGAGTGTGCGGGACGGGGGTGAGTGTGTGGGACGGGGGAGAGTGTGCGGGACGGGGGAGAGTGTGCGGGAAGGGGGAGAGTGTGCGGGACGGGGGACAGTGCGCGGTACGGGGGAGGGTGCGCGGGACGGGGGAGGGTGCGGGGGACGGGGGAGGGTGCGGGGGACGGGGGAGGGTGCGCGGGACGGGGGAGAGTGTGAGGGACGGGGGAGAGTGTGCGGGACGGGGGAGAGTGTGAGGGACGGGGGAGAGTGTGAGGGACGGGGAGAGTGTGCGGGACGGGGGAGAGTGTGTGGGACGGGGAGAGTGTGCGGGACGGGGGAGAGTGTGCGGGACGGGGAGAGTGTGCGGGACGGGGGAGAGTGTGCGGGACGGGGGAGAGTGTGCGGGACGGGGGAGAGTGCGCGGGAAGGGGGAGAGTGCGCGGGACGGGGGACAGTGCGCGGGACGGGGGAGGGTGCGGGGGACGGGGGAGGGTGCGGGGGACGGGGGAGGGTGCGCGGGACGGGGGAGTGTGCGGGACGGGGGAGAGTGTGCGGGACGGGGGAGAGTGTGCGGGACGGGGGAGAGTGTGCGGGACGGGGGAGAGTGTGCGGGACGGGGGAGAGTGTGCGGGACGGGGGAGAGTGTGTGGGATGCGGGAGAGTGTGTGGGACGGGGGAGAGTGTGTGGGACGGGGGAGAGTGTGTGGGACGGGGGTGAGTGTGTGGGACGGGGAGAGTGTGTGGGACGGGGGAGAGTGTGTGGGCCGGGGGAGAGTGTGTGGGACGGGGGAGAGTATTTGGGACGGGGGAGAGTGTGTGGGACGGGGGAGAGTGTGTGGGACGGGGGAGAGTGTGTGGGACGGGGGAGAGTGTGTGGGATGGGGGAGAGTGTGGGGGACGGGGGAGTGTGGGACGGGGGAGAGTGTGTGGGATGGGGGAGGGTGTGTGGGACGGGGGAGCGTGTGTGGGACGGGGGAGAGTGTGTGGGACGGGCGAGAGAGCGTGGGACGGGGAGAGTGTGGGGGACGAGGGAGAGTGCGTGGGACGGGGGAGAGTGTGTGGGACGGGGGAGAGTGCGTGGGACGGGGGAGAGTGCGTGGGACGGGGGAGAGTGTGTGGGGGCGGATAGAGTGTGTGGGACGGTGGAGAGTGTGTGGGACGGGGGAGAGTGTGCGGAATGGGGGGAGAGTGTGTGGGACGGGGAGAGTGTGTGGGACGGGGGAGAGTGTGTGGGACGGGGGACAGTTTGTGGGACGGGGGAGGGTGTGTGGGACGGGGGAGAGTGTGTGGGGGCGGATAGAGTGTGTGGGACGGGGGAGAGTGTGCGGGACGGGGGAGAGTGTGCGGGACGGGGGAGAGTGTGTGGGACGGGGGAGAGTGTGTGGGACGGGGGAGAGTGTGTGGGACGGGGGTGAGTGTGTGGGACGGGGAGAGTGTGTGGGACGAGCGAGAGTGCGTGGGACGGGGGAGAGTGTGTGGGACGGGGGAGAGTGCGTGGGACGGGGGAGAGTGCGTGGGACGGGGGAGAGTGCGTGGGACGGGGGAGAGTGTGTGGGACGGGGGAGAGTGTGTGGGGGCGGATAGAGTGTGTGGGACGGGGGAGAGTGTGCGGGACGGGGGAGAGTGTGCGGGACGGGGGAGAGTGTGTGGGACGGGGGAGAGTGTGCGGGACGGGGGAGAGTGCGCGGGAAGGGGGAGAGTGCGCGGGACGGGGGACAGTGCGCGGGACGGGGGAGGGTGCGGGGGACGGGGGAGGGTGCGGGGGACGGGGGAGGGTGCGCGGGACGGGGGAGTGTGCGGGACGGGGGAGAGTGTGCGGGACGGGGGAGAGTGTGCGGGACGGGGGAGAGTGTGCGGGACGGGGGAGAGTGTGCGGGACGGGGGAGAGTGTGCGGGACGGGGGAGAGTGTGTGGGATGCGGGAGAGTGTGTGGGACGGGGGAGAGTGTGTGGGACGGGGGAGAGTGTGTGGGACGGGGGTGAGTGTGTGGGACGGGGAGAGTGTGTGGGACGGGGGAGAGTGTGTGGGCCGGGGGAGAGTGTGTGGGACGGGGGAGAGTATTTGGGACGGGGGAGAGTGTGTGGGACGGGGGAGAGTGTGTGGGACGGGGGAGAGTGTGTGGGACGGGGGAGAGTGTGTGGGATGGGGGAGAGTGTGGGGGACGGGGGAGTGTGGGACGGGGGAGAGTGTGTGGGATGGGGGAGGGTGTGTGGGACGGGGGAGCGTGTGTGGGACGGGGGAGAGTGTGTGGGACGGGCGAGAGAGCGTGGGACGGGGAGAGTGTGGGGGACGAGGGAGAGTGCGTGGGACGGGGGAGAGTGTGTGGGACGGGGGAGAGTGCGTGGGACGGGGGAGAGTGCGTGGGACGGGGGAGAGTGTGTGGGGGCGGATAGAGTGTGTGGGACGGTGGAGAGTGTGTGGGACGGGGGAGAGTGTGCGGAATGGGGGAGAGTGTGTGGGACGGGGAGAGTGTGTGGGACGGGGGAGAGTGTGTGGGACGGGGGACAGTTTGTGGGACGGGGGAGGGTGTGTGGGACGGGGGAGAGTGTGTGGGGGCGGATAGAGTGTGTGGGACGGGGGAGAGTGTGCGGGACGGGGGAGAGTGTGCGGGACGGGGGAGAGTGTGTGGGACGGGGGAGAGTGTGTGGGACGGGGGAGAGTGTGTGGGACGGGGGTGAGTGTGTGGGACGGGGAGAGTGTGTGGGACGAGCGAGAGTGCGTGGGACGGGGGAGAGTGTGTGGGACGGGGGAGAGTGCGTGGGACGGGGAGAGAGTGCGTGGGACGGGGGAGAGTGTGTGGGACGGGGGAGAGTGTGTGGGGGCGGATAGAGTGTGTGGGACGGGGGAGAGTGTGCGGGACGGGGAGAGTGTGCGGGACGGGGGAGAGTGTGTGGGACGGGGGAGAGTGTGGGGGGGAGAGTGTGTGGGGGCGGATAGAGTGTGTGGGACGGTGGAGAGTGTGTGGGACGGGGGAGAGTGTGTGGGACGGGGGTGAGTGTGTGGGACGGGGAGAGTGTGTGGGACGGGGGAGAGTGTGTGGGCCGGGGGAGAGTGTGTGGGACGGGGGAGAGTGTTTGGGACGGGGGAGAGTGTGTGGGACGGGGAGAGAGTGTGTGGGACGGGGGAGAGTGTGTGGGACGGGGGAGAGTGTGTGGGATGGGGGAGAGTGTGGGGGACGGGGGAGTGTGGGACGGGGGAGCGTGTGTGGGACGGGGGAGAGTGTGTGGGACGGGCGAGAGAGTGTGGGACGGGGAGAGTGCGTGGGACGGGGGAGAGTGCGTTGGACGGGGGAGAGTGCGTGGGACGGGGGAGAGTGTGTGGGACGGGGGAGAGTGCATGGGACGGGGGAGAGTGCGTGGGACGGGGGAGAGTGTGTGGGGGCGGATAGAGTGTGTGGGACGGGGAGAGTGTGTGGGACGGGGGAGAGTGTGTGGGACGGGGGACAGTTTGTGGGATGGGGGAGGGTGTGTGGGACGGGGGAGAGTGTGTGGGGGCGGATAGAGTGTGTGGGACGGGGGAGAGTGTGCGGGACGGGGGAGAGTGTGCGGGACGGGGGAGAGTGTGGGGGACGGGGGAGAGTGTGTGGGACGGGGTAGAGTGTGTGGGACGGGGAGAGTGTGTGGGACGGGGGAGAGTGTGTGGGACGGGGGAGGGTGTGTGGCACGGGGGAGAGTGTGTGGGACGGGGGAGAGTGTGTGGGACGGGGGAGAGTGTGGGGGACGGGGGAGAGTTTGTGGGACGGGGGAGAGTGTGTGGGGCGGGGAGTGTGTGTGGGATGGGGGAGAGTGTGTGGGACGGGGGAGAGTGTGTGGGACGGGGGAGTGTGTGGGACGGGGAGAGTGTGTGGGACGGAGAGAGTGTGTGGGACGGGGGAGAGTGTGTGGGACGGGGGAGTGGGTGTGGGACGGGGGAGGGTGTGTGGGATGGGGAGGGGAGAGTGTGTGGGACGGGGGAGAGTGTGTGGGATGGGGGAGAGTGTGTGGGACGGGGGAGAGTGTGAGGGATGGGGAGAGTGTGCGGGACGGGGGAGAGTGTGTGGGACGGGGTGAGTGTGCGGGACGGGGGAGAGTTTACGGGACGGGGAGAGTGTGCGGGACGGGGGAGAGTGTGCGGGACGGGGAGTGAGAGTGCGGGACGGGGGAGAGTTGCGGGACGGGGGAGAGTGTGCGGGAAGGGGGAGAGTGTGCGGGACGGGGGACAGTGCGCGGGACGGGGGAGGGTGCGGGGGACGGGGGAGGGTGTGGGGGACGGGGGAGGGTGCGCGGGACGGGGGAGTGTGCGGGACGGGGGAGAGTGTGCGGGACGGGGGAGAGTGTGCGGGACGGGGGAGAGTGTGCGGGACGGGGGAGAGTGTGCGGGACGGGGGAGAGTGTGCGGGACGGGGGTGAGTGTGTGGGACGGGGGAGAGTGTGCGGGACGGGGGAGAGTGTGCGGGAAGGGGGAGAGTGTGCGGGACGGGGGACAGTGCGCGGGACGGGGGAGGGTGCGCGGGACGGGGGAGGGTGCGGGGGACGGGGGAGGGTGCGGGGGACGGGGGAGGGTGCGCGGGACGGGGGAGAGTGTGAGGGACGGGGGAGAGTGTGCGGGACGGGGGAGAGTGTGAGGGACGGGGGAGAGTGTGAGGGACGGGGAGAGTGTGCGGGACGGGGGAGAGTGTGTGGGACGGGGAGAGTGTGCGGGACGGGGGAGAGTGTGCGGGACGGGGAGAGTGTGCGGGACGGGGGAGAGTGTGCGGGACGGGGGAGAGTGTGCGGGACGGGGGAGAGTGCGCGGGAAGGGGGAGAGTGCGCGGGACGGGGGACAGTGCGCGGGACGGGGGAGGGTGCGGGGGACGGGGGAGGGTGCGGGGGACGGGGGAGGGTGCGCGGGACGGGGGAGTGTGCGGGACGGGGGAGAGTGTGCGGGACGGGGGAGAGTGTGCGGGACGGGGGAGAGTGTGCGGGACGGGGGAGAGTGTGCGGGACGGGGGAGAGTGTGCGGGACGGGGGAGAGTGTGTGGGATGCGGGAGAGTGTGTGGGACGGGGGAGAGTGTGTGGGACGGGGGAGAGTGTGTGGGACGGGGGTGAGTGTGTGGGACGGGGAGAGTGTGTGGGACGGGGGAGAGTGTGTGGGCCGGGGGAGAGTGTGTGGGACGGGGGAGAGTATTTGGGACGGGGGAGAGTGTGTGGGACGGGGGAGAGTGTGTGGGACGGGGGAGAGTGTGTGGGACGGGGGAGAGTGTGTGGGATGGGGGAGAGTGTGGGGGACGGGGGAGTGTGGGACGGGGGAGAGTGTGTGGGATGGGGGAGAGTGTGTGGGACGGGGGAGCGTGTGTGGGACGGGGGAGAGTGTGTGGGACGGGCGAGAGAGCGTGGGACGGGGAGAGTGTGGGGGACGAGGGAGAGTGCGTGGGACGGGGGAGAGTGTGTGGGACGGGGGAGAGTGCGTGGGACGGGGGAGAGTGCGTGGGACGGGGGAGAGTGTGTGGGGGCGGATAGAGTGTGTGGGACGGTGGAGAGTGTGTGGGACGGGGGAGAGTGTGCGGAATGGGGGAGAGTGTGTGGGACGGGGAGAGTGTGTGGGACGGGGGAGAGTGTGTGGGACGGGGGACAGTTTGTGGGACGGGGGAGGGTGTGTGGGACGGGGGAGAGTGTGTGGGGGCGGATAGAGTGTGTGGGACGGGGGAGAGTGTGCGGGACGGGGGAGAGTGTGCGGGACGGGGGAGAGTGTGTGGGACGGGGGAGAGTGTGTGGGACGGGGGAGAGTGTGTGGGACGGGGAGAGTGTGTGGGACGGGGGAGAGTGTGTGGGACGGGGGAGAGTGTGTGGGACGGGGGAGGGTGTGTGGCACGGGGGAGAGTGTGTGGGACGGGGGAGAGTGTGTGGGACGGGGGAGAGTGTGGGGGACGGGGGAGAGTTTGTGGGACGGGGGAGAGTGTGTGGGGCGGGGAGTGTGTGTGGGATGGGGGAGAGTGTGTGGGACGGGGGAGAGTGTGTGGGACGGGGGAGTGTGTGGGACGGGGAGAGTGTGTGGGACGGAGAGAGTGTGTGGGACGGGGGAGAGTGTGTGGGACGGGGGAGTGGGTGTGGGACGGGGGAGGGTGTGTGGGATGGGGAGAGTGTGTGGGACGGGGAGAGTGTGTGGGACGGGGGAGAGTGTGTGGGACGGGGGAGAGTGTGTGGGACGGGGGAGAGTGTGAGGGATGGGGAGAGTGTGCGGGACGGGGGAGAGTGTGTGGGACGGGGTGAGTGTGCGGGACGGGGGAGAGTGTACGGGACGGGGAGAGTGTGCGGGACGGGGGAGAGTGTGCGGGACGGGGGAGAGTTTGCGGGACGGGGGAGAGTGTGCGGGAAGGGGGAGAGTGTGCGGGACGGGGGACAGTGCGCGGGACAGGGGAGGGTGCGGGGGACGGGGGAGGGTGCGGGGGACGGGGGAGGGTGCGCGGGACGGGGGAGTGTGCGGGACGGGGGAGAGTGTGCGGGACGGGGGAGAGTGTGCGGGACGGGGGAGAGTGTGCGGGACGGGGGAGAGTGTGCGGGACGGGGGAGAGTGTGCGGGACGGGGGTGAGTGTGTGGGACGGGGGAGAGTGTGTGGGACGGGGGAGAGTGTGTGGGACGGGGGAGAGTGTGTGGGACGGGGGAGAGTGTTTGGGACGGGGGAGAGTTTTTGGGATGGGGGAGAGTGTGTGGGACGGGGGAGAGTGTGTGGGACGGGGGAGAGTGTGTGGGACGGGGGAGAGTGTGTGGGACGGGGGAGAGTGTGGGGGACGGAGGAGTGTGGGACGGGGGAGAGTGTGTGGGATGGGGGTGGGTGTGTGGGACGGGGGAGCGTGTGTGGGACGGGGGAGAGTGTGTGGGACGGGCGAGAGAGTGTGGGACGGGGGAGAGTGTGTGGGACGGGGGAGAGTGCGTGGGACGGGGGAGAGTGTGGGACGGGGGAGAGTGCGTGGGACGGGGGAGAGTGTGCGGGACGGGGGAGAGTGTGCGGGACGGGGGAGAGTGTGCGGGACCGGTGAGAGTGTGCTGGACGGGGGAGAGTGCGCGGGACGGGGGAGGGTGCGGGGGACGGGGGAGGGTGCGGGGGACGGGGGATGGTGCGCGGGTCGGGGGAGTGTGCGGGACGGGGGAGAGTGTGCGGGACGGGGGAGAGTGTGCGGGACGGGGGAGAGTGTGCGGGACGGGGGAGAGTGTGTGGGACGGGGGTGAGTGTGTGGGACGGGGGAGAGTATGTGGGACAGGGGAGAGTGTTTGGGACGGGGGAGAGTGTGCGGGACGGGGGAGAGTGTGCGGGACGGGGGAAGAGTGTGCGGGACGGGGGAGAGTGTGTGGGACGGGGCAGAGTGTGTGGGACGGGGGAGAGTGTGTGGGACGGGGGAGAGTGTGTGGGACGGGGGGAGAGTGTGAGGGACGGGGGAGAGTGTGTGGGACGGGAGAGAGTGTGTGGGACGGGGGAGAGTGTGTGGGACGGGGGAGTGTGTGTGGGATGGGGGAGAGTGCGGGGGACGGGGGAGCTTGTGTGGGACGGGGGAGAGTGTGTGGGACGGGGGAGAGTGGGAGGGACGGGGGAGAGTGCGAGAGACGGGGGAGTGTGTGCGGGACGGGGGAGAGTGTGCAGGACGGGGGAGATTGCGTGGGACGGGGGAGAATGTGTGGGACGGGGGAGAGTGCGTGGGACGGGGGAGAGTGTGTGGGACGGGGGAGAGTGTGTGGGGCGGGGAGAGTGTGTGGGACGGGGGGAGTGTGTGGGACGGGGAGAGTGTGTGGGACGGAGAGAGTGTGTGGGACGGGGGACAGTGTGTGGGACGGGGGAGAGTGTGTGGGACGGGGAGAATGTGTGGGACGGGGGAGAGTGTGTGGGACGGGGGAGAGTGTGTGGGACGGGGGAGAGTGTGTGGGACGGGGGACAGTGTGTGGGACGGGGGACAGTGTGTGGGACGGGGGAGAGTGTGTGGGACGGGGGAGAGTGTGTGGGACGGGGGAGTGTGTGGGACGGGGAGAGTGTGTGGGACGGGGGAGAGTGTGTGGGACGGGGGAGAGTGTCTGGTACGGGGGAGGGTGTGGGGGACGGGGGAGAGTGTGTGGGACGGGGGAGTGTGTGTGGGACGGGGGAGTGTGTGTGGGACGGGGGAGAGTGTGTGGGACGGGGGAGAGTGTGTGGGACGGGGGAGAGTGTGTGGGACGGGGGAGGGGGTGTGGGACGGGGGAGAGTGTGTGGGACGGGGAGAGTGTGTGGGAAGGGGGAGAGTGTGAGGGACGGGGAGAGTGTGCGGGACGGGGGAGAGTGTGTGGGACGGGGAGAGTGTGCGGGACGGGGGAGAGTGTGCGGGACGGGGAGAGTGTTCGGGACGGGGGAGAGTGTGCGGGACGGGGGAGAGTGTGCGGGGACGGGGAGAGTGTGCGGGAAGGGGGAGAGTGTGCGGGACGGGGGACAGTGCGCGGGACGGGGGAGGGTGCGGGGGACGGGGGAGGGTGCGGGTGACGGGGGGAGGGTGCGCGGGACGGGGGAGTGTGCGGGACGGGGGAGAGTGTGCGGGACGGGGGAGAGTGTGCGGGACGGGGGAGAGTGTGCGGGACGGGGGAGAGTGTGCGGGACGGGGGAGAGTGTGCGGGACGGGGGTGAGTGTGTGGGACGGGGGAGAGTGTGTGGGACGGGGGAGAGTGTGTGGGCCGGGGGAGAGTGTGTGGGACGGGGGAGAGTGTTTGGGACGGGGGAGAGTGTGTGGGACGGGGGAGAGTGTGTGGGACGGGGGAGAGTGTGTGGGACGGGGGAGAGTGTGTGGGACGGGGGAGAGTGTGGGGGACGGGGGAGTGTGGGACGGGGGAGAGTGTGTGGGATGGGGGTGGGTGTGTGGGACGGGGGAGCGTGTGTGGGACGGGGGAGAGTGTGTGGGACGGGCGAGAGAGTGTGGGACGGTGGAGAGTGTGTGGGACGGGGGAGAGTGTGCGGAATGGGGGAGAGTGTGTGGGACGGGGAGAGTGTGTGGGACGGGGGAGAGTGTGTGGGACGGGGGACAGTTTGTGGGACGGGGGAGGGTGTGTGGGACGGGGGAGAGTGTGTGGGGGCGGATAGAGTGTGTGGGACGGGGGAGAGTGTGCGGGACGGGGGAGAGTGTGCGGGACGGGGGAGAGTGTGTGGGACGGGGGAGAGTGTGTGGGACGGGGAGAGTGTGTGGGACGGGGGAGCGTGTGTGGGACGGGGGGAGAGTGTGTGGGACGGGGGAGGGTGTGTGGCACGGTGGAGAGTGTGTGGGACGGGGGAGAGTGTGTGGGACGGGGGAGAGTGTGGGGGACGGGGGAGAGTTTGTGGGACGGGGGAGAGAGTGTGTGGGGCGGGGAGTGTGTGTGGGATGGGGGAGAGTGTGTGGGACGGGGCAGAGTGTGTGGGACGGGGGAGTGTGTGGGACGGGGAGAGTGTGTGGGACGGAGAGAGTGTGTGGGACGGGGGAGAGTGTGTGGGACGGGGGAGTGGGTGTGGGACGGGGGAGAGAGTGAGGGATGGGGAGAGTGTGCGGGACGGGGGAGAGTGTGTGGGACGGGGTGAGTGTGCGGGACGGGGGAGAGTGTACGGGACGGGGAGAGTGTGCGGGACGGGGGAGAGTGTGCGGGACGGGGGAGAGTTTGCGGGACGGGGGAGAGTGTGCGGGAAGGGGGGAGAGTGTGCGGGACGGGGGACAGTGCGCGGGACGGGGGAGGGTGCGGGGGACGGGGGAGGGTGCGGGGGACGGGGGAGGGTGCGCGGGACGGGGGAGTGTGCGGGACGGGGGAGAGTGTGCGGGACGGGGGAGAGTGTGCGGGACGGGGGAGAGTGTGCGGGACGGGGGAGAGTGTGCGGGACGGGGGAGAGTGTGCGGGACGGGGGTGAGTGTGTGGGACGGGGGAGAGTGTGTGGGACGGGGGAGAGTGTGTGGGACGGGGGAGAGTGTGTGGGACGGGGGAGAGTGTTTGGGACGGGGGAGAGTGTGTGGGACGGGGGAGAGTGTGTGGGACGGGGGAGAGTGTGTGGGACGGGGGAGAGTGTGTGGGACGGGGGAGAGTGTGGGGGACGGAGGAGTGTGGGACGGGGGAGAGTGTGTGGGACGGGGGAGGGTGTGTGGGACGGGGGAGCGTGTGTGGGACGGGGGAGAGTGTGTGGGACGGGCGAGAGAGTGTGGGACGGGGGAGAGTGTGTGGGACGGGGGAGAGTGCGTGGGACGGGGGGAGAGTGTGGGACGGGGGAGAGTGCGTGGGACGGGGGAGAGTGTGCGGGACGGGGGAGAGTGTGCGGGACGGGGGAGAGTGTGCGGGACCGGGGAGAGTGTGCTGGACGGGGGAGAGTGCGCGGGACGGGGGAGGGTGCGGGGGACGGGGGAGGGTGCGGGGGACGGGGGATGGTGCGCGGGACGGGGGAGTGGGCGGGACGGGGGAGAGTGTGCGGGACGGGGGGAGAGTGTGCGGGACGGGGGAGAGTGTGTGGGACGGGGGTGAGTGTGTGGGACGGGGGAGAGTGTGTGGGACGGGGGAGAGTGTGTGGGCCGGGGGAGAGTGTGTGGGACAGGGGAGAGTGTTTGGGATGGGGGAGAGTGTGCGGGACGGGGGAGAGTGTGCGGGACGGGGGAGAGTGTGCGGGACGGGGGAGAGTGTGTGGGAAGGGGGAGAGTGTGTGGGACGGGGGAGAGTGTGTGGGACGGGGGAGAGTGTGTGGGACGGGGGAGAGTGTGAGGGACGGGGGAGAGTGTGTGGGACGGGAGAGAGTGTGTGGGACGGGGGAGAGTGTGTGGGACGGGGGAGAGTGTGTGGGATGGGGGAGAGTGCGGGGGACGGGGGAGCTTGTGTGGGACGGGGGAGAGTGTGTGGGACGGGGGAGAGTGGGAGGGACGGGGGAGAGTGCGAGGGACGGGGGAGTGTGTGCGGGACGGGGGAGAGTGTGCAGGACGGGGGAGATTGCGTGGGACGGGGGAGAGTGTGTGGGACGGGGGAGAGTGCGTGGGACGGGGGAGAGTGTGTGGGACGGGGGAGAGTGTGTGGGGCGGGAGAGAGTGTGTGGCGGGGAGTGTGTGGGACGGGGGAGTGTGTGGGACGGGGAGAGTGTGTGGGACGGAGAGAGTGTGTGGGGACGGGGGACAGTGTGTGGGACGGGGGAGAGTGTGTGGGACGGGGAGAATGTGTGGGACGGGGGAGAGTGTGTGGGACGGGGGAGAGTGTGTGGGACGGGGGAGAGTGTGTGGGACGGGGGACAGTGTGTGGGACGGGGGACAGTGTGTGGGACGGGGGGAGAGTGTGTGGGACGGGGGAGAGTGTGTGGGACGGGGGAGTGTGTGGGACGGGGAGAGTGTGTGGGACGGGGGAGAGTGTGTGGGACGGGGGAGAGTGTCTGGTACGGGGGAGGGTGTGGGGGACGGGGGAGAGTGTGTGGGACGGGGGAGAGTGTGTGGGACGGGGGAGTGTGTGTGGGACGGGGGAGAGTGTGTGGGACGGGGGAGAGTGTGTGGGACGGGGGAGAGTGTGTGGGACGGGGGAGGGTGTGTGGGACGGGGGAGAGTGTGTGGGACGGGGAGAGTGTGTGGGAAGGGGGAGAGTGTGAGGGACGGGGAGAGTGTGCGGGACGGGGGAGAGTGTGAGGGACGGGGAGAGTGTGCGGGACGGGGGAGAGTGTGCGGGACGGGGAGAGTGTGCGGGACGGGGGAGAGTGTGCGGGACGGGGGAGAGTGTGCGGGACGGGGGGAGAGTGTGCGGGAAGGGGGAGAGTGTGCGGGACGGGGGACAGTGCGCGGGACGGGGGAGGGTGCGGGGGACGGGGGAGGGTGCGGGGTGACGGGGGAGGGTGCGCGGGACGGGGGAGTGTGCGGGACGGGGGAGAGTGTGCGGGACGGGGGAGAGTGTGCGGGACGGGGGAGAGTGTGCGGGACGGGGGAGAGTGTCGGGACGGGGGTGAGTGTGTGGGACGGGGGAGAGTGTGTGGGACGGGGGAGAGTGTGTGGGCCGGGGGAGAGTGTGTGGGACGGGGGAGAGTGTTTGGGACGGGGGAGAGTGTGTGGGACGGGGGAGAGTGTGTGGGACGGGGGAGAGTGTGTGGGACGGGGGAGAGTGTGTGGGACGGGGGAGAGTGTGGGGGACGGGGGAGTGTGGGACGGGGGGACAGTGTGTGGGATGGGGGTGGGTGTGTGGGACGGGGGAGCGTGTGTGGGACGGGGGAGAGTGTGTGGGACGGGCGAGAGAGTGTGGGACGGGGGAGAGTGTGTGGGACGGGGGAGAGTGCGTGGAACGGGGGAGAGTGCGTGGGACGGGGGAGAGTGTGTGGGACGGGGGAGAGTGTGCGGAATGGGGGGAGAGTGTGTGGGACGGGGAGAGTGTGTGGGACGGGGGAGAGTGTGTGGGACGGGGGACAGTTTGTGGGACGGGGGATGGTGTGTGGGACGGGGGAGAGTGTGTGGGGGCGGATAGAGTGTGTGGGACGGGGAAGAGTGTGTGGGACGGGGGGAGAGAGTGCGGGGCGGGGGGAGAGTGTGTGTGACGGGGGAGAGTGTGTGGGACGGGGGAGAGTGTGTGGGACGGGGGAGAGTGTGCGGGACGGGGAGAGTGTGCGGGACGGGGGAGAGTGTGCGGGACGGGGGAGAGTGTGCGGGACGGGGGAGAGTGTGCGGGAAGGGGGAGAGTGTGCGGGACGGGGGACAGTGCGCGGGACGGGGGAGGGTGCGGGGGACGGGGGAGGGTGCGGGTGACGGGGGAGGGTGCGCGGGACGGGGGAGTGTGCGGGACGGGGGAGAGTGTGCGGGACGGGGGAGAGTGTGCGGGACGGGGGAGAGTGTGCGGGACGGGGGAGAGTGTGCGGGACGGGGGAGAGTGTGCGGGACGGGGGTGAGTGTGTGGGACGGGGGAGAGTGTGTGGGACAGGGGAGAGTGTGTGAGCCGGGGGAGAGTGTGTGGGACGGGGGAGAGTGTTTGGGACGGGGGAGAGTGTGTGGGACGGGGGAGAGTGTGTGGGACGGGGGAGAGTGTGTGGGACGGGGGAGAGTGTGTGGGACGGGGGAGAGTGTGGGGGACGGGGGAGTGTGGGACGGGGGAGACTGTGTGGGATGGGGGTGGGTGTGTGGGACGGGGGAGCGTGTGTGGGACGGGGGAGAGTGTGTGGGACGGGCGAGAGAGTGTGGGACGGGGGAGAGTGTGTGGGACGGGGGAGAGTGCGTGGAACGGGGGAGAGTGCGTGGGACGGGGGAGAGTGTGTGGGACGGGGGAGAGTGTGTGGGACGGGGGACAGTGTGTGGGACGGGGGAGAGTGTGCGGAATGGGGGAGAGTGTGTGGGACGGGGGAGAGTGTGTGGGACGGGGGAGAGTGTGTGGGACGGGGGGACAGTTTGTGGGACGGGGGATGGTGTGTGGGACGGGGGAGAGTGTGTGGGGGCGGATAGAGTGTGTGGGACGGGGAAGAGTGTGTGGGACGGGGGAGAGAGTGCGGGGCGGGGGAGAGTGTGTGGGACGGGGGAGAGTGTGTGGGACGGGGGAGAGTGTGTGGGACGGGGAGAGTGTGTGGGACGGGGGAGAGTGTGTGGGACGGGGGAGAGTGTGTGGGACGGGGGAGGGTGTGTGGGACGAGGGAGGGTGTGTGGGACGGGGGAGAGTGTGTGGGACGGGGGAGAGTGTGTGGGACGGGGAGAGTGTGTGGGACGGGGGAGAGTGTGTGGGACGGGGGAGAGTGTGTGGGACGGGGGAGTGTGTGGGACGGGGGAGAGTGTGTGGGACGGGGAGAGTGTGTGGGACGGGGGAGAGTGCATGGGACGGGGGAGCGTGTGTGGGACGGGGGTGAGTGCGTGGGACGGGGAGAGTGTGTGGGACGGGGAGAGTGTGTGGGACGGGGAGAGTGTGTGGGACGGGGAGAGTGTGTGGGACGGGGAGAGTGTGTGGGACGGGGAGAGTGTGTGGGACGGGGGAGAGTGTGTGGGACGGGGAGAGTGTGTGGGACGGGGAGAGTGTGTGGGACGGGGAGAGTGCGTGGGACGGGGGAGAGTGCGTGGGACGGGGAGAGTGTGTGGGACGGGGAGAGTGCGTGGGACGGGGGAGAGTGCGTGGGACGGGGAGAGTGTGTGGGACGGGGAGAGTGTGTGGGACGAGCGAGAGTGCGTGGGACGGGGGAGAGTGCATGGGACGGGGGAGCGTGCGTGGGACGGGGGAGAGTGTGCGGAATGGGGGAGAGTGTGTGGGACGGGGAGAGTGTGTGGGACGGGGGAGAGTGTGTGGGACGGGGGACAGTTTGTGGGACGGGGGATGGTGTGTGGGACGGGGGAGAGTGTGTGGGGGCGGATAGAGTGTGTGGGACGGGGAAGAGTGTGTGGGACGGGGGAGAGAGTGCGGGGCGGGGGAGAGTGTGTGGGACGGGGGAGAGTGTGTGGGACGGGGGAGAGTGTGTGGGACGGGGGAGAGTGTGCGGGACGGGGAGAGTGTGCGGGACGGGGGAGAGTGTGCGGGACGGGGGAGAGTGTGCGGGACGGGGGAGAGTGTGCGGGAAGGGGGAGAGTGTGCGGGACGGGGGACAGTGCGCGGGACGGGGGAGGGTGCGGGGGACGGGGGAGGGTGCGGGTGACGGGGGAGGGTGCGCGGGACGGGGGAGTGTGCGGGACGGGGGAGAGTGTGCGGGACGGGGGAGAGTGTGCGGGACGGGGGAGAGTGTGCGGGACGGGGGAGAGTGTGCGGGACGGGGGAGAGTGTGCGGGACGGGGGTGAGTGTGTGGGACGGGGGAGAGTGTGTGGGACGGGGGAGAGTGTGTGAGCCGGGGGAGAGTGTGTGGGACGGGGGAGAGTGTTTGGGACGGGGGAGAGTGTGTGGGACGGGGGAGAGTGTGTGGGACGGGGGAGAGTGTGTGGGACGGGGGAGAGTGTGTGGGACGGGGGAGAGTGTGGGGGACGGGGGAGTGTGGGACGGGGGAGAGTGTGTGGGATGGGGGTGGGTGTGTGGGACGGGGGAGCGTGTGTGGGACGGGGGAGAGTGTGTGGGACGGGCGAGAGAGTGTGGGACGGGGGAGAGTGTGTGGGACGGGGGAGAGTGCGTGGAACGGGGGAGAGTGCGTGGGACGGGGGAGAGTGTGTGGGACGGGGGAGAGTGTGCGGAATGGGGGAGAGTGTGTGGGACGGGGAGAGTGTGTGGGACGGGGGAGAGTGCGTGGGACGGGGAGAGTGTGTGGGACGGGGAGAGTGTGTGGGACGAGCGAGAGTGCGTGGGACGGGGGAGAGTGCATGGGACGGGGGAGCGTGTGTGGGACGGGGGAGAGTGCGTGGGACGGGGGAGAGTGCGTGGGACGGGGGAGAGTGCGTGGGACGGGGGAGAGTGTGTGGGGGCGGATAGAGTGTGCGGGACGGGGGAGAGTGTGCGGGACGGGGGAGAGTGTGCGGGACGGGGCAGAGTGTGCGGGACGGGGCAGAGTGTGTGGGACGGGGGAGAGTGTGTGGGACGGGGGTGGGTGTGTGGGACGGGGGAGCGTGTGTGGGACGGGGGAGAGTGTGTGGGACGGGCGAGAGAGTGTGGGACGGGGGAGAGTGTGTGGGACGGGGGAGAGTGCGTGGAACGGGGGAGAGTGCGTGGGACGGGGGAGAGTGTGTGGGACGGGGGAGAGTGTGCGGAATGGGGGAGAGTGTGTGGGACGGGGAGAGTGTGTGGGACGGGGGAGAGTGTGTGGGACGGGGGACAGTTTGTGGGACGGGGAATGGTGTGTGGGACGGGGGAGAGTGTGTGGGGGCGGATAGAGTGTGTGGGACGGGGAAGAGTGTGTGGGACGGGGGAGAGAGTGCGGGGCGGGGGAGAGTGTGTGGGACGGGGGAGAGTGTGTGGGACGGGGGAGAGTGTGTGGGACGGGGGAGAGTGTGCGGGACGGGGAGAGTGTGCGGGACGGGGGAGAGTGTGCGGGACGGGGGAGAGTGTGCGGGACGGGGGAGAGTGTGCGGGAAGGGGGAGAGTGTGCGGGACGGGGGACAGTGCGCGGGACGGGGGAGGGTGCGGGGGACGGGGGAGGGTGCGGGTGACGGGGGAGGGTGCGCGGGACGGGGGAGTGTGCGTGACGGGGGAGAGTGTGCGGGACGGGGGAGAGTGTGCGGGACGGGGGAGAGTGTGCGGGACGGGGGAGAGTGTGCGGGACGGGGGAGAGTGTGCGGGACGGGGGTGAGTGTGTGGGACGGGGGAGAGTGTGTGGGACGGGGGAGAGTGTGTGAGCCGGGGGAGAGTGTGTGGGACGGGGGAGAGTGTTTGGGACGGGGGAGAGTGTGTGGGACGGGGGAGAGTGTGTGGGACGGGGGAGAGTGTGTGGGACGGGGGAGTGTGGGACGGGGGAGAGTGTGTGGGATGGGGGTGGGTGTGTGGGACGGGGGAGCGTGTGTGGGACGGGGGAGAGTGTGTGGGACGGGCGAGAGAGTGTGGGACGGGGGAGAGTGTGTGGGACGGGGGAGAGTGCGTGGAACGGGGGAGAGTGCGTGGGACGGGGGAGAGTGTGCGGGACGGGGGAGAGTGTGCGGAATGGGGGAGAGTGTGTGGGACGGGGAGAGTGTGTGGGACGGGGGAGAGTGTGTGGGACGGGGGACAGTTTGTGGGACGGGGGATGGTGTGTGGGACGGGGGAGAGTGTGTGGGGGCGGATAGAGTGTGTGGGACGGGGAAGAGTGTGTGGGACGGGGGAGAGAGTGCGGGGCGGGGAGTGGGGGGGGGAGAGTGTGTGGGACGGGGGAGAGTGTGTGGGACGGGGGAGAGTGTGTGGGACGGGGGAGAGTGTGTGGGACGGGGGAGAGTGTGTGGGACGGGGGAGAGTGTGTGGGACGGGGGAGGGTGTGTGGGATGAGGGAGGGTGTGTGGGACGGGGAGAGTGTGTGGGACGGGGAGAGTGTGTGGGACGGGGGAGAGTGTGTGGGACGGGGGAGAGTGTGTGGGACGGGGGAGGTGTGTGGGACGGGGGAGAGTGTGGGACGGGGGAGAGTGTGTGGGACGGGGAGAGTGTGTGTGGGACGGGGGAGAGTGTGTGGGACGGGGGAGAGTGTGTGGGACGGGGGAGAGTGTGTGGGACGGGGAGAGTGTGTGGGACGGGGGAGAGTGTGTGGGACGGGGAGAGTGTGTGGGACGGGGGAGAGTGCATGGGACGGGGGAGCGTGTGTGGGACGGGGGTGAGTGCGTGGGACGGGGAGAGTGTGTGGGACGGGGAGAGTGTGTGGGACGGGGAGAGTGTGTGGGACGGGGAGAGTGTGTGGGACGGGGAGAGTGTGTGGGACGGGGAGAGTGTGTGGGACGGGGGAGAGTGTGTGGGACGGGGAGATGTGGGACGGGGAGAGTGTGTGGGACGGGGAGAGTGCGTGGGACGGGGGAGAGTGCGTGGGACGGGTGAGAGTGTGTGGGACGGGGAGAGTGCGTGGGGACGGGGGGAGAGTGCGTGGGACGGGGAGAGTGTGTGGGACGGGGAGAGTGTGTGGGACGAGCGAGAGTGCGTGGGACGGGGGAGAGTGCATGGGACGGGGGAGCGTGCGTGGGACGGGGGAGAGTGTGCGGAATGGGGGAGAGTGTGTGGGACGGGGAGAGTGTGTGGGACGGGGGAGAGTGTGTGGGACGGGGGACAGTTTGTGGGACGGGGGATGGTGTGTGGGACGGGGGAGAGTGTGTGGGGGCGGATAGAGTGTGTGGGACGGGGAAGAGTGTGTGGGACGGGGGAGAGAGTGCGGGGCGGGGGAGAGTGTGTGGGACGGGGGAGAGTGTGTGGGACGGGGGAGAGTGTGTGGGACGGGGGGAGAGTGTGCGGGGACGGGGAGAGTGTGCGGGACGGGGGAGAGTGTGCGGGACGGGGGAGAGTGTGCGGGACGGGGGAGAGTGTGCGGGAAGGGGGAGAGTGTGCGGGACGGGG
This sequence comes from Somniosus microcephalus, assembly GCF_052327205.1. Classification (NCBI taxonomy): domain Eukaryota; kingdom Metazoa; phylum Chordata; class Chondrichthyes; order Squaliformes; family Somniosidae; genus Somniosus; species Somniosus microcephalus. Next base: position 56,896,232 of record NC_140990.1, on the reverse strand, counting down.
GACAGTGCGCGGGACGGGGGAGGGTGCGGGGGACGGGGGAGGGTGCGGGTGACGGGGGAGGGTGCGCGGGACGGGGGAGTGTGCGGGACGGGGGAGAGTGTGCGGGACGGGGGAGAGTGTGCGGGACGGGGGAGAGTGTGCGGGACGGGGGAGAGTGTGCGGGACGGGGGAGAGTGTGCGGGACGGGGGTGAGTGTGTGGGACGGGGGAGAGTGTGTGGGACGGGGGGAGAGTGTGTGAGCCGGGGGAGAGTGTGTGGGACGGGGGAGAGTGTTTGGGACGGGGGAGAGTGTGTGGGACGGGGGGAGAGTGTGTGGGACGGGGGGAGAGTGTGTGGGACGGGGGAGAGTGTGTGGGACGGGGGGAGAGTGTGGGGGACGGGGGAGTGTGGGACGGGGGAGAGTGTGTGGGATGGGGGTGGGTGTGTGGGACGGGGGGGAGCGTGTGTGGGACGGGGGGAGATGTGTGGGACGGGCGAGAGAGTGTGGGACGGGGGAGAGTGTGTGGGACGGGGGAGAGTGCGTGGAACGCGGGGGAGAGTGCGTGGGACGGGGGAGAGTGTGTGGGACGGGGGAGAGTGTGCGGAATGGGGGAGAGTGTGTGGGACGGGGAGAGTGTGTGGGACGGGGGAGAGTGCGTGGGACGGGGGAGAGTGTGTGGGACGGGGAGAGTGTGTGGGACGAGCGAGAGTGCGTGGGACGGGGGAGAGTGCATGGGACGGGGGAGCGTGTGTGGGACGGGGGAGAGTGCGTGGGACGGGGGAGAGTGCGTGGGACGGGGGAGAGTGCGTGGGACGGGGGAGAGTGTGTGGGGGCGGATAGAGTGTGCGGGACGGGGGAGAGTGTGCGGGACGGGGGAGAGTGTGCGGGACGGGGCAGAGTGTGCGGGACGGGGCAGAGTGTGTGGGACGGGGGAGAGTGTGTGGGACGGGGGTGGGTGTGTGGGACGGGGGAGCGTGTGTGGGACGGGGGAGAGTGTGTGGGACGGGCGAGAGAGTGTGTGGACGGGGGAGAGTGTGTGGGACGGGGGAGAGTGCGTGGAACGGGGGAGAGTGCGTGGGACGGGGGAGAGTGTGTGGGACGGGGGAGAGTGTGCGGAATGGGGGAGAGTGTGTGGGACGGGGGAGAGTGTGTGGGACGGGGGAGAGTGTGTGGGACGGGGGGACAGTTTGTGGGACGGGGGAATGGTGTGTGGGACGGGGGAGAGTGTGTGGGGGCGGATAGAGTGTGTGGGACGGGGAAGAGTGTGTGGGACGGGGGAGAGAGTGCGGGGCGGGGGAGAGTGTGTGGGACGGGGGGAGAGTGTGTGGGACGGGGGAGAGTGTGTGGGACGGGGGAGAGTGTGCGGGACGGGGAGAGTGTGCGGGACGGGGGGAGAGTGTGCGGGACGGGGGAGAGTGTGCGGGACGGGGGAGAGTGTGCGGGAAGGGGGGAGAGTGTGCGGGACGGGGGACAGTGCGCGGGACGGGGGAGGGTGCGGGGGACGGGGGAGGGTGCGGGGTGACGGGGGAGGGTGCGCGGGACGGGGGAGTGTGCGTGACGGGGGAGAGTGTGCGGGACGGGGGAGAGTGTGCGGGACGGGGGAGAGTGTGCGGGACGGGGGGAGAGTGTGCGGGACGGGGGAGAGTGTGCGGGACGGGGGTGAGTGTGTGGGACGGGGGGAGAGTGTGTGGGACGGGGGAGAGTGTGTGAGCCGGGGGAGAGTGTGTGGGACGGGGGAGAGTGTTTGGGACGGGGGGAGAGTGTGTGGGACGGGGGAGAGTGTGTGGGACGGGGGAGAGTGTGTGGGACGGGGGAGTGTGGGACGGGGGAGAGTGTGTGGGATGGGGGTGGGTGTGTGGGACGGGGGAGCGTGTGTGGGACGGGGGAGAGTGTGTGGGACGGGCGAGAGAGTGTGGGACGGGGGAGAGTGTGTGGGACGGGGGAGAGTGCGTGGAACGGGGAGAGTGCGTGGGACGGGGGAGAGTGTGCGGGACGGGGGAGAGTGTGCGGAATGGGGGAGAGTGTGTGGGACGGGGAGAGTGTGTGGGACGGGGGAGAGTGTGTGGGACGGGGGACAGTTTGTGGGACGGGGGATGGTGTGTGGGACGGGGGAGAGTGTGTGGGGGCGGATAGAGTGTGTGGGACGGGGAAGAGTGTGTGGGACGGGGGAGAGAGTGGGGCGGGGGAGAGTGTGTGGGACGGGGGGAGAGTGTGTGGGACGGGGGAGAGTGTGTGGGACGGGGAGAGTGTGTGGGACGGGGGAGAGTGTGTGGGACGGGGGAGAGTGTGTGGGACGGGGGAGGGTGTGTGGGATGAGGGAGGGTGTGTGGGACGGGGGAGAGTGTGTGGGACGGGGGAGAGTGTGTGGGACGGGGAGAGTGTGTGGGACGGGGGGAGAGTGTGTGGGACGGGGGAGAGTGTGTGGGACGGGGGAGTGTGTGGGACGGGGGGAGAGTGTGTGGGACGGGGAGAGTGTGTGGGACGAGCGAGAGTGTGTGGGACGGGGGAGAGTGCATGGGACGGGGGAGCGTGTGTGGGACGGGGGAGAGTGCGTGGGACGGGGAGAGTGTGTGGGATGGGGGAGAGTGTGTGGGACGGGGAGAGTGTGTGGGACGGGGAGAGTGTGTGGGACGGGGAGAGTGTGTGGGACGGGGAGAGTGTGTGGGACGGGGAGAGTGTGTGGGACGGGGGAGAGTGTGTGGGACGGGGAGAGTGTGTGGGACGGGGAGAGTGTGTGGGACGGGGAGAGTGCGTGGGACGGGGGAGAGTGCGTGGGACGGGGAGAGTGTGTGGGACGGGGAGAGTGTGTGGGACGGGGGAGAGTGCGTGGGACGGGGAGAGTGTGTGGGACGGGAGGAGTGTGTGGGACGAGCGAGAGTGCGTGGGACGGGGGGAGAGTGCATGGGACGGGGGAGCGTGTGTGGGACGGGGGAGAGTGCGTGGGACGGGGGAGAGTGTGTGGGATGGGGAGAGTGTGTGGGACGGGGGAGAGTGTGTGGGACGGGGGAGAGTGCGTGGGACGGGGAGAGTGTGTGGGACGGGGAGAGTGTGTGGGACGAGCGAGAGTGCGTGGGACGGGGGAGAGTGCATGGGACGGGGGAGCGTGTGTGGGACGGGGGAGAGTGCGTGGGACGGGGGAGAGTGCGTGGGACGGGGGAGAGTGCGTGGGACGGGGGAGAGTGTGTGGGGGCGGATAGAGTGTGCGGGACGGGGGGAGAGTGTGCGGGACGGGGGAGAGTGTGCGGGACGGGGCAGAGTGTGCGGGACGGGGCAGAGTGTGTGGGACGGGGGAGAGTGTGTGGGACGGGGGAGAGTGTGTGGGACGGGGGAGAGTGCGTGGGACGGGGGAGAGTGTGTGGGACGGGGGAGAGTGTGTGGGAAGGGGGAGAGTGTGTGGGACGGGGGAGAGTGTGTGGGACGGGGGTGAGTGTGTGGGACGGGGCAGGGTGTGGGGGACGGGGGAGAGTGTGTGGGACGGGGGAGAGTGTGTGGGACGGGGGAGTGTGTGTGGGACGGGGGAGAGTGTGTGGGACGGGGAGAGTGTGTGGGACGGGGGAGAGTTTGTGGGACGGGGGAGAGTGTGGGGGACGGGGGAGAGTGTGTGGGACGGGGAGAGTGTGTGGGACGGGGGAGAGTGTGTGGGACGGGAGAGAGTGTGGGACGGGGGAGAGTGTGTGGGACGGGGGAGAGTGTGTGGGACGGGGGAGAGTGTGAGGGACGGGGGAGAGTGTGTGGGACGGGAGAGAGTGTGTGGGACGGGGGAGAGTGTGTGGGACGGGGGAGAGTGTGTGGGATGGGGGAGAGTGCGGGGGACGGGGGAGCTTGTGTGGGACGGGGGAGAGTGTGTGGGACGGGGGAGAGTGGGAGGGACGGGGGAGAGTGCGAGGGACGGGGGAGTGTGTGCGGGACGGGGGAGAGTGTGCAGGACGGGGGAGATTGCGTGGGACGGGGGAGAGTGTGTGGGACGGGGGAGAGTGCGTGGGACGGGGGAGAGTGTGTGGGACGGGGGAGAGTGTGTGGGGCGGGGAGAGTGTGTGGGACGGGGGAGTGTGTGGGACGGGGAGAGTGTGTGGGACGGAGAGAGTGTGTGGGACGGGGGACAGTGTGTGGGACGGGGGAGAGTGTGTGGGACGGGGAGAATGTGTGGGACGGGGGAGAGTGTGTGGGACGGGGGAGAGTGTGTGGGACGGGGGAGAGTGTGTAGGACGGGGGACAGTGTGTGGGACGGGGGACAGTGTGTGGGACGGGGGAGAGTGTGTGGGACGGGGGAGAGTGTGTGGGACGGGGGAGTGTGTGGGACGGGGAGAGTGTGTGGGACGGGGGAGAGTGTGTGGGACGGGGGAGAGTGTCTGGTACGGGGGAGGGTGTGGGGGACGGGGGGAGAGTGTGTGGGACGGGGGAGAGTGTGTGGGACGGGGGAGTGTGTGTGGGACGGGGGAGAGTGTGTGGGATGGAGGAGAGTGTGTGGGACGGGGGAGAGTGTGTGGGACGGGGGAGGGGGTGTGGGACGGGGGAGAGTGTGTGGGACGGGGAGAGTGTGTGGGAAGGGGGAGAGTGTGAGGGACGGGGAGAGTGTGCGGGACGGGGGAGAGTGTGTGGGACGGGGAGAGTGTGCGGGACGGGGGAGAGTGTGCGGGACGGGGAGAGTGTGCGGGACGGGGGAGAGTGTGCGGGACGGGGGAGAGTGTGCGGGACGGGGGAGAGTGTGCGGGAAGGGGGAGAGTATGCGGGACGGGGGACAGTGCGCGGGACGGGGGAGGGTGCGGGGGACGGGGGAGGGTGCGGGTGACGGGGGAGGGTGCGCGGGACGGGGGAGTGTGCGGGACGGGGGAGAGTGTGCGGGACGGGGGAGAGTGTGCGGGACGGGGGAGAGTGTGCGGGACGGGGGAGAGTGTGCGGGACGGGGGAGAGTGTGCGGGACGGGGGTGAGTGTGTGGGACGGGGGAGAGTGTGTGGGACGGGGGAGAGTGTGTGGGCCGGGGGAGAGTGTGAGGGACGGGGGAGAGTGTTTGGGACGGGGGAGAGTGTGTGGGACGGGGGAGAGTGTGTGGGACGGGGGAGAGTGTGTGGGACGGGGGAGAGTGTGTGGGACGGGGGAGAGTGTGGGGGACGGGGGAGTGTGGGACGGGGGAGAGTGTGTGGGATGGGGGTGGGTGTGTGGGACGGGGGAGCGTGTGTGGGACGGGGGAGAGTGTGTGGGACGGGCGAGAGAGTGTGGGACGGGGGAGAGTGTGTGGGACGGGGGAGAGTGCGTGGAACGGGGGAGAGTGCGTGGGACGGGGGAGAGTGTGTGGGACGGGGGAGAGTGTGCGGAATGGGGGAGAGTGTGTGGGACGGGGAGAGTGTGTGGGACGGGGGAGAGTGTGTGGGACGGGGGAGAGTGTGTGGGACGGGGGAGAGTGCGTGGGACGGGGGAGAGTGTGTGGGACGGGGGAGAGTGTGTGGGACGGGGGTGAGTGTGTGGGACGGGGCAGGGTGTGGGGGACGGGGGAGAGTGTGTGGGACGGGGGAGAGTGTGTGGGACGGGGGAGTGTGTGTGGGACGGGGGAGAGTGTGTGGGACGGGGAGAGTGTGTGGGACGGGGGAGAGTTTGTGGGACGGGGGAGAGTGTGGGGGACGGGGGAGAGTGTGTGGGACGGGGAGAGTGTGTGGGACGGGGGAGAGTGTGTGGGACGGGAGAGAGTGTGGGACGGGGGAGAGTGTGTGGGACGGGGGAGAGTGTGTGGGACGGGGGAGAGTGTGAGGGACGGGGGAGAGTGTGTGGGACGGGAGAGAGTGTGTGGGACGGGGGAGAGTGTGTGGGACGGGGGAGAGTGTGTGGGATGGGGGAGAGTGCGGGGGACGGGGGAGCTTGTGTGGGACGGGGGAGAGTGTGTGGGACGGGGGAGAGTGGGAGGGACGGGGGAGAGTGCGAGGGACGGGGGAGTGTGTGCGGGACGGGGGAGAGTGTGCAGGACGGGGGAGATTGCGTGGGACGGGGGAGAGTGTGTGGGACGGGGGAGAGTGCGTGGGACGGGGGAGAGTGTGTGGGACGGGGGAGAGTGTGTGGGGCGGGGAGAGTGTGTGGGACGGGGGAGTGTGTGGGACGGGGAGAGTGTGTGGGACGGAGAGAGTGTGTGGGACGGGGGACAGTGTGTGGGACGGGGGAGAGTGTGTGGGACGGGGAGAATGTGTGGGACGGGGGAGAGTGTGTGGGACGGGGGAGAGTGTGTGGGACGGGGGAGAGTGTGTAGGACGGGGGACAGTGTGTGGGACGGGGGACAGTGTGTGGGACGGGGGAGAGTGTGTGGGACGGGGGAGAGTGTGTGGGACGGGGGAGTGTGTGGGACGGGGAGAGTGTGTGGGACGGGGGAGAGTGTGTGGGACGGGGGAGAGTGTCTGGTACGGGGGAGGGTGTGGGGGACGGGGGAGAGTGTGTGGGACGGGGGAGAGTGTGTGGGACGGGGGAGTGTGTGTGGGACGGGGGAGAGTGTGTGGGATGGGGGAGAGTGTGTGGGACGGGGGAGAGTGTGTGGGACGGGGGAGGGGGTGTGGGACGGGGGAGAGTGTGTGGGACGGGGAGAGTGTGTGGGAAGGGGGGAGAGTGTGAGGGACGGGGAGAGTGTGCGGGACGGGGGAGAGTGTGTGGGACGGGGAGAGTGTGCGGGACGGGGGAGAGTGTGCGGGACGGGGAGAGTGTGCGGGACGGGGGAGAGTGTGCGGGACGGGGGGAGAGTGTGCGGGACGGGGGAGAGTGTGCGGGAAGGGGGAGAGTGTGCGGGACGGGGGACAGTGCGCGGGACGGGGGAGGGTGCGGGGGACGGGGGAGGGTGCGGGTGACGGGGGAGGGTGCGCGGGACGGGGGAGTGTGCGGGACGGGGGAGAGTGTGCGGGACGGGGGAGAGTGTGCGGGACGGGGGAGAGTGTGCGGGACGGGGGAGAGTGTGCGGGACGGGGGAGAGTGTGCGGGACGGGGGTGAGTGTGTGGGACGGGGGGAGAGTGTGTGGGATGGGGGAGAGTGTGTGGGCCGGGGGAGAGTGTGTGGGACGGGGGAGAGTGTTTGGGACGGGGGAGAGTGTGTGGGACGGGGGAGAGTGTGTGGGACGGGGGAGAGTGTGTGGGACGGGGGAGAGTGTGTGGGACGGGGGAGAGTGTGGGGGACGGGGGAGTGTGGGACGGGGGAGAGTGTGTGGGATGGGGGTGGGTGTGTGGGACGGGGGGAGCGTGTGTGGGACGGGGGAGAGTGTGTGGGACGGGCGAGAGAGTGTGGGACGGGGGAGAGTGTGTGGGACGGGGGAGAGTGCGTGGAACGGGGGAGAGAGAGTGCGTGGGACGGGGGAGAGTGTGTGGGACGGGGGAGAGTGTGCGGAATGGGGGAGAGTGTGTGGGACGGGGAGAGTGTGTGGGACGGGGGAGAGTGTGTGGGACGGGGGACAGTTTGTGGGACGGGGGATGGTGTGTGGGACGGGGGAGAGTGTGTGGGGGCGGATAGAGTGTGTGGGACGGGGAAGAGTGTGTGGGACGGGGGAGAGAGTGCGGGGCGGGGGAGAGTGTGTGGGACGGGGGAGAGTGTGTGGGACGGGGGAGAGTGTGTGGGACGGGGGAGAGTGTGCGGGACGGGGGAGAGTGTGCGGGACGGGGGAGAGTGTGCGGGACGGGGGAGAGTGTGCGGGACGGGGGAGAGTGTGCGGGACGGGGGAGAGTGTGCGGGAAGGGGGAGAGTGTGCGGGACGGGGGACAGTGCGCGGGACGGGGGAGGGTGCGGGGGACGGGGGAGGGTGCGGGTGACGGGGGAGGGTGCGCGGGACGGGGGAAGTGTGCGGGACGGGGGAGAGTGTGCGGGACGGGGGAGAGTGTGCGGGACGGGGGAGAGTGTGCGGGACGGGGGAGAGTGTGCGGGACGGGGGAGAGTGTGCGGGACGGGGGTGAGTGTGTGGGACGGGGGAGAGTGTGTGGGACGGGGGAGAGTGTGTGAGCCGGGGGAGAGTGTGTGGGACGGGGGAGAGTGTTTGGGATGGGGGAGAGTGTGTGGGACGGGGGAGAGTGTGTGGGACGGGGGAGAGTGTGTGGGACGGGGGAGAGTGTGTGGGACGGGGGAGAGTGTGGGGGACGGGGGAGTGTGGGACGGGGGGAGAGTGTGTGGATGGGGGTGGGTGTGTGGGACGGGGGAGCGTGTGTGGGACGGGGGAGAGTGTGTGGACGGGCGAGAGAGTGTGGGACGGGGGAGAGTGTGTGGGACGGGGGGAGAGTGCGTGGAACGGGGGGAGAGTGCGTGGACGGGGGAGAGTGTGTGGGACGGGGGAGAGTGTGTGGGACGGGGGACAGTGTGTGGGGACGGGGGGAGAGTGTGCGGAATGGGGGAGAGTGTGTGGGACGGGGAGAGTGTGTGGGACGGGGGAGAGTGTGTGGGACGGGGGACAGTTTGTGGGACGGGGGATGGTGTGTGGGACGGGGGAGAGTGTGTGGGGGCGGATAGAGTGTGTGGGACGGGGAAGAGTGTGTGGGACGGGGGAGAGAGTGCGGGGCGGGGGAGAGTGTGTGGGACGGGGGAGAGTGTGTGGGACGGGGGAGAGTGTGTGGGACGGGGAGAGTGTGTGGGACGGGGGAGAGTGTGTGGGACGGGGGAGAGTGTGTGGGACGGGGGAGGGTGTGTGGGACGAGGAGAGGTGTGTGGGACGGGGGAGAGTGTGTGGGACGGGGGAGAGTGCGTGGGACGGGGAGAGTGTGTGGGATGGGGAGAGTGTGTGGGACGGGGGAGAGTGTGTGGGACGGGGGAGAGGGTGTGGGGACGGGGGAGAGTGTGTGGGACGGGGAGAGTGTGTGGGAAGGGGGAGAGTGTGAGGGACGGGGAGAGTGTGCGGGACGGGGGAGAGTGTGTGGGACGGGGAGAGTGTGCGGGACGGGGGAGAGTGTGCGGGACGGGGGAGAGTGTGCGGGACGGGGGAGAGTGTGCGGGACGGGGGAGAGTGTGCGGGACGGGGGAGAGTGTGCGGGAAGGGGGAGAGTATGCGGGACGGGGGACAGTGCGCGGGACGGGGGAGGGTGCGGGGGACGGGGGAGGGTGCGGGTGACGGGGGAGGGTGCGCGGGACGGGGGAGTGTGCGGGACGGGGGAGAGTGTGCGGGACGGGGGAGAGTGTGCGGGACGGGGGAGAGTGTGCGGGACGGGGGAGAGTGTGCGGGACGGGGGAGAGTGTGCGGGACGGGGGTGAGTGTGTGGGACGGGGGAGAGTGTGTGGGACGGGGGAGAGTGTGTGGGCCGGGGGAGAGTGTGAGGGGACGGGGGAGAGTGTTTGGGACGGGGGAGAGTGTGTGGGACGGGGGAGAGTGTGGGGACGGGGGAGAGTGTGTGGGACGGGGGAGAGTGTGTGGGACGGGGGAGAGTGTGGGGGACGGGGGAGTGTGGGACGGGGGGAGAGTGTGTGGGGATGGGGGTGGGTGTGTGGGA